>NC_069135.1:11753059-12353059 GCF_026914265.1 Mya arenaria | reverse complement strand
AACTCCTGTATGGCTATGCTACTGTATAAAACTCCTGTATGGCAATGCTACTGTATACAACTACTTCATGGCTATGCTACTGTATAAAACTCCTGTATGGCTATGCTACTGTATAAAACTACTGCATGGCTATGCTACTGTATACAACTACTTCATGGCTATGCTACTGTATAAAACTCCTGTATGGCTATGCTATTGTATAAAACTCCTGTATGGCTATGCTACTGTATGAAACTCCTGTATGGCAATGCTACTGTATAAAACTCCTGTATGGCTATGCTACTGTATAAAACTCCTGTATGGCTATGCTACTGTATAAAACTCCTGTATGGCTATGCTACTGTATAAAACTCCTGCATGGCTATGCTACTGTATAAAACTCCTGTATGGCTATGCTACTGTATAAAACTCCTGCATGGCTATGCTACTTTATTAAACTCCTGTATGGCTATGCTACTGTATAAAACACCTGTATGGCAATGCTACTGTATAAAACTCCTGTATGGCAATGCTACTGTATACAACTACTTCATGACTATGCTTCTGTATAATTATAACTGCTGCATGGCTATGCTACTGTATGGAACTCCTGCATTGCTATGCTACTGTTTACAACTGCTTCATGTCTATGCTACAGTATAAACCCCTGCATGGTAATGCTACTGTTTACAATTGATTCATGGCTATGCTACAGTATAAAACTACTGCATGGTAATGCTACTGTTTACAACTGCTTCATGTCTATGCTACAGTATAAAACTACTGCATGGTAATGCTACTGTTTACAATTGATTCATGGCTATGCTACAGTATAAACCCCTGGATGGTAATGCTACTGTTTACAATTGATTCATGGCTATGCTACAGTTTAAACCCCTGCATGGTAATGCTACTGTTTACAACTGCTTCATGTCTATGCTACAGTATAAACCCCTGCATGGTAATGCTACTGTTTACAATTGATTCATGGCTATGCTACAGTATAAACCCCTGCATGGTAATGCTACTGTTTACAATTGATTCATGGCTATGCTACTGTATAAAACTCCTGCATGGCTATGCAACTGTTTAAAACTACTTCATTGCTTTGCCTCTGTATAAAACTGCTGCCTGGCTATGCTACTGTATAAAACTGCTGCCTGACTATGCTACTGTTTGCAATTGCTTCATGGTTATGCTTCTATATAAAACTCCTGCATGGGTGAGTAGTATAGCTCTCCTTATTCTTCGAATAGTCAAGCTAAAAATATATGGCAATTGTATGGTATGCTTGATAATATGAAAGTCTTGTCTGAACTGAGTGGGCTGTATTTCCCAGAGGCTAGATATTTGAGCAGCCTTACCTTGAGTTGAGGGAGTCCCTACCATGTCATATTCAGCAACTTGCACAACCTGCAACACATATACATGTACAGGACTTGTATGTGTAGAATATCTCAGTATTAATTACTTTAAATACTCCTATGTACAATAGGCATATTGATGCTTACATTATTGATTTTTAATCCGATTGCTATATTCATGTGAGACCTTGCAATGTGAATTGATGTGAGACTCTTGTCTCATCATATATCTCAACCTACACCATTCATTTCAGAAATCAAGTTATGATATTTGCCTTGTAATGTAAGGTTTTAATTTTTTTTTGCGGTACAACAGTTATCATTCACAGTCTTCATTGCCTTATTCTGTCCAATTTGTTTTAACCAGAATATTGTCATACAGGTAAGCATCAAGATTGGATATATCTACTTGCCAACAATATCGATCAATGCTTTGGTTGGATTCTCTGTTTGAACACTGTGTATTCTTTAAATCCTTGATGTAATATGCTCATTTCACATAATCGAAGATAAACTTGTTTGTCCTTTAATACAAAAAGCCTTAAGTTATTGACAGTGATCCTGGAGATAATAACTAGAGTTATGCTCCAATCTTCTAACAGCTCTGTTTTATGTTCAGAGCAATGACAGTGTAAGTAGGTCCCACTCACCAACTGAATAAATGTGGTGATCTTCATCCGCTTGAAGATCTCATCCTTCTTGTACCGGTAGTCTGTAACACACACAGATCTAAATCAGCATGAATCTTACATGATTAGCAAGGAAACGGAAAAAAAATCAGAAAATACAACACATTTTTTCAGTACAAAATTATATTCAAAAGCAATCAGAACTCACTAGAACTGTTATTAATATTTTCATATAAATTGAATTAAAATGAGGGGAAGTTACTTTGCTATCTCTTAATGCAAGTTTTTCAGAATTGGCCATGCCTTGTCATAACCATTTTGTATTATAGAACAAGAAGCGGCCCAGTTGTAGACCTAACACTGTGTTAATGAAGAAGCCAGCTTGAGGCCTGGGGCAATATGCAGGCAGTTGTAGACCTAACACTGTGTTAATGAAGAAGCCAGCTTGAGGCCTGGGGCAATATGCAGGCAGTTGTAGACCTAACACTGTGTTAATGAACAATCCAGCTTGAGGCCTGGGGCAATATGCAGGCAGTTGTAGACCTAACACTGTGTTAATGAAGAAGCCAGCTTGAGGCCTGGGGCAATATGCAGGCAGTTGTAGACCTAACACTGTGTTCATGAAGAAGCCAGCTTGAGGCCTGGGGCAAAATGCAGGCAGTTGTAAACCTAACACTGTGTTAATGAAGAAGCCAGCTTGAGGCCTGGGCAATATGCAGGCAGTTGTAAACCTAACACTGTGTTAATGAACAATCCAGCTCGAGGCCTGGGGCAATATGCAGGCAGTTGTAAACCTAACACTGTGTTAATGAACAATCCAGCTTGAGGCCTGGGGCAATATGCAGGCAGTTGTAAACCTAACACTGTGTTAATGAAGAAGCCAGCTTGAGGCCTGGGGCAATATGCAGGCAGTTGTAAACCTAACACTGTGTTAATGAACAATCCAGCTTGAGGCCTGGGGCAATATGCAGGCAGTTGTAAACCTAACACTGTGTTAATGAACAATCCAGCTTGAGGCCTGGGGCAATATGCAGGCAGTTGTAAACCTAACACTGTGTTAATGAAGAAGCGAGCTTGAGGCCTGGGGCAATATGCAGGCAGTTGTTAACCTAACACTGTGTTAATGAACAATCCAGCTTGAGGCATGGGGCAATATGCAGGCAGTTGTAAACCTAACACTGTGTTAATGAAGAAGCCAGCTTGAGGCCTGGGGCAATATGCAGGCAGTTGTAAACCTAACACTGTGTTAATGAACAATCCAGCTTGAGGCCTGGGGCAATATGCAGGCAGTTGTTAACCTAACACTGTGTTAATGAACAAGCCAGCTTGAGGCCTGGGGCAATATGCAGGCAGTTGTAGACCTAACACTGTGTTAATGAACAATCCAGCTTGAGGCCTGGGGCAATATGCAGGCAGTTGTAAACCTAACACTGTGTTAATGAACAATCCAGCTTGAGGCCTGGGGCAATATGCAGGCAGTTGTAAACCTAACACTGTGTTAATGAACAATCCAGCTTGAGGCCTGGGGCAATATGCAGGCAGTTGTAGACCTAACACTGTGTTAATGAACAAGCTAGCTTGGGCAATATTCATTAACCACAGTGTTAATGAACAAGCCAGCTTGAGGCCTGGAGCAATATTCATTAACATGGGAGTTTGGGACTCACAGCAGCAAATCTTCTTATTGCACAGCTGTTATTAGAAGAGTGATAATGGTTTTACTGGCCATATACATTTGATATCCAATGTTTAACAATTATGTACACATTTCTGCCCAAAATGCCGATATTAAAGATTATTTACGACATTTTATGACATTTGAATATGGGCCCAGCTTAAAGGTTAAAAACATAGAATGCAGCATACCAGACATGTTAAATATAGCAACATGTAGCTAAGTAACAAAGCCAATCAGACCAATGCATTAAAAGAGGTGAAATATCTCACATTGTTCATTATATCTGCCAGATTACAATGCAAACATCACACTAGTCTCCTGTATTTAACATACCTATGTTTCTGCAGAATGACAAATGAGCTTGCCAATCAAAGTGCCACCTAATCATTGCATAACAAACTGCTTTTAACAGCTGATAAACAATGAAAGCTACATTTCACAGGACAGAATGCCAAAACATACTTAAAGTTCAAAGTAAGGGTTATCCCTAGCCTCTTGAGGCATGATAAATAATGGAGTCCCAATCTGCATGGGTCCACTAAAGAATTACTGGTGAACAAAAGAGTCTAGGTGAGGAGCCTTAACTTTCAAAGGCAGACCTTAACATAGAATAATGCACACATTCTGAGTCAGCACGATTCATAATACATCAATCATATGAAAATGAAGAAAGTAAGAAATTCATTGAAGTCTTAATGACATCAGCTAGGTCTCCAATGTTAATATACATGTATACTGAAACTTTTAAGTCATGAAAAATTATAACCACAAACTCATCAGACAAGCTAACAACTTAATACTGTCACCATAAGCTGGCCAGAACAACTAACACTGTCTAATGCCTGATCAAAACAACTTAATCTAAATAACCTTGCCAGAACAATTTACAATGTCTCTCTAGTCTTGCCATAACAACTTGCACTGTCTCCATAGCCTGGCTGGCCAATACAACCTACACCGTCTCCATAGCCTGGCCAAAACAACATAAAAAGTCTCCATGGCCTGGCCAATACAACCTACACTGTCTCCATAGCCTGGCCAAAACAACATAAAAAGTCTACATGACCTGGCCAATACAACCTACACTGTCTCCATAGCCTGGCCAAAACAACATAAAAAGTCTACATGACCTGGCCAATACAACCTACACTGTCTCCATGGCCTGGCCAATACAACCTACACTGTCTCCATGGCCTGGCCAATACAACCTACACTGTCTCCATGGCCTGGCCAAAACAACCTACACTGTCTCCATAGCCTGGCCAAAACAACATAAAAAGTCTACATGACCTGGCCAATACAACCTACACTGTCTCCATAGCCTGGCCAAAACAACATAAAAAGTCTACATGACCTGGCCAATACAACCTACACTGTCTCCATGGCCTGGCCAATACAATCTACACTGTCTCCATGGCCTGGCCAATACAACCTACACTGTCTCCATGGCCTGGCCAATACAACCTACGCTGTCTCCATGGCCTAACTGCCAAAACAACCTACACTGTCTCCATGGCCTGGCCAATACAACCTACACTGTCTCCATGGCCTGGCCAATACAACCTACACTGTCTCCATGGCCTGGCCAATACAACCTACACTGTCTCCATGGCCTGGCCAATACAACCTACACTGTCTCCATGGCCTGGCCGATACAACCTACACTGTCTCCATGGCCTGGCCAATACAACCTACACTGTCTCCATGGCCTGGCCAATACAACCTACACTGTCTCCATGGCCTGGCCAATACAACCTACACTGTCTCCATGGCCTGACCAATACAACCTACACTGTCTCCATGGCCTGACCAATACAACCTACACTGTCTCCATGGCCTGGCCAATACAACCTACACTGTCTCCATGACCTGGCCAATACAACCTACACTGTCTCCATGGCCTGGCCAATACAATCTACACTGTCTCCATGGCCTGGCCAATACAACCTACACTGTCCCCATGGCCTGACCAATACAACCTACACTGTCTCCATGACCTGGCCAATACAACCTACACTGTCCCCATGGCCTGGCCAATACAACCTACACTGTCTCCATAGCCTAATTGCCAAAACAACATAAAAAGTCTCCATGGCCTGGCCAATACAACCTACACTGTCTCCATGGCCTGGCCAATACAACCTACACTGTCTCTATGGCCTGGCCAATACAACCTACACTGTCTCCATTGCCTGGCCAAAACAACATAAAAAGTCTCCATGGCCTGGCCAATACAACCTACACTGTCTCTATAGCCTAATTGCCAAAACAACATAAAAAGTCTCCATGGCCTGGCCAATACAACCTACACTGTCTCCATGGCCTGGCCAATACAACCTACACTGTCTCCATGGCCTGGCCAATACAACCTACACTGTCTCCATGGCCTGGCCAAAACAACATAAAAAGTCTACATGACCTGGCCAATACAACCTACACTGTCTCCATGGCCTGGCCAATACAACCTACACTGTCTCCATGGCCTGGCCAGAGGAACAAAAAATCTTCTAAATAGTCGAGGCAGAACAACTTAAAATGTCACCATAACCTGGCTAGAACAACTAACACAATCTCCATGGCCTGGGAAGAACAACTAACTCCATCTCCATGGCATGGCCAGAACAACAATACCATGGCATGGCATAAACATTTTTAACCATCTTCAGGCCTGTGTAGAACAACTGACACCGTCTCCATGGCATCCGCAAAAAACTAATACTGTCCCCATGACCTGGCCAGAACGTTTGACACCATTTCCACAGCATGGGTAGAGCAAATAATATTGTCTACAAGGCCTTGCAAGAAAAACTGACACAATCTCCATGACCTTGCCAGAACAACCAATCCGTCTCCACAGCCTGGCAGAACAACAGAAACTGTCTCCATGGCCTTGGCAGAACAACTGAAACCATCTCAATGGCCTGGGCAGAACAACAGAAACAATCTCCACGGTCTGGGCAGAACAACTGAAACAATCTCCATGGCCTGGGCAGAACACCTGCAACCGTCTCCGTGGTCTGGGCAGAACAACTGAAACCATCTCCATGGCCAGGGCAGAACACCTGCAACTGTCTCCATGGCCTGGGCAGAACAACTGAAACTGTCTCCATGGCCTGGGCAGAACAACTGAAACCATCTCCACGACCTGGGCAGAAGAATGGAAACCATCTCCACGGCCTGGGCAGAACAACTGAAACCGTCTCCATGGCCTGGGCAGAACAACAGAAACAATCTCCACGGCCTGGGCAGAAAAACTGAAACAATCTCCATGGCCTGGGCAGAACAACTGAAACCATCTCCACGGCCTGGGCAGAACAACTGAAACAATCTCCATGGCCTAGGCAGAACAAGTGAAACCATCTCCATGGCCTAGGCAGAACAAGTGAAACCGTCTCCATGGCCTTGGCAGAACAAGTGAAACCGTCTCCATGGCCTGGGCAGAACAACTGAAACCGTCTCCATGGCCTGGGAAGAACAACTGAAACCGTCACCACGACCTCGGCAGAACAACAGAAACCGTGTCCATGGCCTGGGCAGAACAACTGAAACCATCTCCATGGCCTGGGCAGAACAAATGAAACCATCTCCACGGCCTGGGCAGAACAACTGAAACCGTCACCACGACCTGGGCAGAACAACGGAAAACGTGTCCATGGCCTGGGCAGAACAACTGAAACCATCTCCATGGCCTGGGCAGAACAACTGAAACCATCTCCGTGGCCTAGGCAGAACAACTGAAACCATCTCCATGGCCTGGGCAGAACAACGGAAACCGTCACCACGACCTGGGCAGAACAACGGAAACCGTGTCCATGGCCTGGGCAGAACAACTGAAACCATCTCCATGGCCTGGGCAGAACAACTGAAACCATCTCCATGGCCTGGGCAGAACAACTGAAACCATCTCCACGGCCTGGGCAGAACAACGGAAACCATGTCCATGGCCTTGGCAGAACAACTGAAACCATCTCCATGGCCTGGGCAGAACACCTGCAACCGTCTCCGTGGCATGACACTGTTATTAATACTTTCTCCATGGCCTAGGCAGAACAACTAACCCTGTTTCCGTGGCCTTGGCAGAACTACAAACACTGTCTCCATGGCCAGGGCAGAACAACTAACACTGTCTTCATGGCCAGGGCAGAACAACTTATACTATCTTCATGGCCTTGGCAGAACTACAAACACTGTCTTCATGGCCTTGGCAGAACAACTAACACTGTCTTCATGGCCTGGGCAGAACTACAAACACTGTCTCCATGGCCAGGGCAGAACAACTAACACTGTCTCCATGGCCAGGGCAGAACAACTAACACTGTCTCCATGGCCTGGGCAGAACAACTTATACTATCTTCATGGCCTCGGCAGAACAACTAATACTTTCTGCATGGCCTGGAACAGCTTACACCAGTCAGATTATAGGGCCCTGATGACTTCTTCCTCATCTGCCCAACATACTTGTAGCGCTTTATTCTTTCTAAGTGATTTTAATTTTTTACAAGCGAACATATCATAGTCATCTATATAAAAATCCTCATCAACTTTTATGTTCACATGAATCCAATTTTTAGCCTTGAAATGTTATTAATCTCTTAATCCAAAATTCTTATCATCACTTTAACAGATTTAACTTGATAGCTGACAACGTTGAGAAGCAGAGTTGCATTGGCTATGGGGGGGGGGGGGGGGAATAAACACATGGTTCCTTATAACAAAACAATAAGGAAAAAAAACAATAAATAGACCTGACTCTTGAATTGTTTTTCATACAACATGACCAAGGTCAATAATAACTGTTTTAACAGCTTCAACTACAATAGTTATAATGGCCACTATAGTGCAATGGGTTGTCACTATGCCAGACAAACCTCATAACAATCCATTACATGTCTTACATAAATAAGATTACATTCTCCATACTTAGAGAAAAACAAATATTAGTCTACATGTACACACATAATTAATAACAGAATAATCAGCTTAGGGCATTTTCAAGACTGCCTATTCAGGAAAATGATTTTGCCTGTTTATAATCAGGTATCAGTCGCACAGCTAGGGCTTAGGGGGATGGGTTCTCATGCAACATTTAAGGCCCAGAGCAGAAGGCCATGACCAAGGTATTGGTTAGTTTGGCCTAGAACCAATAATTAGATGGCAACTTTGTCCAAAACAAACACAAGTCCTGTTAAACTTTCATTATCATAGAGCTGTCACACAACGAGTTTTAGATAATCAATTACAGCATGTTCAGGCCGTCAGCTATCACAAATACTTACCTCTGTACCATTTGTGGCCTGATGAAATTAATACATGTCATAAAGAGATGACAGTATAACATCGGGAATGGTATTAAGAGCTCATACAAATGTGGTGAGGTGTACATATTGAAGCATGATCATTAGTTATCAGCACGTCTATGGCAATCTTCCAGTCAGCACTCTGACAGACTGTCTTACAAATCCTTCATAAGATCTTTATCAAACACTGTATCATGCAAACAATATTCAGTTGAACAACTTAACAATATTTGTTTTCAGCAAGTCAGGAAGCCATGCAAAACAAAGACTGTCAATATCATGTAAATAAAAAGTTTAAACTTATATTTCAGAGCAACCATCAGAAAGGTCATCTCTGAATACTTAATTCCAAAATTTATTTAAAAATTACTCCAACTGTCCCCTCTAAAGAAAGTAGACCATATAGTTTTAATCATGTCTTTCTAATGGCCAGTTTACTGGCTTACCTGCATCTTTCAGAGACCTATCATTGCTAACAGGCTTATCTGCATCATTCAGAGACCTACCATTGCTAACAGGCTTATCTGGATCATTCAGAGACCTACCATTGCTTACAGGCTTATCTGGATCATTCAGAGACCTACCATTGCTAACAGGCTTATCTGCATCATTCAGAGACCTACCATTACTTACAGGCTTATCTGGATCATTCAGAGACCTACCATTGCTAACAGCCTTATCTACATCATTCAGAGACCTACCATTGCTAACAGGCTTATCTGCATCATTCAGAGACCTACCATTGCTTACAGGCTTTTCTGGATCATTCAGAGACCTACCATTGCTTACAGCCTTATCTGCATCCTTCAGAGACCTACCATTGCTTACAGCCTTATCTGCATCCTTCAGAGACCTACCATTGCTAACAGGCTTACCTGCATCCTTCAGAGACCTATCATTGCTAACAGGCTTATCAGTATCATTCAGAGACCTACCATTGCTTACAGCCTTATCTGCATCATTCAGAGACCTACCATTGCTAACAGCCTTATCTGCATCATTCAGAGACCTACCATTGCTAACAGGCTTATCTACATCATTCAGAGACCTATCATTGCTAACAGGCTTATCAGTATCATTCAGAGACCTACCATTGCTTACAGCCTTATCTGCATCATTCAGAGACCTACCATTGCTAACAGCCTTATCTGCATCATTCAGAGACCTACCATTGCTAACAGCCTTATCTGCATCATTCAGAGACCTACCATTGCTAACAGGCTTATCTACATCATTCAGAGACCTATCATTGCTAACAGGCTTATCAGTATCATTCAGAGACCTACCATTGCTTACAGCCTTATCTGCATCATTCAGAGACCTACCATTGCTAACAGCCTTATCTGCATCATTCAGAGACCTACCATTGCTAACAGGCTTTATCTACATCATTCAGAGACCTATCATTGCTAACAGGCTTATCAGTATCATTCAGAGACCTACCATTGCTTACAGCCTTATCTGCATCATTCAGAGATCTACCATCGCTTACAGGCTTATCTGCATCATTCAGAGACCTACCATTGTAAACAGGCTTATCTGCATCCTTCAGAGACCTACCATTGCTAACAGGCTTATCTGCATCCTTCAGGATATCAAAGAGGTTAAGTCTATGTTCCTTGAACAGTTTTAACCGGGGCACTGGCTTCGGCTCCTTGAAGTTGCTATCACTGGCAGTCGGGTTCCCTTTCTTGGGCATGCTGAACCTTGATCCTCACGTGCTTCAATGTCTCCGGTAATTCCACCTGCTACAATGTCTTCGTTACTCTCAGGTTTATATGGTGATCACTCATTTAACACTCTCACTTTTGTTATAATTACTTCAATGCATGCACGGTTATTCCTGTTTCTCCTCCATCTATAAATTTTTACTTATTGGACAGTTTAAACCAACACTTTAATAATCATTAAATGTTAGTGAAATTTTTATGTGCTGTTCAATATGTATCAGGTGTTGTAGATTTAAATAACAATCGGTGTTCATCAAATTTCAAATATCTTAAGCCCTTTCTTTATAGAATAAAAAACAAGTTCACTGGTCGGTTATAAGAAAAATAATGGCATAATATTCCAAATCAGATCCTCATAAACTTCAATTCAGATTTATTGACAACGCTCGAAGCAGTGAAAACACAATTTACAACCTCCAGTAGGACATGACTACCAGATTATCTCTGAAAGTGGCAATCCATGTAATTGCATAATAAATTTTCAAAACTAAACCAAGATCTAAGCCGAATGTAACACAATTAAATTTGTCATTAAAATTTCATACATAATCAATGAAGGCCTCAACACATGAAAACCCAACGGTGGCAGTATCTAAGGAACTTATGTTTAAATACTTAGGCAAGACAAAAATTTTGCTGTGTTTCCAGTTACCTGACTGACCTTGATATCAGTCCCATCCCAACCTATATTTTAGAAAAATCAGTAAAATAAGTATAGAAATTGCTTGGACAAATACAAATTGTAATAAAACGCAATAAAATAATTTACAAAAAAGAAAATGGTATCCCTACAAACTTAGCTCATATTCTTTGTCTGCATGTAACCAGAACCACAACCATTATTTTTGTATGTCCTTAATACGATAAGACCTTCTACGACTGAGAGTCAGCCGGTGTTGACACACAGGGCAGTGTTCCAGCAGGCAGGGCGGGACCAGACTCATTCACACAGGCCAACATGTATACAAACTGTACACCACACCTTGTTTGCTCAAAATTTACTTTAAACTTATGTTAATTCAATTGCTATTGAGTCTTTAATAACTTTCAGGACTTTCTTTTCTTTCACAAGTAAATAAAGAATTCGGAAATTCTTAAACAATACTCTTATTTCTAAGAGATCAACTTTGAAATATCTTAAATTTCAGTTAATGGTACAATATGACTAAATAAAGCTTTAAATACCAAGATAAATTTTCTCTGTAAATTATTTTTAAAAACTTTGATAAACATAAAGAATTATTGTTAAATAAATACAGTAAGTGTAATAATAAACTATTCATGAAATAAAAATTAAAATAAATCCCTCTCCAAACCTGACTGGTTTCAGTCGGGTAGATCAAATATTACACACCCTATCTGGATTATCATAACATTTGTGCTAAGCTGGTATTTAAAGTTCAATATAAATAATGCAAAGGCCAAGTTAATATCAAATGATTAATCTACTTAAATATAAAATACAATTGCATGAAATGTAGTTGAGTAAAAGGAGCAGTCAACTGTTTTATAATAAGAATTTCATTGCCCATAAATGTCATCAGCTTACAAGCTTTGAATGCAGTAGAAGAAGATGCCCATGGCCTTTAAGGGTAGGCAGCAATGCAATTTGTGGGGAAGGTCAAAAACTAAAACGTTTAAAAAATACATGTTTTATTTAGCTTTGGGGAACTATCTTTTTTGAGAGTGAAACATTTATTCTTGCCAACATGTTTTGGTTTAGTACGGAGTTAAACAAATTTTACAAAAAATGATTTTAACAGATTTTGGATCCAAAAGCACTCACATTATTACAGAAAGGTCTGATGACATTAGTACTTGGTTTTTATGTCAAAATGCCCCAGACTGTCATTCAACAATGTATTGAGAGATCTTGGTGATAACTTGTCAAATAAGAAAGTTATTCAGAAAAATAATGAAATTTTGTTGATGAAATTTATTTCTGGGTTACAAAAATGCATACTGGTTAGTGACCTATTATTCGCCTGTGCCACTTTTTCGCCCACCCATTTAAAACCAGTCAAAACAATATATTTTACACAAATCAGTCTGGCGTTTCATTGCGGCATCTTTTCTGACAGATATCAGCTGTTGTCTGCGTTCAAATGAAAGTACTATGTGGAATTCGACCCAAATAAACATTGTTTACACTTCTGGCCTTGTAAGTTGCACGCGAGGGATGACGTCATCACGCGCGCACTCATTTGCATGAGGCCCTGTAAGGATTTTTTAATTTTCCTTATACCTTGCATTATCAGACATAATTGATTTGTCTTTTTTAAGTATAAACCGGAGATAAATTATTCAAATACCACATATTGCTGTATTTTAAGTTCAATTTTAGAAAAAGCAAATGGTAAAACCTAAAACCGTTTTTTTAGTCCAAGGGAGGCAACTCAAATTTGAATTAATCATTACATTCTTGTACTGACATGCGTTGTCCCTCTTCGGAAGTCTGTAATTAAGCATACATAATGTAGGTCATGTTTACAGCTTTTCATGTTGCATCGGATATGTAAGTCATGCTTGTTAAATATTGAACCTCAAAACTAAAATGAAGTTGATTTTTTAAAACATTTAAAGTTTTGGTCCCTCCATTGACTTTTGCATCACTGCCGACTCTTAATAACGAAATCAGGATAGTTATTCTTTAGAACTAACATAACATGACATGCTGAGAACCTGAATGAAGGTTGCAATTTCAGCTTTTGTTTAGATGTTTATTGATAATATAAATGCATTAACACTGTCAAAGCAAACCTGAGCAATAACTTACTAAATATTGTTTTTTGCTGGACTAAA
This sequence comes from Mya arenaria, assembly GCF_026914265.1. Lineage (NCBI taxonomy): Eukaryota > Metazoa > Mollusca > Bivalvia > Myida > Myidae > Mya > Mya arenaria. The sequence goes on along the minus strand of NC_069135.1, from coordinate 12,339,580 downwards.
ACCTGACTGACAGACAGGGCCAAACAATATGTCTCCCAATGAATGGGGGAGATATAACTAAGCTGTATTGTATTTACTCCTGATCGACCAGAAAATAAACAACTACAGTGAATGACTTCTACTGCCTCCAAACGGCACTAACACTAGCTGCAGCAGAAGAATGATAATACATCTTACATCTAAAAACAGTCTTCTAACATAATACAACACCCCTTCACAACATTTTAGCAATGTTTTTACATTTGTATTCCAAAAATAATAATTAACAACAATTGAAACCATGAAAAACAAGAAAATCAACACTACATGAAACTGAATGCCATTTGTTTGCAAATCTTAATGGTCTATAAAATAAACTGATTTTAAACATCACTTAAGCTGGTATCATACATGTGTGCTATTCACTTGAATTATTTCATCCCTGGCAGAAACCATTTCCAGTCATAAAAGGTTTGAACCATGGACCAAGGAAGGGAGACGGTCACCTTAACCACTAGACCATCGCACCATCGACACTCAAGTTGGGTGGGAGACAGTCACCATCAGCCATGGTAACTATTTTAATGAATATAACCACTTGTACAATTGTACTTGCCCTGAATGTTACCCTGAGAATTTCATAAGCATAACCATTGATTCGTGAAAAAACTTTATCAATGTTTAATATCAACCAGTATTCTAACTTTCAGCAAACTATAATGTGTTTTGTTGTTAAAGCCACATTCCATGGTTTGGACAATCCATATCACAAAATATATTTGTCCGTATTCCACTTTGCTGATGTCATGTCATAACATTACTATAATTTAGTGTTGTTAAAATGACAGCATAACAAAAGGATTGTGTCATTAAAATAGAATTTATCATGAAATATAATTTTTTCAGTGATCTAAATCAGTAATAAATTAGTTATTAGTACTGCATTTCATACATGAGGTTCATTGTTTTCTAAATGTCACTTTATGTTTTAGTACAATCTCACTTGTGCCAACTCAAAGCTCATAACGATAAGGAAGTAAACAGTGTCTTGAAACAAACATACACAAACGTCAAAACAATGTTAACATTCTTACACATAAATAACACATTGTCAGTTTCAAGTTAGTCAAGTTTTAATATTCTATTGTTGTCACGGCACATTTTACAGTGGTCAAAAATAAACACAATGCTTTCTTGGCTTTATATGGCAGTGTTTGTTGATATTTTATAAGCTTTTCAATTTAGTGCAAGAATTCAGGCTTGTTCACCCAATAATGAACATTGATGATTGAACACAATTAAGTGACATCACTCAATGATCAAACAATAAAATTCCGAGCTGTGATGAAACAAGTATGGATGCCAATTCTCCTTTGTTTTTCTCAGTTGACTATAATTGATTGTAATAACACAGGATATAGACAGTGTTTAAGTCAGAATGCTTGACTTGCTATATACAAGGCTTGCATCATACGCCAACAACAAACATGACAACAACAATCAGGGCAGATGACAGTCAACAAAAATCAAATTGAACTATGAGCAGGATAAAAAATAAATAAAACTACAGGGAAATAACTCCCACATAAAGGGAGATAAACTGTACAAGATGCTTTTAGGTTCATGAGTTGTAACTTCCCCTCATTATTATGTTGTTGTTTTTGTACCATGAGTGAACAACTTATTGAACTTACTACTTCGAATGTCTTCAATCTTCTCCATGTACTTTGTAATGCTGGCACCTGGAAGAAAATTTGTGAGAAATTAAAAAAACAGAGGCCATCATAATTCATTGTACCAGAACTGATGAATCTGAAGCTCTAAAATGTTTTGTTTAAACATGTTACATATCTATTTGCATAATTGGATCGTTGTAGGACTGAATATTGTCCAGTTTCTGTATACTGCATACCACACTCTTTCAGCCTCAGTTCAGAAACTGTTTATATCATAACAGGGTAATACAGGCCCTACATGATAACAAACAGTCTGAGACTAGACTCAGAAAAGCATTTTTAAAAAGGAACAATTAAGTGCAATTCAAAAAATTATTATAAGGTTTTTGATTGTACATCTGTCTTAAAACATTTCATAGATGCATGAAAATCCTTGCACGTTTGGACTGTCCAGGCAGCTGGTTCTTTCTTACACAAACCATTTAAGGCAAATCTAATAAAGTAAATGTAATAATGTGTTTTCCATAACTTGTTGGTGTTATCACTGTTTTCAATGCTTTAATCCATCTGACACTCTCACGTTTGGTAATTGTATGCATGAATATAATAAGGAACAGCAGTACTTGTTCCAATATTTTAAACTATATGCTTTTATTTCCAAGTCACAAGCTCATTGTTATGTTTTGATACAGTATGTCATATGATATATGTTTATTATTATGTTGGAAATAGCTCAATGAGCTTATGGTTCTTTAATCTTGTACAAGAAATAATCTTTATTCCATTTCTTTAACAAATATATATATATATATATATATATATGTAAGTTATATTAATTCATTCAAATAATAATATAATTCAACAAAGTTCACCATCCATGCTCTGCTAGAAGATAAGATGAAGATTTGTAATTTTGAGTCTTGAGTCTGAATTTAGACTTGAGACTGTTTGTAATCCTGGTCCATGGAGTGACATATAGCAGATTTTTGTTGAATTTTGTTTAAGATCGATATTTTTGGGCGTGATCAAAACAATCTTTTCAGAAAAGGTATTATTTTCTGTGCTCATGACAATAAAAAGGTGTTATTTGAAAAATCATATGATAAACATTATGTTGTGATGCCACTTTGGTGACGCAATTTCAAAACTTTTTAACCTGGCACAGTGGATGCTAAAGTACACTCAACGAGTTAGACCCACTTTCCGTTTCCCTTACGGTTACACATTTTCGGAAAATCAGGAGGTTAAACATGCATTCAAAGTTCACAGCGCATGTTCATGGTTCAGAATCATGTAAAATGTCGACTGTTTTATGATGCAATACAATTACTGGCAATATTTTATGATTCAATGTTTGTTTTTCAAGACAATATTCAATTGGCGTTTACGGACACAAATACAAATTAAACATTGGTTAGAATCTTTTATGATTAACAATGTGCATAAGCATATAAACAAATAACTTCTGAACAAGAAAGATTTCTTGCCTATCTGATTAGACACGGAGTTCCGCTGCGGGGTCATAAATAGGTGGATTTCCAACGCTATCTTTCATATTAAACTCGGCGGTAAGCCAGCCACTCGGAGGAACTCAGATCCAGATTATTGTTCCCCAGAAGTATAAATTTACAATGTCATGAAATAACATCCCTGCTCAATACTGGTGTGTAGTCTAAAATAATAGGCGTGTTATACGGGATTCTTCCAATCCCTAACGTCTAAACGGGAATGTGCAAAAAAAGAGGGTGTTTTAAAAATATGGAAGTGAAGTATTTTATGGTTGAAATTGATCATAAAGAGTTATATACACATTTTACCATGTAAGTGAAAAGTTATTTTGCACTAAACAAGCATTTAATGCATTTAAACAAGTTGTTTACCTTTCCAACAAAACGAAAGTTGACTGACAAAGAAAACAATTATGCGAAGGGGAACAACTCGATACAATCGTAATAACTCGCCCTCCTCCGACAAAGCTTCGAGATAGACCTTGTTATACAATCGTAACAACTCAGCCATGGCCGAAATGTTCTGAGCGATTTAAAACTGTGCCCTGAAGCCTTGCAGGTGCCCTTCATGTATATACATACATGCCATATCCCCCGGAGGGGGAAAAAATCCCCTGGAATCTCGACCCATCCCCCGGTCTCCCGGAGAGGGGTGAAAATCCCCCGGAATTAAAAAAAGTGTGTTTAAAATTATGCAAAATTATCACAGGGTTTAATTATATATGCCTGTTTACAGTTATAATGCCCTTCCTGTCTTAATTGGATTATCAACTGATGGTGTGTTTTAACAACACCTATTGGGTGACACTTAATAAATCAGCAGGGCACATTTCATGCATTGTTTTGATTGAAACTGACAGAATTTGGTAAGAAATGTCAATTAGACTGGTCAGATAAAAGGTCGATTTTCATTGGTTAAAACTATAGGTTTTATCCAATCAGAGAGGATGTAACAAATTAAAGTGTTCTTCAAAACGTGTCATTGTCTAGTCCAGGCTAACCATCATTAAAAAAAAGCCTGGACGGCATTTTAGAATGACTAGTGTCATTGTCATCAAAAGGATTTATAATTTAAAGGTGACAGTACATTATTTAGTAAAGAAAAGGATTAAAATAACTAAAAGACAATGCTGTTCTTTGTTATGTCCCACTAATATGTTTATATACATGACATGACCTTCATCGCAAATATCGGAAAATAACAGAACTTCCAGAAGAGAAACTGAAAGTAGACAATTCGGATGAAATGACTTTTATTTATTTTAATATTATGGTGGTGATGTTTTTATTTTTTGATGAATGCCAAAAGATGATATGTTTATGAACTTAAACAATAAATTGTGCATTTGCTTTTTATCAGAAGCAAACAAATCTGACTATTTGGGAATTGAAATGAAAAATATTGATAATTCATTCCATTCTCTCTATTAGTCTGAAAGTCATCATTTATGATCATAATGAGCAGATTTTGTATCCGATTTTAGAGGAAGGTAAGCCCATTAAATTGTCTCTGAAACATATTTTTCTGTGAAGTATTCTATTTTGCAATTGAGTGCTTTTATTATGCAATATGGCTGTGTCTCATAAAAATATAGATGAAGTGCTGGAAAAAGGGGTAGACAAGGTAAATTGGCACGTGTGTCATGCCCGTAATGCTACATGGCGATGATGAAAATTCTCTGGTATGTGACCCAAATCCCCTTAAATTCTGGACATAATCCCCTCGGGAGCCTTTCAAAATTATGGCAATTTGTTTTTTTTGCACTTGCGTCTTAAAATACTTTGAAATTTTGTCGAATTAGACCTGCTAAAAAATCCCCCTGAATACTACCAAAATCCCCCTGAATTTTCAGACTTTTGAACAAATCCCCCTGAATGGTCTCCAGAAAATATGGCATGTATGTATATATCGTTATGTTTTGACAGAATGAAATGAAAAAAAGCCGTCAAACTCATAATTATAAGTTGGATATTTATTTTTTGTGTACGGAACTAATATAAAATAACATTATCTGGTAATATTTCTTGTTTTTATGATATTTTATAGACTCTATATGCTTTAACCCGGAATCCTGATCGGAACAACTACCCACTTTTGATACTAAACAATTTGTACGTGAAGGATTTGCCATATCAAAAATCTAAAAAAAAATCCGCCAAAGTACAATTATTTGGACTATACTGGTGTGCAGCCTCTGACATAAATTTAATAAAATTAATAGGGGTATAGATTTGTTCCACAACCTCCCTAAAATGATATGCAGGGTTTGGGAATACTTAATTCTCAACCATTTAGTTCTAAACAACAGTGACAATTAAAACAGTTTACGTTCGCACAGAACTAAATGAGATGTACCTGTATCGACTGTGGCTCGCACATGTTTGTATTTTGGATTCTCTGGAATTTTTCGGTTCATCGGCTGAAAAAGCAAAATGCAACAGTTTAACAGATTTTACAAATTAGTTTTGATAGAAAACCGTTGCAAGGCTATGGATCTGTTTAGAATTGATAATATGTTGTTATTACTTTATTCAAAAAACATATTTACATCCGATTTCTTCGCTCTTGAAGTACTGACGGAAGACATCTTTGTATATATTCGTAACGATGCAAGTGCGATTGCGCAGACGCTTGACGCGCGTGCTTTGAATAAGAACATGTTTAAAATGCGGCAAAAGGCATTCCAATCAAAAGACTTCTACACAGTGACCTCCCCTTACCGGTAAGCTTATAATCGGAATGTGGGAGTTATGTATAGTTTGACCATTACATACTTTTTAAATGTAACCGAAATTGTAGTTTGAGTTTCTTTTGCTGAAAAACAGGTAGTTTGCATTTTTAAAGGCCGGGGTAATAGCATAAAAAGCAGACAGTCAGAAAAATGGCTATTTTATTTGACCTCAAAGAGCTGTCTGCTAGTACTTTTATCAAATAAATAAGAAATTTACATACATAACTTGCTAAATTTGTCATATGGTTTATTTAATGTATCGTAAACATATTTTGTAAATCTCAAGTTTCTCAAACAGTTAAAAATACTACTTTCAAATATTTATTTCATAACTGTCAAACAAATTCAATTTACCCAGCAATGTTAATTGACAGTTTTTTTTTAAAGTTCACGACCCTCTAACAGCCAACTGAGTTTCACTACCAGATCCTGTTAACTAACACGTGGTGGGAAACATCCATTATCTTGGCTGATATATACTATCAAATGGCTTATTATACCACAATCATCTGTGGAAGTATTGGTCATGGTATATGAAATTTATTTATCTATTCTCAAATGAGAAACCAATGGACAAATTCTTTTGTACCACTCTATCAGGAGCACACAATACAACAAGCCCTGTGAGCAGACCTCATAAACCGATGGCTGTCCGGTAGGATATTTGGGGTCATGCACCCCGGCCTTTAATCATCTATTATCCCATTCCGAAAATGGAATACTAGTCACGAATGGGTTGTGAGGCACATGTATACATATTTAAAAAGTACACTTTTGCATCAATCCTTTTGTACTATAGTTTCTATACGCTGCAAAAACTAGTATAGCTGCATTTGGTCATTGTTGAGTAATACATCATTAAAACTGATATCATATTCCTACAGCACGATTATGGTATGCGAATCATAACACCACTGAATTAGTTAGAAAACAATATGACATCGTCTACATAACTTTGTAAAAAATAGCGCATAACAATGCGGCAAAGTATTTATCGTGGGTTTCTACTGGACACATTCCCCAAATTCTGGTGGATTTGCCTCTTCAGTGTTCACAAACCTTCTGTGTAAGTATAGGGGCAATGAAATGATTTATACTATCACGCCTTATTGTACCCAGAGGTCTTTTTTGTAAAGATACATGGATCTTGTCAGCAGGTACCCTTTGATAATATCTCATCAGATATATTTTACAGACATTTCGTCGTAATTATAAGTCCCTAAGGTACAATGGTACATTACGGTAACGTGGTTCCATCCTGTACAAAATCAGGTGTGCGTTTTGCATCACCATATCTGGAATGAATGCGAAACATGGCCACCGCCTCTTCTTTGATCTGATAGAGATCCTATATGTGCTAATGTTTTGGTCCTTTCTGTCGACTCCGTCCACCTAACAGTTGTATTCATTGACAAGACTGGTTTGTTCTATCTCAATATAACGCCGATCTTGTTTTGACTATCTTCTGAGGCGGCTGATTGGCGTAAGTGGATTTCAATTTTAGGCAATGTGGACTTCATTATTGTCATTCCATTCAACAAGCAGGGAATGATTGTCATATAATTATATAGTCAAATGTGCTTATTGTTAGCTTTAGCAAGGGACATAATTAAGACACAAGTGAGAAGTACACTATTTTCGCTCGCACTGTTCCAATGTTCCAATGCCCATTTCAGATACTCTCTCTAAGAGTCTTTATGCATGTAAATAGAGTGTAAACGTATATACGATAATTTCGATATGGGGGTAGCTCGGCAAGGTCAAGTACGCCACCTAAACCTAAATCGTGCTGACCAAGAACGGCACCCATGTAAGGCTCAATCTGGAAACGACCTTCAGCAGTATCAATTGTATACTATGTACACATAACCAACATTTCAGCCAACCAGTAATCAGTAGGCTTTTAGGGTCATGATAAGGAATTGTTTATGTACTTTAATTAAGCATGCATTTGGTGCAGAGAGTAGACATCATTATCATCATCCAATATATGGGATGATCGGCTGTAGTGGGATAAAATGTAATTAATCTGGTATGTATTGAATCATTGAGGATATAACACCCTGTTCCCATGAAACTGGAAACTATTTATTTTTAACAGAATCCGAAATCAGAATTTTATTGATACTAATTTTAAAAACCTTATTTGAATAGCATTGAAAATTTCAAGATATATAATTGCACTAAACAATGAATAAGCTAAACTAGATAATGGACCACAAAACATAAACGCCCTGCATAGATTGAACGTAGACGTGGGCAGATAATATAGAACGACTTTGTCCTATATGTTATGTCTATATGATATGCACTTGAAGACGAGTTTCTATTTATTTTTGAATGTCAATTGTATGTATTGAAGAAATCATTATACCTAAATATTATTGCCAACAACCCTTAAAAGGTATAAAACCTTTTAAGTCAGAAAATGCTAAAAACGTATGATCCATCTCTGGATTATTAACTAAAAATGCTCACCTGTATTACAATGATGTTTTTATTACATGTATTATTTACCAATTGCACTGTTGATAGAAGTACACATTTCTGGTTATTGTATAAGATACATACAATTTGTTTAGTCTCAACGAGTAACTGCAGAAATATACCGACATTATATTATAATCTGATTTATAAATGGAGCATTGAATATGTTATCGATTCATACATAAGACGCGTGGCAAGATATAGTTAACAAACCGTTTGCAGCAAAAAGAAAACAATTCTTTTATTAAAGTTCCACAGTGTACATATTATGTTCAAAATACGAATAGGGAGTACGGACTGGTCCAGCATGTCACCATATTTCCAACTCGATAGGGTAATGGTCACTCAGATCGTATGCCTGAAATTTTTATGGACAACTAAACAAGCACTTTCATTTGTTTTTATATAGGATAGAACAATAAGGAATTCATAATTCGAGAAATACAAACTCAAACTACTTAAAACTAGATCTGCATTAACGGTCATTATATCCTATATAAATATGAAGACATGGCAGTTGGGAAAAGAAATCACTATAGCTATTGTAGCGTACATGATGTACTAAGTTCAAACTATTCAAACATCATACAGTACACATACAAGATACGACATGAAAGAATAGTATCATATGCAATGGTTGCTTAATCCGCTACATTCCATTTAAATTCTCGACCGACAGCAAATGAAAGGCCTGATGTTATGCGCTATCAAGAATACCTTGGTGTAGGACATTCCGAAGTGGGCATCATATAGAAACACCCCTTCGCTCCCGGGGATGATAGCAGAACGAATATTCGGACCGGACAAAATGAACCTGCAAAAATAGGCAACATATGTTGTATATTTTTCTGCGATGCCGTATTTTAGAAGTTATAGCTTACATGTGAATCATCCGGGGTTGGAAACAGCAAGAGAATTGCAACCGCATGTCGATGACGATCGTCTCAAAGTTCGTATGCCTATTTTGCCCGTTCCGTGCAAACCGAAACATCAACACTTAAATAATGTTCGACAGTAGCTTCTTGCTTGTTCAGACATGCCACAGATTATAAACAAATCTTGCAGGGAGATAACTTGGAATCACAAACTAAATACAACGTTAAAATGCAAGATTAAAACTGTTAATTGTCAGTAATGAAACGTTCAACACTTTTAACTTATCCTAGCCCCGGCCTAAGCAGTCATCTTTAGCTAATGTCCAAACACAGTTTTTACTTTTCCAAAAGTGCTAAAATTGTTTGAGTTACGTATGGTATGAACCGTTCTTACACCATTTTTGTCCGAACAGATAGTATGATCTCGGTCTGCGATTACGTTCTGCAGAAGACTCTTGTTGTTGTTGAGTTTATAAAGGTCTGCCCGCGCCCTATAATGGCCGCATTATGGCTTGACCCCGTCACATCCCCACGTGTGACTTAAACAGAATTTTGAAGCCAAGGGGGGAGTTTTACCCCCATCGGTTGATGGGTTATTCGCCAAAGGAGTAATTTTGTACCCAAAATGCCGCGAAACCTGCGATGAATGACATCTAGAGTGATCCCACTCTGCAGAAGACTCTCTCAAATTGAATGGGTATATCGAGACCTAACATGCGACATATACTTAGCAACGCGATTGGCTATCGAACAGCACGGATTCGCCAACGGCGTTAGTACGACGTCAGTATATTTTCTTCTTGCATGAACCTAGCCTGGGAAGTAAAAACCAAGGTTGACATGCGATTATTGCGTAAAATGCCATATCAGTTTTTTGCACTATAGATCATGCACGGACCTGTCATAAGCGCAATCTGTTGAAGAGACAGTGGTGTCGATGTCAAAGCCGAGCGGCCAGTAGAATAGCTGCTCATTATAGATGGGTAGTTTGCGCAAGTCGGACTCCGAGGCGTAACTACAGTCCGCGTTCAGGTCGCCCATGATTATCACGTCCTGAGAAAAACAACGAAATGTGTTCTACTTTCTCCTATTCAATGACATTAGTAGCGCTATTGTTCATCAACTTCAACAGGGGTATGTTTAAAAGTAGTTTTCCCATATTAAATTATGTTTCTTTAATATGAAAGCGAATTAATTGAAGGTAAAAACTGTGTCGAATAATTATTTTTACTCCGAACTCTATTGCTTGTTCTTCGTATAGCCGTACTTGGCATTCTTTAGATAGGATACTATTCATTCTCATTTTCAATCTTCCGCTTAAAACCCACCTTAATAGCCGGCCACGTTTTCAGAACGTCGTAATATACGTCGATCAGCGAGTCAATCTCAGCAACGGCTTCGGTGGGTTTGATGTGAACACCTGCCAACGCAATGTCGTAGGTACCTGTAGAGGCAAGAGGACCAGGAATCACGAACAAAAGTAGGGTTGAAATACTTCCTGCTCAGATTGGACAATTATAATTCTTATTCAATCAGATATCCGAACAACTATGCTATACTCGAACCCTGTTGATTCCATCTCGCCTAGCTCGAATTTCTCGTTGACTCGACCTGAATGTAAAAGACCGATATCTATATACTGAAGGCAAGTATTCCCGCTTGTCTCGATTTTTCCGAGGCTCGATGTATTTTCGCCGGTCCCTGGGAGTTCGAGCCAATGATATTCGACTATACGTCAATCAGACTTCGGGTATAAAACCGGAAGTCAATATTCAAATCATTGTGGTATAATGATCTATGTAGTTTTGTGTCAATTGGGCCTTTATCTTGTGGCTCTACCAAGGGTATCCTTTTAAAGGTTTGACTATTGGACTGTCGCTGTAGTTTTCATTGTATTTGTATTATATATATTGTTATACGTGTACCGGTACGAGGTTAAGTACACTCGGGGAATCATCAATGACGCATTGTTATTGAACAAACATTTGGACAATTGTGCGATTAGAGACCTCACCTCCAACGGGCCTGACCAGGATACAGTAGGGCTCCCTCTCGAAGGCGTCACTGTTGTCGTCCGGTCCGTCGTCGTACTGGTGGGTGGATATCAGGGAAATGGTGCTGTGTCTGGAGGGGGCGATACACGTGAGTGGTGCAAACTTATACACGGTAGTATTATCATAAAAGGACTTTATCACATACTGTTCGCAATATTTATTTGGCTAAAATATATGCAATATAGAAAAATAATAGAAGCGCTGTAATTTAAGATCTTAACTTGGGGACAAGGAATACCTAAAGAAGTAGGCGTATTCCTCCTTTGACGTTGTCCGTCCCAAACGTTCACTGATCACCATGCCGTACTCTAACCTGTAATTCAATTTCTTGTCTGAGTGAATATGTACAACATATTCATCAGTGATAATTCCATTTCCAAAATGACGTTCAGACGTATACATTTAGGCAACTGGACACGATAACTTCCGAGATACGTGTGCATTTCTTATATTCCGTTCATGAACTTATCCTCCTTTAACTCATTCAATAATTAAGTTATGTTAAGTGTCCATTTTATAACTGGATAAAGCTGAATGATGTTCGACAATATTATGAAATGCACTACCATTCAGACCAATGACATCTGCCTATTATTTCCATCGACCACTTCCAAGAAGGTTGGTTTATGGCTAAACGGTTCAAAGACTTCGATTTAAATCTTACTTGCTGCCATCAGATCCAAAATCAGTGTGTCGCCCTACCATGTCTCAGAACAATGATGTAAGTGTATCGCCCTGTATTTACTAACGATACGTTGACGACCATTTGCAAAAGGTTCTGAACGTTCTTGAATTTTAATCTCAATACCGTCCGACAATGTCCCATAGTTGTATACATACATTACATACGACGTATACAAACAACCTCTGTAACAGTATACTACTGAACTCCCTGACCTGCCGACCATGTCCCAAAGTTGTTGTATGGCCTCTCCTGTGGCGTCCCTGATCTCCTGGATGAGCATCACGTCGTACAGACGCACAATCTGTAAACGAAAGTAAGTTGGCGCACCATTCGCGTCCTTGGTCAGAAGATTTGTTAATATTCACGAATTGATTAAGTTAAAAGCTTACCCAACTACTTGACTTTGTTCTTCTCACCCGTAGACAAAAAAACAACAACATGGAAATACTAACTGATTTTGTTTCAAATTTGATAAGTTCCGTTATCGTTTTAACTCTGTTTAGGCCACACCAACTCTTTCGATTGTTTTACGGATTTTGTCCGTTATGTTTTGTATCGAACGAGCGGAAACAAAACAAAACAAATATATTTTAAAAACCGGAGCTGGAAAAATTGAAACCATTTGTTCCTGTAGAAGGCCAATCCTGAATAAAATTAGTTTTGAGGTATAATTTTAAGTAAATACCTTTCGATCGGAAGTATTCATTTTATAAATATTTTTAAGACTTTCGAAAGCTGTCGATGCAACATGGCTTTACAAAGAATGTTGTTGTTTTTGACATTCTTTCGATTCTTTTTCTAACAGTTGGAGCGGTCAATATCATTATACGGATTTTTGCATTAACTAAAAAATAGTTGCGGTAAAGCTAAGCCGTTGTTGTAAGGACAAAACTAAAGTGTAAATTAAACAAGCCATTATGGCCCTAAATCGCTCACCAGAGTAAAAAAGTTTAACCTTTGTTATCAATATAGCTTGTTTCTCTAAGAATATTGAAAAAAAGCTGTCACAGTGGTGATGTGACAAATGCCTCCGAATGTGACATTGACCTATGAACAAGTACATAAAAAGTTGATCTTGCCTTTATGTGTCAAATACATATGGCAAGATATACACATGTTGCCTGGATAATCACTGACAGGACTTGTCACAGTTGCCTGAAAAAGCACCAACCAAGGATAATTCCTATGAAGTTTAATCAAAATTGTCCAAGCGGTTTAGGAGAAGAAGATAATTATAACCAATTGTTGACATTTTCCTTTAGGTTGCCATGGCAACCAGACTTCTGCATGGAATTAATTTCTTTGAACAAATTTGAAAAAAACATCAACCAAGGATCATTCCTATGAAGTTTCATCAAAATTGTCCAAGCGGTTTAGGAGAAGAAGATGATTATAACCAATTGTTGACATTTTCCTTTAGGTTGCCATGGCAACCAGAGTTCTGCATGGAAATAATTTCTTTGAACAATTTTGAATAAGCACCAACCAAGGATCATTCCTATGAAGTTTAATCAATATGTCCAAGCGGTTTAGGAGAAGAAGATGATTATAACCAATTGTTGGCATTTTCCTTTAGGTTGCCATGGCAACCAGAGTTCTGCATGGAATTAATTTCTTTGAACAATTTTAAAAAAGCACCAATCAAGGATCATTCCTATGAAGTTTAATCAAAATTGTCCAAGCGGTTTAGGAGAAGAAGATAATTATAACCAATTGTTGACATTTTCCTTTAGGTTGCCATGGCAACCAGACTTCTGCATGGAATTAATTTCTTTGAACAAATTTGAAAAAAACATCAACCAAGGATCATTCCTATGAAGTTTCATCAAAATTGTCCAAGCGGTTTAGGAGAAGAAGATGATTATAACCAATTGTTGACATTTTCCTTTAGGTTGCCATGGCAACCAGAGTTCTGCATGGAAATAATTTCTTTGAACAATTTTGAATAAGCACCTACCAAGGATCATTCCTATGAAGTTTAATCAAAATTGTTCAAGCGGTTTAGGAAAAGAAGATGATTATAACCAAATGTTGACGACGGACGACGGACGACGGACGACAGACGCCGGACATAGACCGATCACAAAAGCTCACCTTGAGCACTTTGTGCTCAGGTGAGCTAATGATTTAATAGTACTTTTAAAACAACGGGCCCAGTTACACTCGACACAACCTCAGACGTGTCCCAACATTTATGAATAATTGTAAAAAATAATAACAAAGGAGTATTGTTTTGAAAACGCTTAGCAACCTTCATTTGTATATTTCGATTTGTTTGTTTTGCAATATTCTACGAATCCGAATGAAACCCTGTCTGAAGAAAATAAACACCTCTCCATGATACATTTTTGCCCTTGTACTTTAGAATATTTTAATAAAGACATCGGGAAAATCGGAAGTTTTTTCTTTCTTTTGTCTTTGAGTATATCATAATGCAAATGTGCAATACCACAAAACGATCATCTTTAGAGTCAAACAAATAAAACAAAGCCACAGCTTACATCACGAATATGAGCGGCCATGACCGGGTCGCTCATTTTGCTCCGCCCGAAAATCTTGATGTTGAAAGCACCGAACTTAAGCACTCGCGGGAGCCGCGCCGCCCGACCCTGAACTGCATGAGCACCGGAAGTGGCGTTCACGGCCGGCAGACAACTGTAACTTCCGACCAGGAGGCACAGCGCAAGAAATTGCAGACACGCAGACATTCTGAATAAATGTTCTCACATAGTGTATTGTAGTGATTCGAATATCAAAAACATATTACATCCAATTAGTGTTAATGATATGTTATAACTGTCTTTGAATTATATCTTTTTAAGTTTCAACCTTGGACTTACCTGATCAGAAGTTTATACGGTCAGCATGTCCAAGACCATATTTTATCGAGACTATTCTATATTCGGCCGCAGTTGGCCCAACGTTTATCTCCAGTATACATAACAGCTATAGCCTGTGAAAGTAATTAGTACTGTGCACAATATCGTTTTAAAATGAAGTCGAACGTGTATTGTAAATGTAGAATAGTGATAAGTAAAGTATCAAATCGAAATTTTATTCAACGTACACAATTAAGAAAGTAATTGTTAAAACATGAGGGTTTATGGCATTTTGTTTCTCCGTTTTGGTTAAATTTATCATTTCTAAAGACATGCTGTACTGTGTCTGTCTTGGATTGTCATTTTTGCTTTACAAATATGTTGTCATGTCACTGGTGTCTAGGCCAGGGTCATTTCTTATCTCCCCGGTATGAAACTTCTCTTGAACGTAGGAGAGTAAAGCATGATTTTGAAAGTTAACACCCATATCGTTAAAAGTAATAAATTGTTGAACATAAACACTCGGACGGGTTGTAAACGGGTTAAAACTCCTCATCTGCATTGCATATTAAAGAATGCTTAAGGGTCTCATGACAAGTGATTTGGAACCGAAATAAATGTTTTTTACTATTTACTGAATTTAAAAAAAAATAAAGGACATTCCGGCCGCAATTTCTCGAAAAACCTTAAGTTCCCCATAAGAGGATAAAGCGTAGCTCACCATATTTGTTCTGGTATAATTTGTGTAATGTTTAAGGGTGTTTGGACTTAAAAGGAATTATGAACTTGATGATAATCACGATTAACTATTTTTTGAGTTTTTAAGTGAAATCAAGCTTAAGTATGTGGCTTAATGACAGTAACTGCTCAAGCTTGTTTCGCTTTAGAACGCTTTAGAACGTTCGACTAATAAATAACACTGTTATTAAAACTATTGTTGGTCCCGATAAAACGTTTTTCTGAACAAATTTTGGGCATGAATGATGCTGTTTCTGTATGTTTCTATAAGCCATATTTATTACAATATGTATAAAAAATATACACACTGGAAATGATACATTTGATAATACTATCTTAAAGTTGTATAAGGGTGACATGTTATAATATATCTTGAACAAAACTCTGCATTGTTTGTTTATAAAAGAATATACGAGGCAGCGTGTTTTATATCACTCGTCAGCGGATCTAACGTTTATAGCGAATAGAAATGTATCGCTTACGACTACAAGACATGGTCGGGAGCCGTTTGAATGATTTGCTCAATTCCCACACATAGGCATTGCAAATCGCCTATTAAAGGATGCCTCGTATTCCCGTACATTTCGTCAACCTTCTCAATATATCTACTTCTGACGATCCTTTCGAAAAGCTTCTCAATACTTTTCTGAAATAGAAAATAATCCATACTAATGACTTTCTTAACTTAATTGTTATTGCTGAAAATCCGACTGGTATTACTTTATAATTATATATGAGCTTTATGATCATGTTTTCACCATAATTATGTTTTAGGGATGCAGTGATGATATGTTATTTAGATTTAAAAAATTATACTAGTAACAGTATTCAAAATAAATTTTAGCTACAACATACAAAACCCAATCAACTGTATTACCTCTACATCATGCTCATGCACCAGTTTGCTTTTCAATTTCTCGTTCTTTCCAAATAATCGTTTCAGATATATCTGAATAAACAATACACTATTTGTCATTTTGTATAATGCCAGAGGGTACATACGAAAATGAAGACTTGATTAAGGCGTAGAAAAAGGTTGTTTGTTTTTGGTGTTCTGTCTGACCCTAACTTATTCATTGCCATCGGATAAATTTATTCAGAATTACATATATTTCTTTGTTTGGGTAAATATTATCGGTAGTTTCTTGCTTCTAAGACGCGTAAATATGCTTTTATAGAGCGAATGTGGAACACCTCGGCCATTTTCCATCGAAAACAACCTCGGATGTATGCTGTATATAAGTAGAAGTAGTTCGTAAAATATAAATAATAGTATTAATTTATTGTAGTGTTTTGACACGTATTTAATATTAAGTAATAAGTTTAAATTGATTGTCAGTGAAGTTTATGTTTTCATACATTATTAAATTTATAAAAGGTAAAGTCATTAAGTTTAACTGCTAAATTGAAATAATTACGCGATCTACTTGCAGCGTAGTTAAATGTAAAAAATCCTGACATTGAAAACCGTCCTTTTACACGTAATCCGAAGTGTTCCGAATGTAAAACGCGCTCTTGTTAACGTTAATTCAGACAAAATGGTGTCGGTTTTAATGTACCACTTACATTTTTGGGCGCAATTGGCAACAAACATTTTATTTACTTTAGGGAACGTTATATGATAACAACCAGTTTGTAAATATATCGTCAATGTACATAATGAAATATTTCTTGAAAAAAGCAAACCTACCTTACAGGGTTTAGTGTTGTATTTGATAATCTTTACACTTCGTATCTGGTGATGTTAAGGCAGTTATAAGTAAAAAATGTTAGGTCGAAATTGATTTGCTTCTTTTAGCAAATCGCTGAATGATAACAGAATCGAGAAAAATAAAATATTTGGTTATTTCATCAATATTCCGTTTTTTTCTAGATCTGATATCATAACATATGAAACAACCCTTGTTCCTACCAAATCTACAGCGCATGTACGTCAAATATTTTTTATTTTAATCAGCGTCTAATTGACTCGACATTCCGACTTGTCTCAAAAAAAAAACAAATACAAAAAATAATGCATTGCTTCACAACAAAAGGAGCAATACAATTGAAAAAAGAGAGTTAAATAATCTTGACGGTCAAGAGATTTAAAGTTTGATACAATTTGCAATTCAATTTAATTTTGCAACTAACATTAAAACGAGTAATGCCGATATCCATTTGTTGAAGGATTTACATACTTATTTGACGATATTTGCAAAATGGGTTCAACTTCTTTATACCCTCAAACTGCACAACTTTTCGTATTTATTTATGTAGAACAATACATTGAACCAGTGCAACAAACAATAAGACTGGTGGATAGCACATAGCTTCATATATTCTGTAATTATACAAGGATCTGTACACAAAGGATACTTCATGTTTATACAAAACAAATAGATTTTTTGTTTTGTATTGACTGTTTATTTTCCACAATCGTTTGTATATCTCTTCTTGTCCCTGAGAGAAAATAAAGATACATTATCAAACAAATAAAAAATATAAAAAATAAAGCATTGATTCGCCGCCTTTAATGCATTTCAGATAGTTCCACTCAATCCCAAGGTAACTGCTTGTAAAAAAGTGACCATCTAGTCTATTGAACCATTTGTCTCATAAGTAAAAACATGAGATATTGAGTGAACACGAAAAGGAAGCCTCAACATCAGCGTACATGGTATTATCACTTTATTACCTTCAACAGACAACATGCGATGTGTAGAACATGCGACACAAGTTTAATTTTTATATCCTACAATTAGCCGACACACAATACAGGAGAAGAACTCTTTATTCATATCAATAGTTTTGGCCTAGACATTACATACTTACACTCTACGTTTTAACATGTACATTGAAGCTTTTGTACTTTTGGCAAAGATTGGCAAAGTTAAAAGTATATGTTTTTTATATTTTAACAAGTTTCTGTCCCACATCTCTTTGATGTTGCGATAGTTTTCAGATTTGGGTATTTCGATCAGTATGTTAAATAAGTAAGTAGGAATGTAGCCTCTACATTTTATGAAATTATTATTGCCTGAGATAACACAAATTTTCGATGTTATTCAAGATTATAGCCAAATCAAGTGTTTGGATTTCCACTAAATAACACCGTCTATTCCATGTAAAATGCCAAGTCGAAGATAGAGGCGAATTTTCTCATATGCGTGTAATTAGCAGCACATAAATATAGTTGTATTATAATAATATATATTTTCTATATACTACTAACCAAGTGTCTTAATATGAGGTAAAATCGAAAAATGGGACCAATTACTGGAACTATGCGACCAGTCCTACGAAATGGCACATACAGCTTTTTTCCTGAGCAGCCCAAAATAGAGCCCTAAACTGGAGAGATCCATTTTGTTACTAGCGAAAAATAGGACCATATGTTATAACATAAATAGTTCAATGAAAGAAAGAAATATAGCAGCAAGCTGCTAGCAGCATATCAGCGACGCCGCTTACTTCACGCACATGATTCCGATGCTTTTGTAACATCACAAATCTGGGACAAATTTACAATTGTACATGGGGCTCTTTAGTTTTACTCTCTGAGCATACGGACATTATGTCAAGTCCGTATAGGATCGAGGCCTGACCATCAATGTTCGCAATCAAGCCCAAAACGTGTATACATGTCAGCTGTTATTTGTATACTTTTGAAACTAAAACTAAGATTGTCTAGAAAAGTATACTGACTAATACTATATGTTAAAAAAGAACGCCATTATAATACTTTGTACATATTTCATTTAATTGCGAAAACACGTTGCTTAGTGGGAAACTCGATACGTCTCGTTACTGTCTTATACAAAAGTTCTCCATATTTTTAAAAAAACAACACAGAAACAAATGTCAAAAATTGCCGCCGATTTTTTTTTAAATTTTGCTGCCGATTTGTGACGTCATCTAAAATGGCCGCCGTGCATGCACAATGCGTGAATCCTTAAGCGACCCCTACACTTCTGATCTTAATCGGTACTGGCGAATGAAATAATGTTTCCACTTACTCAGTTAACGTTATTACGCAGCTTTCAAAAATCATGTATACCTTTTCGAGTACTCTTGGGATTCCATAAATGCGTCCAATACCACAAGAGAGGACAAGCCACACTGGCAACGCAACACTGCTGAACACGACCACCACTGTATAGCCATATTCCATCTCCTCTGGGCTATCCCCAAACAAACAGTACACCAGCAACATCGTGATAGAAACTGTTCCGACGGTCAGAGCAACGTAGATCAGCATTGTTATCAGACAAAAGAAATGTAAAATATGCAAGTGTTTCACAATAAATGAACCATTTACCATCCGCTCAATGTCGTCCATTTCTTCTACACTCAGCTGGAATTAAAGAAAAAGAAACAACATCATATAAAGCAAAGACTAACCCGCTATAGGTAACGTTTGACATTCTGTTTACAAAGTACATTGTAAACTTGTTCATAACGTTTTACAGCTTTCGAAAATATAATTTATTCTCAGATAATACATTAAGTATAAAGGTTAGTTGTATGTATGAGTACCATACTAAGGTATATATGCCTTGTGCTGCTTTCGATCAAATATGTTGTACAAAGATGCATTATTATATCACGGAGGGTTGACTTAGTTGTGTTTTAAATTTAAATACAAATCAAAACAGTAATGTATATTTTTTATTTTCATACTTTAATACAAAAACGATTTAACATTATACAATGCAATTGGATGGACACAATATTAATTTGAAGTTCAATATTTATTTGCCAAAGGCCACCGGTCCAAACAAATATGGATATTACAAATGTGCAAAGTATGATACAAGCACAGTTACAAAAAATCTAAAGAAATAAGGAAGTACAAGTCTGAATACAAGTTTGAATGAGTATCATGCATTAAATACCTTTTCGAAATAGAATGGATTTAAAGAGTAAACATTGTAATCAAATTTTATACAAAATCCTACAGCGCATTTCAACTCAAAAATAACGCTTCAATATCTTGCTTCCCAACTAAGTTATCGAGACAGTCACTCACGCAAGTGCGGTTGATTTAGTTGTACCCATCGATGGTCAATCAAACCTATGACAGTAATCCACCCCAATGACCCCCGAGATCACAAGTAATTACAGAAGTAACACAACTACAATCATTACCGTACAAAAATACTCAAATGACTAAAATAACTAAATATTTTAAATAAGTATTAACGATATTTATAACATTTTTACAAAGCTTGAAGTAAAAGATTTCTATGTTGCATAGCAACATATATTATACATAGCAATATCCGACATATTCATTTTTATGTACACATCAAAATGATACACTTGTAAAATGTAGCATTTTCATAATATTTCTTTGTAAGTATTTTTTCCCCCGAATATTAGAATAACAAGAGCTGTCGTAGGTCAGCTCGCTCGACTATACACCGATTTGTCATTTGAAATGAATACAAAAAATTGTTGTGAGGTTCAGCTTTAACTGTTTTCTATTTTTCTATTTTTTAGTAACAGTGACTCTGACCCTTATCCTAGGGACAAATGCAATCCTATGAAAGTCCTCCATAAACTCGTCCTACATTCCACATTCGGTCACAATATGTCAACCCTTACTAAGTTAATCAGTACCAAACGGTTATCTATTATAGTAACAGTGACCTTGACTTTGATCTTAGAGGCCTCAAACGCCATCCCATAAAAAGTTTTCATAAACACTTCCTACAAAGAAAGTTTGGTAGTAACACGTGAACCCTAACTTAAGTTATTGAACCTAGGGGCCAAAAATGAAAGCCCATGAAAGGTCTCAATAAACTCTTTCTCTTTACCAAAACCGGTCTCAATATGTCAATCCTAACTGAAGTTATTCTGTACTAACCATTTGTTTAGTAAAAGTGACCTTGACCTTGCCAAAAACAAAATCCCATGAAAGGTCTCTTTTAACTCTTCCTTTATACCAAGTTAGGTCAACCCTAACTCAAGTAATTCCGTACCCACCATTTTTTAACTTTAGTTACAGTGACATTGACCTTGACCTAGCGACCCCAAATGCGATCCCATGATAGGTCTCCATAAACCTTTCAATGTATATGTCAAACCTAACTTAAATATTCGATATCATAGGCGAGTTTGACGCCGCCCTCATACCGGTCCGCCCCAACAACGGCATACTTCATTCTAATAAACAGGTTTCACTTTGGTCAAAAATACAATATACAATACAAATATGAGCCTGTCAAAAGCAATGGAATTGAAATGAAAAAAGTCAATCAATGGCCATAATTTGTATTTAGGGTCAATATGGAGTCAGTAAATTGTGTTATAGCCGTAACCAACTGCGTGAAGTATTAAGTCTATTGAATGAAGAGTATAAAAGTAATTAGTGAAAATCTCAGCTGGCCCTTAAACTTTAACCTGACCAAATGTGCCCTAAAACTTTAACCTAAGAGAATCAGGGGTCATAATTTGTATTAAGGATTATATGGAGTAATGTAACCTCATTGTGTGATGATCCTGTACAACTTCGTGTAGTACTAAGTTAATGGAATAAGTAAGTTAGTGAAAATGCCAGCCTGCCTTAAAACTTTAACCGGATGCCGACACCAACGGGGACGCCGGGGCGAGTAGTAAAAACCATCCTTAATCTTCGAATAGTCGAGCTAAATATGACATTTAACCAAAATAAGTTTTTCTATTTTAACATCATCTTTACAAAATTAACAAAACCTTTGATCTCGATGAACAGAGAATCGACCATATTCAATTTCAAAGTTATACGATTAGTATCGACAAACAAGAAAGGGCATTTTTACTTTGTGTATATTTACGTAGTCCACCATTTTCCATCTCGAGGTTATTCGATAAACATCGGCAAACAAGCAAGAGCATTTTTCTGTGTGTATATTTACGTAGTCTTAGATAATATCATGACACAAACTTAATTAAAAAAATAGTGTATTTTTTTGAATCTAAAATTGAAAAATTCCATTAATGGCAATACTGGTCATTAAGTGAATGTTTCAACAAAACAATAAATTGATTTTCCTTTTATACTTTGTTGATTATAATAAACTTATCCAAATCAAGAGCTTTCTATGACCATGTTGGTCTGCCATCGTTAGCAAATTATACGCCTTTTCAATATATCTATCATCTCCTACCTTCAAAATTCTAATTCAATAATCAACAACACGCTTTTCAGGTTCAACATACATAGGAAAACGACCACTCGCCTTATACAGCAGGATTTGTTGTTTTTAGTGGTTAACTCATATAGCGCTTCCAGGCATTAATGTGGACTTGTTCGACCACACATAATCGTTTTACACCCCAACTATCGGAACCATATAACAATACTGGTGTAACTTAACTATCATATGTCTTACTAAATGGTGATTTAGATCATTGGCCATTCTCATATAGTTTTGAAAAAAAAAGATATTAGAATTCGTTGCGATTTTTTTGCTTGTTCTCTTGCCATTTTCGGTAGTGATAACAGCCTCGTTAAGGTAACGGCGACATATGTAAAACTAGTTATTGGTTCACCGCGATAATACCATTTTTTCTTGATAATGTGCAACCATTTTTAAAAACCATGATTTTAGATTTTTTTATGTTCTCAAATAGTTTATGTTCGTCACAAAAGTCATTGCATTAAGTAGACGCTGGGTACCACATAAGGGAACCCGCTAGTATAGTAAGATCGTCAGCAAAGAATGAAGAATTTAAAAGATTTGTGTTCCGTTGTATTTTGTGTTTGTATAAGGTTATACAGTCATTTATAAACATATAAACTATATAAAGAAAACTGGAAAGGCCACGTACGCATCCTTGTTTTAAACTTTTTGGACAAACAAAAATGCCTGAGATAACACATGAGGTAACTCGGGCTTTCATACAATTTTACATCGAAGTTATTGCAGAATATGGTCATCCGGCAATGCCATTTCTTAACAATATATTAAATAGGCGTACTCTATAAACACAATCAAAAGCTTGTTGAAAATCCATAAATAACACAAACAGAATTCTGCCCTTTATAGATCAATTGCGTTGTGCTAATGCAAAAAAATAAAGCATTGTCCGTAGTGCGTCATCCCTCTCTAAATACGGTCTGAGACTAGGAAATCTTGTTGTAAATATAAACATAAAAAGATACACGTTACATAAAATAAAAGTAGATATTTTACTTAGTACGTTTAACAACAAAATATCACGTAGTTAGCAGTAGAGTTTGTATCACATTTTTACTCATAGGGATTATAACAACACGTACAAGTACCTTTTAGGAGATTTTTTTTAAATTCAGTTATCTATATGTGCAAATTTTGCAGCAATTGTTGCAAGACCTCATTGAAAACGCATATCTGTGTATGTGACTTTGTTGAATAATCTCCCTCATCTGACGAGCTACGCATGAGTGAAAAGGTTAGATATTGACTATGCAGGTTAATCGAAACACGTATGTTGTTATCTGCTAGCATATGCTGAATGACCCTTGCAGGATGACAGGATGCATTGACTTCCAACAACATCAATAGATTTTTGCGTGCGCATATCCAAGCAAATGGTGGTGATATTGAACTGCTGATAAAAATGTAATTTTCTTTAAAATATGTGAGCTGAGCCTGGATTAATCAACGAAAAACGAACTAGCAATGATTATTTGATATATTAACTGTTCAAAATATGGAATAATTGAAAAACAGTCGATGATTGGATGATTGGATTATTTCAACTGTCTACCTGTATACATGCTTGGGCGACGGCGTAAATGAACCAAATCTTCACCTGGACAAAAACCTTCTTTTAAAAAACACAGACATCTACAATCTGGGGAAAGTGATAGTGAGGTGTCCGTGTACCTAGACTCGAACAAAAACATTGCCGAGTTCGTGAAAGAGATTGATATAAAAACTGTGAGTACACCTGACCCTTCCCCACCCGTCGCTCCAAACATGACCAAATGTTCCACGGAGAACCTGAAAGCTTTGGGTGCCCTGCTTGCACCTCTTATTGTCCAAGATATTCGAGCTGAACTTAAACACGAGGTCTTGACGGTAATCAGAGAGGAAATCGCAGCTACAATCGACATTACGACAAAACCTCTGAAAAACGAGATTGACTCCCTAAGAAGGAAAACTCCAAACTTTACAACGAGCTCCTAGTAGCTCGCTCAGAGCACGATGAACTCGCCGAGTATAGTAGGAGGATGTGCCTAGACGTATGCGGCATCCCCGACAATACCGGTTCCTCAGACGAGCCTGTAGAAAATAAAATAATTGACTGTTGTGTCAAAGCAGGTGTCGAACTAAAGGCTACTGGCATTGACAGATGCCACCGTAAAGGTAGACCTGAAGCATTTTTGATTTTTATTCTTATTCTTAATAGAGATGGCTGGATTACCTTATGAAGTGAAATGATCATACTAACTAACCAGTGTAGTGTAACCTATAACGGTTAATGCTAAATGTATCTGTCAATTACTGATATACGTTGTTGTCACAACCCAGTGCATCTTTTTATAGCACTTTTACACCACTATGACGTTTATTATTATATTATCTGTTTGATCTGATTATAAGATGACAATGGGAGACCATGCTTTAAATTAGTTTAGGTCAAACCTGCTAGTTACTTCCCTTGGACAATAGTCTGTTAGGTTAATATTTCAATGTATATATATATATATATTAATTTTACAACAGTATCTTTCTTAAGATATGTAAGCATTTTTTGCTATAACATACAGTTATTCTTCTCCACTCAGATACATAATATGTTACTAACCGATCAATAATTATTCGTTTTCAAGAATTCAAGTAAATACTAGCGGGCATCTCAGTTCACTTTTACTTGCGAATAATGGTATCACTTGTATGCTCGTTTTTTTCTCAATCTTCTATCTTTCTTCGATTTTTTTTATCTTTCTCTTTGCTCCTGTTTACTGATCTGCACATATGTTTATTCCTACGGCAACCACTTTTGATAGTTGACGTCATTAAGTAGTCAACAGTATAGCGCCTGACATAAATTCTTATAGAATTGCCATAGGGGTATACAACGCAAGACTCTTTAGAACTTCCAGTATATGTACATTCCGTATAACTCCATTCAAGGACACAGCCGCGAGCTTACGTTTTATGCTAATTTATTTTTGAAATACGTACGTGTCTCACTGATAGTTTTAAAACCATGTTATCGAACATGGCTACATGATTATCTGGTTTGGCAGTTTTTAAAATATGAACAGGATGTATATTAGCTGAACAATCTGTTGTTTCTGACAATAGTTTGAATCTGGCATATTTTTGATATTATTAAATATTATTTTATCTTATTGATGTTGTCAGGTAACATAGAATCATATCCTGTATCCGATTCAGACCAGGCTTCGTGTATTTCAATGTTACATCAAAACATTCGAAGTATTCGTTCAAAAATGGACTACATAAAAAGTCATTTAACCGACTTTGACGTTTTGTGTTTTACGAGTGAACTACGATTTTCTACACATTGGTGGTCACGAATTTATGTTTAGAAAAGATAATTCGTCCCACTCTGGTGGTTTTTTAATGTACGCCCAGCATACTTCCGACCGATTCGCAATTATGACTTACAAAAATTATTTACTTGAATCTTTATGGGTTGCATTGAATTATAAAAACGAAATAGGCACGATTCACGTAATCCTCATCTAATGGTTGATTTCTGGGATAGAATGAACATTTGCCTAGAAAAGGCACACGATTTATGTAACAATATAGATATTCTTGGCGATATAAACGAAGACCAACTTAACCATTGAAATCGTAAATTTCGAGATATTATGACAATTAATAATTTGCGAAATGTTATAAACACCCCAACGCTCAACGCGGACATTGTTAGACCCAATTGTCGTTTCACAGCACATAAACGTATTAAATTTTGGTGTATTTGAAACTCCTCAACATATAAGTGATCGTTATTGTGCTCATGCTTATATCAAAAGTAGTTTTTTTGTCAAGCTCTACCACAACATGAAGGGTATGGAACTACAAACGAGCAGATTTCAATAATATGAACAAACTAATAAGAAATACCAATTGGAACCCCTTAAATGAAGGAGATATCGACCAAGAGACCAATCTTTTTACCAGAACATTTATCAAGATTACCGAAAAGTGTATCCCTACCTACTATGCATCTATTCGCTATTCTGATAAACAATGGTATAACTCTGAAATTAGAAAAAAAACATCTTACAAACGCGACAAACTAAAAATCAAAGCGACACCACCTGGCAATATGTGTGATTGGATTTAATATAAAAAAGTAAAACATAAAGTATCAAATATGACTAAACATGCAAAGGAACTATTTTTGAGTAACCTAGAGGACAAAATAATTGAGTTTAAATCATCCAATCCTCGTCTATATTGGAAAACTGTTCGAATGCTTGTGAAACAGAACAGCAACAAAATCAATGCAATACCTCAATTGCAAAAGTTTGATAATTCTTACTCCTTCACTGATACAGAAAAGGCGAATTCCATGAATGACTATTTCGTTTCCATTTCGCGTATCGACGATGATAATGTGCCTTAACCAAACTTAATCATGAAGACAAATAGTGAACTAAGCCACATTAACATTATTGAAACCGAAGTAAAAGACATATGTTTTGCTGTACATTATGCCATTCTTGTGTTAAAAATGTTTCTGTTAATTGAAACCAGTTTCTTTATTTCAGCGTTTGCCTATTTACAAATTATTTGTTAGATGTTTTTACATCTGTTATTTGAAATATGCAACTGTGTTTGTAACAGGTTAGCAAACGCCTGAAATCAGAAGTAATTAGTTTGAGCTGAGCTGTCAGTCTTTTTGAAGTATATTCTGTTTTTCTATTGGTTTAATTTATGTAATGCATGACCGGGCCGCACAATATAAGGTAACAGACTTTTAAAATGTTTGGAAGAGAGGAAGTTGTTAATAGAACACGGACACTTGAAATTTGTCTGAGCTCGAAGGTGGTTTTACATCAGACCAGCAAACTTTAGCGTTGTCGTTGTTATACGATACATTTGGTGTTAATATTTTAGACTGCACATACTGTGTTATTGCATCAAGTATTTGTTAAGGAAAGAACAACAGAATAAAATCGTGAAAAGAACTTGGTGTCGTGAAAAGGATTTTGTTTTGGACTTGAAAGCTAATTCCCATTAGTGCCCAAATAACGGGTTTAATAGTTAAAAACTCACGGCACAATACATCCTTAATAATCTTGATATTTATAATGCTAGTGATCCTGACGAAGTAAGTCATAGAATGCTAAAGAATACCTAATCTTCCGTGTGTATTCCACTCTGTATTCTTTTTGAAAGATCGATTCGAGAATGTCTATATCCTACAAAATGGAAACTCACAAATGTTATGCCATTGCATAAAAAGGGTGATCGGAAATCCTTGTCCAACTATAGACCGATATCTTTGATAGGTTGTGCTGGAAAGGTAATGGAACGCATTCTTTTCAAACACATTTACAATTATATGCATCAAAACAATCTTATTTATAAGCACCAGTCGGGTTTTATCCCCGGACACTCAACGGTTCAACAACTAATAGATATATATTACCAAATCTGTAAATCTTTCAACGACAAACAATCCACAAGCATTGTATTTTGCGACATATCGAAGGCTTTTGACAGGGTTTGGCACAGAGGCCTTATTTTTAAACTCAAAGAATATGGAATTTCAGGCTATGTTCTAAGATGGCTGTCTCATTATCTACTGAATAGGTCCCAAAGAGTGTTCATAGGTACATTCTTCTCTAATTTTAAGCCCGTCACAGCTGGGGTCCCACAGAGGTATGTTCTAGGTCCACTTCTCTTTCTTCTTTACGTGAACGATATAGCTGATACCCTTAGGAGCACAACTAGGCTTTTTGCGGATGACAGCTCTCTCGCCGTTTCATCTTCTAACACAGCTGACATAGAAACTACAATTAATACCGATCTACAAAAAATCTCCGACTAATCTAGACAATGGCTGGTACTATTCAACCCTTTAAAACAGAAGCTATAATTTGTTTACTTACTAACCAGCAACGACCATCTCTCTTGTTTGATACTACGCCGCTAAAAATTTGCGATCATCACAAACATTTAGGAGTCACGTTGAATCCTGATGGTAAGTGGCACCATCATATAGATTCAATCGTTAGTTCTGCTGGTTCTTGGTTCTATGCAAGCCCTTAAATATAAACTTCATCGTAAAACTCATCAAATTTCATCAAACTTCATCAAATTTATATATCATATTAAAGACCAATTATAGAGTACGCCTCATTTGTCTGGGATAGTTGTACTATTTATGAAAAGGGGACCTTGGAAAAACTGCAATACGAAGCAGCAAGAATTGTGACTGGTCTCACACGTTTAGTTTCAATCGCTAGATAGATTAAGGAAATCGGCTGAATTTCATTGTCGGATAGAAGAAAAATGCAAGAGTTAATTTTAGTTTACAAACATATCCACGGTGAACTGCCTTCGTATTTATCAGCACACTTTCCACAAACAGTCAATAATTATAATCCTTATAATCTGAGAAACAATAAAAAAAAAAATACAATGAATAGACGCCTAGAAATATATAATCGTTGAACGATACCGTCATCCTTGTTATCGTGGAATTACCTAGATATAGAAACAAGACACTCACCAACTCTCTCTATTGTTAAGGGTCAATTAAAAGATCAATTTAAACAAAACCCCATCCCATCTTATTATACTTGTGGAGAACGTCGCTTCTCGGTATATCATGCGCGACTTTGAAGTGACCTAAATTCCGACTTGTTTAACAACCACCTTCGAGACTCTCCACTATGTATTAATTGCAATGTAGAAGAAGATGCAGAACACTTCTTATTTCTGTGATCACTATACGCCGACCAGCGATTAAATCTCTTCAAAAAGACTCGAAAATCCCATCCGCTCAGTAATCGTGGCCCTTTGCATGCTTGCTTTTATAATGTCGGTCTAAAAATTGTGTTGAAATAAAATATTATTAAATCAATATTTAGTGCTTAATTCACCATACCAGCGGTAATTGTTACAAAAGTTGGAAATCGTAGTCTTTGTTTCGCGCCTTCCCTCAAAAACACGTTATAAATGTAAAGTTAAGACAATATTCACAAGATCATTGTTTTGCGATTTATGACAACACCCTATGAATTAAAATGCACATTTAAACTTTTTTTTCTTCAAATAGAAAAATATTTTTATTCTGGTTCATCATTTATCAGTTTATAAAATGATTTGTTTAATAAGTCAACATTACCCATAATCAAACATTTCACTTACATACAGTGGAACGTGATATGCCTCACGTATTACAATTATTACAACACTCACTATCAAATATGCAATATATTAATAACATACAAATGATCGGGCAATCATTGACGTATTACTTTTGAACTACTATACGAGTGAATACATAAATACAAGCATATGTAAACTGTATGATCAATCTGTACTAAAAACTATTTAATAATCGAATGCTTTGCCATTGCCCTTCTGTTTACGCGGGCGCACCTCATCCTACGATTTGCATTACCTGAAATCCGTTTTCCCATAAACGTCTTTGTATTTCCGAAGTGTTTAGTTTTAGCTGGAATCTTGGAATTGATAAACTGCGCAAACCACCACTGGTCATGAGTGGAAACACTTCTGATTTACCATTGTCAGCTGTGATTTGAGAAATGAAATAAGTTTGGTAATTGAAGAACAACAATACATCATTTTTTAATATATGTTTTGATTATTGTTTCATGTAAAATATTATTGCGTAATATCCCTTTTTGACATCCCTTTAAGGTATTAAAAATGTTGCGAAAACCAGTATGAAACGGCGAGAAAACGTGTTTCCATTGGCTTAAGACCACACGTGTCTGCCCCACGTTGATCAAAAGTTAGATGATAATACAGAAGAAAAAGTGCTTTTGTTAAAGTATCAATAATTTATATAAGGTGAATGAAAGGAAGAAACAGTTGGCATTTTTGCAATTTGCCCTGAATCGCAAAAAAATGATAGTTTCAAGAGTAAATATTGTAATAATCATTGCCTTGGAAGTCTGTAAATTGGTTGTTTGTAGCCCAAGAACGACATGACCGTAGGGTTATGTGTTAAAACTCCATTTAGACAGCCATGATAGGGTAAGGGTAAACATGAGGATTTAACTTTGTTTCTTGGATTGTTTTACAACTGCCGTTTCGTGGGCTTCCTCGTATCTTTGAAAAGTATTTGCATTAGGTGCTCTGAATTGTTTCCCTCCGTCTGCAGATAGAGTTGGGATCTCTAATCATTGAAGTAATAGGGGTTTACCTTTAGGTTTATTATTATTATTTGTTTTATTAATAAGTTTCCTCAAGTTAATGCATACTTTGATAAGATTTATCTTTTGCGTTTTATCTTTATTAAGAATTGTTGGGATAAGAGTGAGGTTTGTGCACATAAACTGGTTTACATTTTACTGACCGTTCCAAGGCGGTACCTAACAATTCTTGATAAACATACCAATTATATATATATACATATATATATACATAAATATATATATAGTATTTATGCACTGTGCTGTTTGTAGAGTTGTGTGTTGTTCTATGTTTCTTGTCTGTGAATTTGTGTTCTATGTCTTTGGCGTTGCCCATTGCCACTAAACCGGGTTTATGTTTTAACTTTTTGCTACTGAGCATGTTTCTGTAGCTTTTTGCATATATATTCAATTGTTAAAATCCAGATTAGTGTCTATATGAAACATATACTAAAAATAACTGGTCTGAGGCCTGATAAACAAGGCAATTCTCGAGGCGTTTCAGACCGGTTAGCTGTGTTTTGGCCTACGATTTAATGTATCAGGATTGCTTCTGTAATTTCAAGCATAAGTGGGGGAGTGTAAACACACGCTCAACTATCTACTGATTTGATTCGAATCCGACTGTGATCGAATCTTTGCTACAAGGTCCATTTATTTTAGTGTTTATTAACGCATAAGTAAACCCAATACATTTGATGCAAATTTACTACAGAGATTATTCCAAACATATTAACTTATTGAGTTCAAACGGCGATGTTTGAATAGTCAAGAATATTGAAAAAATGTTGTTGATATTCATACTTTCATACCGTTTGAGTTGATAGCGTTACCATATTTATCTGTATACGGATAATTTGAAATAGGACATAACTGTATTGAATTAGTCAATGTATGAATACAACAAAAACATTTTTTAGTCTTTATTAGTCTTTTATGCAATAAAAGTGAAAACACATCGTTAAGAAATAATAAAAATGTTTCATTACTTTAAAACGGTATATTATGTGCTGTTAAAGAGCCCCTAGCTTCTTTGATTATACTTGAAAAAAATCCAATGAAGTGAAATGTACTGTTACTACAACTACTACTCCTACTAATACTACTACTACATAATTCAACGAGAACAAAAAGAAAATGACTCACGGTACTTCCGTCCAGATGCTATATCTAAAGAAAACATATAAATGATATCTCTTAATATCAACACATATCACTCATGCTTTACCAAATACAAGGAGTGTGATGATAGATAGGTGAATGTACCTAAATGTATATTCTGATACTGTATGAGCGTTATTCGATACGTATACAATATAAACAGAAATCCATGCTTAATGATACGTTTTCACAAACAACACACAATTAATTTTGTTCTACGATAATATTGTTAACTTAAACAATTAAATCAGATTTCAGGGACAACCCCAGTAGACAAATATTTAACGATGACCATGTATAAAGACACAAGGCCAAATCCTAACAGAAATTAAACTAACATAATCTCTTGCATCAGCCATATTTACAGGGTAGCGAATTCGAGTGATATAATAACAAAAATCTGATTGGCCAATAATGTCGTTTAAACGAGATACGAAAGTCATTTAAACGAGATACATAAGTTGTTTTCACGAGATATGTTAGTCGTGTAAAAGAGAAACGCAAGTCGTTTTGACGAATTACTTAGTCGTTTTAACGAGATATGTTAGTCGTGTAA
Organism: Mya arenaria; assembly: GCF_026914265.1. Classification (NCBI taxonomy): domain Eukaryota; kingdom Metazoa; phylum Mollusca; class Bivalvia; order Myida; family Myidae; genus Mya; species Mya arenaria. The sequence goes on along the minus strand of NC_069135.1, from coordinate 12,306,979 downwards.
AAGAGATACGTTGGTCGTTTTATCGTTTTTACGTGATACGTAAGTCGTTTAAATTGTTTATATCTTTATATCATGGTAATGAAACATTTGTCCGAGGATGGACTAATTTTGACTAAGTATTATTTACGGTATTTGAATGTCATCCAAGCGTAGATTTCGTTTAAGTATGAAGTTTAAGTTATACATATAGAAAATTTCTGTTCATTAATTTTACATAGATCGATTCTGAAGAATGCACCAAAAACAGTTTCATCGAGTATGTAACAGTCCGTCTATTTTCCACCAAGGCTTCCTTGTTATATATATACTAGTGTCAGTATTGAAAGGTAGCATATACTTGGTGTTTGCATTTTTGTTTGAACCAATGACAAACGAGGATGCTTTTTTTTCCGTTCATTACTTTTACGCAGATCGATTCTGAGGAATGCACCAACAAATAAGATTCCAATGAGATTTCAATTAATGATCTACAAATCACGCCAAAAGTCGTAGTAGTCAGCTCTTTTTTCTGTAAATCGCCAAAATTTGGTATGACAATCAAACAAATACAAAAAGCAACATGATTTATACCTCTCTTAACCCTAAAGCAAATCGGAATTTTCTTTGGACTTTTACAGTGTGTTACTGCATATATTATACGGTAAATATATCAGATATGTTCAGAGTAGAAAAATGACGATACGGTCATTACGCGATACGATACGTATCGATAAAACTTCATTACGATACGATATTTTCCGATCCGATAAATGTACTTGAATTCAAATTAAAAGCACAAAAGAAACCAGAACAGTTTTAATAGTTATCATCATGTTGTTTCAAAAACTTAAACGTGACTATTGAAATACTTTCTCACATAATTGTGATAAATATTTTACCAGAAAAAAGTATCTGTAAAAGGAAGTCTTACACTTTTAAATTTTCATTTCTTCAATAGTTCAATTATATCAATATAAATAAGGATGCATGGAGGAGACATACGTGTTATTCTTTTTATCTCGTTAAAACGACTTACGTTTCTCATAAAAACAACTTACCATGTTTGACGACTGCATCTATAATTTTGATGTGCATCTCATCGATTTCGTCCTCGGAGGCCTCTATCCACGTAGTGGACTTGAGGTAATCTGGAACGGCACATGGCTCTATACGAATAGGTATAATAAAGTATCCGTCACTAATCCGTTTATGCAGTGCTCCCTCAATTTCATGTAGAGCATATGGTTGGGTAGACAAAGCTTCGGAGAGAATAACAAGCATATGGAGACTTCTATTCATAGACTGATTGATATTTTCAAGCACTGATTGTCCAGCTGTGAAATCTCTCTCATGGTAGCAACATTTAAATCCCGCGTTTTCTAAATTATCCACGATGGTACGAACCTCATGCAAATTGGCACTTGTATAACACACGAATAAGTGGTAGTCTTTTCCATAGGGAAGTTCTTGGGCGGTTACTGATTCCATTTTCCTTCAAGAACACACTTGTCGAAGTTGGTTTATGGCAAGTTTCTACGTTATATTTAAGCCATTATGTGTTTATGAATTCGCTTTTGTAATGCAATCGATTGACGCTGATTATGTTTATAAACTATTTACATTCACTATTATATTTGATCAATATTGAAAAGATATGGCGTCGGATAAAGTCATAATAGTTTTTATTTTAATAACACTATACATTGCTAAGGTATGTACATTTTAAGCGCATATATAACGTACAGCCGTATAAGATTAATAAACAACGCGTATCATATTTAATTCTATTAGATATGGGTATATTTAGAGAAGTCTTGATATACGTACATGAATCACGGTTTAAAAAATTATAAAACTGAGTTTCCAGTGCAGAGTAGGAAAGGTTTTGATCATAACATTGAACTTTGAACTACGACAAAATTCCGGAAATACGTCAATGCTGTTTTTATACTTTATTTAGGACTCGTTCACAAATTTTATGGTGGCACTTTTCTTTATAAATATTGTTAAAATTGGGCTTTTTACTTTGTTTGATAAACAATTACCAAAGAGTAACTTGCAGGTTCTCAAATTAAACAGAATTTGGTAAATCCCAGTTTAAAATCATTCCATTTCCAATAGCATTTCAAACGGCTCTCGGTGAAATAGAGCACATTTTGTTTTAATTTTGAAAACAATATGATTAAATCAGAATCCGTACGGCGATCCTCATATAACATACACATGCTGTAACATTGGCATACAATGCAAATAATGACAGTGAGAACTTAACCCAACTCGAAATGGGTACATGTTGACATAAAAATATGATATCTGGAACAATGCAATAAATAATAAAAGCAATCATTGAACGACTCATAAAGACCATAACGTGGTGGCTGATTTCTGCAAGTTCGTGCTTTCCCTATTGCAAATCGGAAATGCAAAATGCGCCAAGTGGCGGGGGAAATATGGGTCATGTAGTGGAGCAAAAATGCGCCAAGTGGCGGGGCGAATATGGGTCAAGTAGCGGGGCAAAAATGCGCCAAGTGGCGGGGCAAATATGGGTCAAGTAGCGGGAAGAAAATGCGCCAAGTGGCGGGGCGAATATTGGTCAAGCAGCGGGGCGAAAGTACGCCAAGTGGTGGGGCGAATATTGGTCAAGTAGCGGAGCGAAAATGCGCCAAGTGGCGGGGCGAATATGGTTCAAGTAGCGGAGCGAAAATGCGCCAAGTTGCTTAGCGAATATTCGCCAATTTACAAGACAAAAAAGTGCCAAGTGGCGAGGCGAAAATAAGACACTGTATAGCCACGATTGTGTTTTCTACAGGCCAGAACTTTTAATGCTCCAGTTATTTGACTTCTCAAATAGTCCGCTTCATGCTTGTTCTAAATAACATGTTTCGTTTCACATTTACTTACACTGTTGTTTCTCTTTACACAAGGTCGGGGACGTATTGTGTAGAATTGCATATTTGTTTAGATAAAATGGCAATGCATGAGGCAGGTCTGTTCGAATTCTTTGACAGGTTTGAAAGGGTTCATGTCGCAACCGTCCGAGGTCCTTTGCATACTTATTTGCTATGTCTTTACAACGACAGATAACAGTGGAACTATTTATTATTTTATTTTAAAGCGTGTATTAGATTTAAGCTGCAGGTTTGCATATACAGATAAATATATGATGTATCTATTTTCTAACTTAGGTTGATGGAATCATTTCGTGCAACGACACAAAGCCGTGTCCGGCCCATAAGCCATACTGTACTGAGGCTGGGTGCGTTTTGAACTGCCCCGACAATTTCAATGTGGATGGGAACAAATGTGTCTACGACTGCGGTGAAATGTTTGTCGGCTTGAATGGCGTGTGCATAGAACAGTGTCATGATGATCAGTATTATAGAGAGTCCGTAAAAGCCATTGGACGTGACATTATCATCGATAAGAAATGTGTTCAATGGTGTAATGCTAATGAATTTCTTCTCAATAAGGAATGTGTTGAAATATGCCCTCCGGATAGAATGTTCTTAGACCGCCAGGGTTGGTGGAAAGGTATATGTATGGAAAGGTGTCCATCGAACAAAAATTATAAAGTTAACATCACCGTCGATGGTTTTAACTACACGGAATGCAGAAACAGTTGTAACCGTTATATAAGTAATGGATTTTGCATTGAAGAATGTAAAACTGTGCACGTGATTGAAGAAAAGCAATGTTTAAGCGAATGTCCATTAACGCACCAAGTCTTAGTAAATGGTGGGAGCTGTTATGCCGAGTGTTCTCCTAAAACGTTTAATATATCATGTGCGTGTCCAAGTGATCGCCCATTTATTGAAAATGAAACATGTGTTGAAAGGTGTTCAGAAATCAGTTCATTGAAAGAGAGATTTGATGAAAAACTTGTTTGTGTTCCTTCATGTAGCAATACAAAATATATGTTCAATGCAAGCTGTGTTGACGCATGCCCCGCTGAAACATATGTTTACAATATGACTTGTAACGAGCACTGCCCAGCCAACACATTTCATATCAATACCACTTTTGGAGTGTCCTGTTCATGGTCACTATGCAAGGAATCTCGTACAGACATTAATTGCGTGGAAAGCTGCCCAGATGGAATGTATATACATCAAAGAAAATGTGTCGAATATTGTAATATCGGATCGGTGTTACAAAGTCGGTCCTGTATAGAATCATGTACATCGAAAAAGCGAAAGAAGATATTCAAGTATACCGTATTGCAAAAGCATTATGACTATAGGCATTTGTATATATTCGAGAAGATTGAAAAAGAATATGAAGGATTTGAGTGTGTTGAAAACTGCCAAGAAAACGAAGTTATATTTAATGAAACTTGCTACTCTGTATGTCCACCTACTTATCCATTTGTAACAAATCGTGTTTGTCAGTCAGAAAAATGCAATACATCGTTTGAATACGTTTTCAATGGCTATACCGTCTGTACCGAAACGTGTGCAGAGGACACCTTCTCCTTTAATGGAACATGTGTACACCAATGTGACTCTGAATATAAGGTTGAAAACACATCTTGTGTTCGTTCATGTTCCTCTGAAATGGTTGTCGTGAATATATCAAAAACCGCAAATAACTGTAGTACATGGTGTGAAATTGAAAATTATACACAATATCTTGCATGCAAAATTGAATGCCCTTCTGAGAAATTTCTCTTTAACCGCACATGTCTTTACGTGTGCCCGGAAAACAGTTTCGCATTCAATGGAAGTTGTGTTGAAAAGTGTCCATCTTATTACCCATACATGCAAACGTATCCGGTACCTATTAAAAGATGGCGTCATGCAAGTTCTAAATACACATCATCATATACTGATATCTCCGCTAACGTACAATGCGTGGCATTGTGCAGTGAACCTTACAATATTCTAGATAACATTACTAACACGTGTGTGTTGGAATGCCCTGCAGATCGACCGTTTCTTGTCCAGGACGGCACATTCGATCAGATTTACGTTTGCGTCGTCACGTGCCCGATTAAATTCAAGATTGTACTTAGTAAATCAGAACAGGTGTTTAATAACATAGCTCGTCATAACCAGGTGGTTACAAATGCTTACTGTGCTGAGAACTGCACAAATGACAAACCTTTTATTCATGAAAAGTCATGCGTCTCAAGATGTCCATCAGATGCGCCATTTGTTTCAAACGGTGTTTGTAAAGGAGAATGCACCAATTTTTATATTAAGCAACGATCAAAAACAGTATGTGTAGATGAATGTCCTGAGGAGTCAACCCTTATAAATAATAAATCATGCGTATCAGAGTGTCCGGCATATATATTTCAGGGCGAATGCGTCAGTGAATGCCCACTAAACGTTCGTCTGGTCTACGAGGAAAACTATAAACAGCGGATTTGTACTGATAAATGCCCAGGTGATTATTTAATAGATATTAACACCCTTTTCTGCATTTACAAATGGAAATGTTCCGGATTTTCGTTTAACGGTACATGTGTCAACAAATGTCCAACTGAATGGCCGTACCATAGTTATAAACAGTGTGTTAAAAACTGTGGTGACGTAGATGAAATAGCTAACGCAACGTGTAACAACTGCGATAAAGAAACAGAATATACATGCATAAGCAAACGTGACTGTCGAGATCAAACAAAAATAATATTTGCAAATAAATGCCTATCTAACTGTCCGTCGAACCACGTGTGCTTTAAGTATGTAGATAGCATTTTTCCGGACACCTACACATGCATGAACAAGAATATTGCTTTGGTGGTGTTTGTGGTTCCCGTCTTTGTTCTACTTGTTCTGTTAGTCCGTGGATTTGAGATATTAAAACAATATTCTCGAGTTATTATTCTGTCTACGATTAAAACGGTAAGTGATGATTTACAAAATACATAAAAACATGTTTAATAATAGTTTACCGTACACAATTAACCAGTGAATTAACGAAGGTTAGTAATTTGGATGACATGTAAAGAAACGAAGGGTTATACTTGAAAAAGTTGAACTACTAAGGGTATAAACGTGTTGTTCATATTATATATTTACGACCAAAACGTAATTGATCAAGTAATGAATGTATCACGTAAGATATATTTCGTTTGTTTTTCGTATACAAACCATTGTAAGGGGACAATATATAGCATGTAGGTGCTATTTCATTGTTATAAATTTGAAGCATTATTTCGTAAGTTGAATATTTCAGAAAATATTAAAATATGAAAAGAAATTGACAATAAATTAAAGGATACTAGTCACAGCGCTCATAGATAACCGATGTGTTATTGTATATGCCTCTAATGCTAACATATTGTTCAGTTTACTTATAACCCAACCAAGTAGTGGTGTGGGCTATATAGGAAAAATCTTTCCCCGTCCGTTCGTCTTCGTATGTCCGTCCGACCGTCCTGGGACATCGGGACAAGTCTACTTTTCTCAATTATCCATATGTTTTGGAGGAACTGACGTCATACACATATTCATGCTGTGCAAAAAACTAATATTTTGTTTGTGGTAATTTTTAGAGTTATTGTCGTTTGATTATTTTATACTTCTCTCCACCGGGCAGTCTTGTCCGGAAAATGATTTGAAAAGTATTTGAGATATTGACTTCAAAGTTCATATACAGATAGATTTAGTGGGGAAATATGCAATACATAGGAACCATAACTGTGGCTGCAGTATTGTTTGAGTTATTCTCCATTGTAAATGATCATACTTTGTTGTACAGAGCATTACTTGAAAGGAGTTTGAGGTATTTACTTCAAACTTCGAAGAAAGATACATCTCATTTAGGAGAAGTGTAGTGCACAGGAACCATAACTCAGACTGCAGTATTTTTATTATTGCCCGTTCATACTATTTTTTTGTCCGGAGCATGACTTAATTCGTCTTTCAGGTATTGACTATCATTGACTTCATATACATAAAAAAAACAGTGCTGTATTTTTTTAAAACAAAAAAACAACAACATTTGATGCCTTATTGCCCAGATGTTATAGTCCTTATTTTTATAAAGTATAACAGGTAAATTGATGCCTTCGCACCTACATAGGGCATTCAATGAGCATACAGTACTCCCAATGATACTTCTTAATGCAACTAGAAAGTGCAGTGGGGTATTCATCACATCCAATGATATCTCAAGTTCAAGCTTGTCCATAAGCTTGTAATTTGTAAGATAATTTATAACTTTACAACAATTAGAACTTTAAAAACATTTTACCAAAGGTTCTACCACAAAATGGATGACGCCAAGACAACTCATCCAAATAGTTCTCCGATTTAAAACTTTACACAATACATTCCAGGCAATTCTGGATAAATATTCATTTAATATTTCAAAGTAATTTTCTGATTTCGAATTAAGTTTTACTTTAATTAAAACCTATTTATCAGTATTGAGTACACACCTGATAACACACTAAAGCCATAGATGGTTTGTAAAATTAAATTCTGTATGCACCAAAAATAGCTCCGGAAGAATCATTTCATTTCAACGGGTCAGTCATAAATTAGTTAAAAAAAAACCCAGAAGAATAAGCGCAATATTAACAAAGTTAAAAAATCCCCGTTAACAACGTCGTCACTCGATGGACACTGATTGGACTGTCGGTTATAAAGGGCGGTTCAAATTATTCTTTGTGTCAATCGCTTTAAAAGTAAAGCTGAGATTATAATTTCTATTAAACACGACTAGATATATTTTTAAGTAGTCGTTTAATTAGTACAATGCCAAATTCTCTACAATAGTCCAATATCTACTTAGAAAAGAATTTTAAGAACAATTGTGTTGACATAATTTATTGATGATTAGTTTTAACTTAAGTCTGAGTGTGGATTAGTTAACAATTCCATTGTATTGAACTTTCAGCAGAGAGAGACCTTCTTCGCCAATCTCCAGGATATCGATCCCCAGGAAGCTGACAAACACGGTTCAGCTGATTGTGATACAGCTGACACAGCACTTTAATGAGTCTAAACGACCCATCTGAATCTCACGCGGAACCAACTTTCTAACTTACCAGCTATTGCTACCATCTGTAAGGCTCTGGTATGGCTTTATTATAAAATGTTAAGCTAAATAAATGGATGGAAGGAGAAATAGTACCTTTAAGAGTGATGTAAAAAGGGTCTTACTTAAGTGAGACGTCTTTCAAACTAATATACAACTGTGTTGCATAAATTGGTTTAAAAAAAGGTAGATATACTATTGACGGATTGTATAAAATTTAATGTGCAAAACTATTATATGAGACAAAAACATTGTGTATTATGTTGGTATTGACCTGTAAATAACTCGAAAGTACGACGGGCTCGAATACATAGAATGCGTTGTGAAAATGTTGAAATTAGGAATTCAAGGGAAAACTTTAAGTATCATTACATATATGTATCAGAAAGTAAGGTCCTTTGTTAGAAATTGTAAAAGATACAGTGAATATTTTGAACACGCTGTTGGACTGAGGACAGGAGAAATCACGTCTCCTTTGTTATTTGCCTTATTTGTAGAAGATAGTATAGACTTGGTAATAATTGACGCTATTGTATTAATCTGGTTGTTGTTTGTTGATGGCATTAATTACAACACAGTTTAAAACTTTACATCAATTTTGTGAAGGTTATGGAACTTAGAGAAAGTACAGAAAAAATAGTGATAAGTGAACAAACAAAAACAACAACAATACTTTTGAACCTTAGCCTTCTATTGTGAACGTGCTTTAGATTGTCGAAAAAACAATTTTGTTTAATGTGAATTATAAGTACAAATTTAGAAATTGTATTAAATTGTACGTATGTAATACATTGTATAGGAAATATTGCCTACCGCTGAAAAGACAGTTTCTTCATTTACGTTTTCTGTACTTGTAAAACAGTTTAATATAATTATGATTTCCGGTGATTTATAGAGATTTATCAATTAAGTGAAATTGTTTTTTTTATTGTTTCAAACAGTGAAAATATCAATTTTACATTGCCCGCTGTTTTGAAATTTAAGTCCACTCTTGGTTCCAAATCAAACGTCAGCGCGCACAGGGCTGGGTAACAATGTCAACTATGTTATTTCCGAAAAGACGTTATGTTAGTTTTCTAAAAAAGTATAATTAAATTACTTTTAATTCCAATTTTAGGCATATAATAATAAAGAAAAAAATGTTTGTTTCAATGTAAGATAGGAATATAGTTCACCAATAAGCAACTGCAATGGTCTCAACCTTCACTCTAGCCAACAGTCGAATACACGCTCATGTCATACGCCGTGCCCAGGCTCAGGTAATTAAGCTTGCATTCTTGATCGTCGTTTGTAAACGAATATTCTTTTTTAGACATTATTTGCCCACGACAAAGGACAAAACAACAGTCAACATGTCGATCATAATTACGCATGGTGGAATATAAGGCAATGTTGTGATTTAAATATTTTATTTCTTTGGCAAATGAAAGGCCAAAACACGACAAGCCTTGACTGAATTTACCTTTGAGTGATATGAAAAGAAAGCGCCATTCTAAATTAAAACGAACACCAAAAGGGAATATATATATTGGTTACGCCACTCGTGAACTATACATTTTCGTGCACACTCGCTGAGGTATACTATGACCTAACACTGAAACAAAAAATTATCCTCTTTATATTGATTATCTTTTTACGAGACAGCAACTGTAACTAAAATATAAAGAGTACCCACATTATCACATTCACATATATTATAGTTCATACTCGATCTTGCATTTATCATTGTTTACATACTTATGAGGTTTAAGAAATGTGAAATATTGCTACATGTACATGTTATTGATTTACCAATTATTTTGTTCGGAATATTAACAGATAAGTTATAGGATGTTGCTGAACGCCTGTTACATGTGCTGAAATTGAAGAAGCAGAAAAGTAAGGCTAGGCGCAAAAATATGGTTTTAAATGAACATATTCAAAAATATGCATTCAAAGGTATGTACAAAGAACATGCGAAATCTGGTGTAGATTAAACATATATACGATTCATTTCATAATAAAGCTAGTACTCGTATAACTCGGAGAATAGATTCTGTCATATCGAGGGCTTTACGTCACTGGACTTTTTAAAGGTGTCGGCCTTAGTAAGAGTCACATTCCTTTTAAAGTTTAGAAGCATAATGCATTGACAGTTTTTAATCATATAAGGGGAGTAATCCCTTTTTTGGTACGAGGTTTTCGAGTTTTATTAAAATAATATTCAAAATTCAATCATAGGACAGTAGGCAGCATTAATTGGCATTAATTGGTACGCTCACTCTTTTAATACTTTAATAGTAGATGCTGCGTAGGATTCAGGTAGAAAATGAAGGCGTTTTCGGTACTGAAGGGGGAGGGGGTAATACCATTGGTAAGAGTTGCCGTGGTTATTGTGCGCCAGTGTGTAAAACTGACTCATGGGAACAGCGGCCTCCCTCCATGGAGATGACTTACGTATTCATATTACGGTCATTTTAAACATGTATTATGTGCAATGTTGATTGGGTTCATTGTTTTACATACTTCTCGTATGATACCCCTCCCTATCCAACGCACAATGTTTCATTCCATAAAAATCGACATATAAATCGCTGAGTCTTACAATGTTTTAAACGTATGTTGTAATATTGAAATTAAATTGTTTTTCTTTTTAACACTGTCAGAACAGTTGACGTTTCTTTTGAAAGTCGTCATTTTGTCAGATAAAATAATTTCCCAAATGCTACAACTCTTGACACCAGAATACGTCAACATTTGATATATACAAACACTTGTTCAGACGTATTTTCATTTTAATGATTAAGGTAAATTGTTTATTTTAAGTTTTGCACGTGTTAAAAAAAATATTGCAGTTTACGTTTAAAGCAAAATAAAACCAACGACTTTTTTCTTAAAGGCAACCTTTTAACTTGATATCTTGTCCACGGCCGTCAAACTTACATAATTTCATTCCGATAAATAAAATGTCGTTTGACAAATTTTCTTACGATTTGTGTAAAGAATGTAATATGTATTATAAATAATGTGTATTTAAATGGATCGTGGTGTTACAAATCACAATGCCTTTTAGAGTATTTTCTGTTTTTCTATTTACAATCATTGACAGAAGATCAAAGCAATAATCATAAACAGATTGTACATTTATTTTCCTTTTAAATCATACCAAGAACATATATGCTTCTCTTAAATGGAGAAGAATGGTCAACGTGTGATAAAATTGTATAGGACCTACAACAATTTACTTATACTAGAATGTTAACTACAATGATACAGTATTCAGTAATGCAATACTATACTCGTGGGCAATATTTGCAATGATTATATTTCTATTTCAGTATAATTTAAACAATATTTTTTTACAATAACAGATCTCACATGTACCAAGTACATAAATAATGTAATAGTATTAAGTACATTTTGTTCGTCAAAATGTCTTATTTCTAAATAGGACCTTCCCGGTCGGAGACATGTGATGCAATATGATTTATTTAATAGGCTAATGGCAGTCACGGGATATGTACTATTGTCGGTTTAGAAAGTATTTAAAAGAAATTGATACACTCTTTAATAACTCTGATACAGATTATATATTTGATATTCAATATATACATTAATATGGCCGTATGTTACAATAAACGTGTGAACCGGACTTGATTCCACTAAAAATAGAATATATACTTATTGGGATTCGAAATTTGACAATCGTAGAGGAAACACATTTGTTATCAAATCTTTACAAAGTTATCTTTACGAATCCATACTGCGTGAACATCTCTCATCATTATTTATTATTCATAAGCATAACAAATAAAGGACTTGAAACAACTGTGTCATTTATTCAAGTCTATAGCAGTGAAAAGTAAACAATTTTAAGACGTATTAAACACAGATTCACATTTTACTTATTATCATTTATAACTTGACATGTATTTCATCATGTGCCGTTATGCATGCAACAAACCCGGCAGCACTAATTAAAACAAATTTATATTGCAATATTTATAATCTAAAAAAGAGTTAATTGTTTTTAAAAAATAAGATATAAATGCACTCTGGATCCTGTTATTAAGATCGCCCGGCCCCCTGAAACATAAATGTGAGGATTTTGTTGAAAATAAATGTCATTCAATGTAAGTCAAGTTACATCCAACATTTGTTTCGAAACTTCTTTATGATTGGACGCGATTTTATGACTATTCTTCTCTTCCTTTCATCGGAATGGATGTATTTACCTATTGCTGTTGGAGACAGTTGTCAATTTCGTCACTATGATGTTTTATAAAGTCCTCCATGAACGAAGAAATACCTGAAAATGTCACAGGCATTGAAAACACAGGCACTTGCACATAGAACTGATGTAGACGATAAACAACAATATATATATATATATATCTTACTGGTCGTCTATGACAAGGCAAAAACTATTTTAATGGTTACTGGATCTTAATTAAAACGGACAGTTTCGAATATTATTATTGTGATCGATTACTACGTTGACTAATACGGATCATCAAATCAAGTCAAACGAATAAATTTGATCAATTATTCATTTTAGAGAATGCACACTGCATTGAACATCAGAAATTTAATTACAAGAAACAAGTATTTGCTCTGCTGGATACGGGTTCACATTCATTTATTGAACTTGTGAAACGGACAGGAATAGTATCAGTGATTCGTACAAATGAAATTTCGATATGCAATGGTTCCCGATGGTTGAATCTTAAAAGTAGAAGTGCTACTATTCATGAAACGAATTAATAGAAAATTGGCAGCGCAATGGTTTTTTTTTCGATCTAGCTTACTTAACGAATACAAGTAAAACAAGACATTAGGGCAAGCTCCTTTCGTTGTTGTAAGGAATACAACTGGATGAAAATCAATTACAATTATAACACCTTACCAATAAGATTAATTAACCCGGCCAATATGAACATGTCACCTGATCTATAGCATTATATATAATTCCATTTCAGTAATGTTCAAACGTTAAATCATCCACAAACATAGCCCAATGCGCTTAAGTTAAATTCGTTTGCCCCCGCCCTTTTAAATTATGTTTTGCCCTTGAAATACGTATATCCGAAACAAAAAAGGAATGTCTCAAAAGATACCGTTTACATTGTGTACTTGAAATCTTAAACAAAATATAAGTTTCAACTTTTAAAATGACCAGTTTGAGTAAAACAAAATTGCACAAAGATATTCACAACATCAGATTATTTTTTAAAACTGTTCTCGACTTCGTTAACACGTAAACTACCTTTTCGAACGAGTTCAAGCCCTGTTCGAGTCACAGACAGGGAGGAAGCGCCGGTCTGAACGATATCTGGAAGAACAGCACCAGTTCTCTGTTCATCGCCGGAGCACGCCTCCAGTGACGTCACGTCTTTTAACAAAACAGTCACGTATTATTGCTGGCAAACATTTTTTTTTAATATAGAATAATATGCCATTCACCTAAAAATCATGTGTTACATAACGATTTTGATAGGAAAAGGTAAATCGTGACGTGCTAATTAAACATAGTTAGTTTCCATTTCTATAATGAGCATAATCAACTCGTGTATGTTTTCAAAATAAATGACAATAGTATATCATTCCTACCTGACTCCTTATCGCTGTCGCAGTCCGTCTCATCGGTCTCAACAATGATACTTCCGGACGAAGCCCGGGCAGACGTGGCAATGCTAGTGGAGTTACCTCCCGCGGAAGAGATCCTGTCTAGACCCAAGAAAGCAGCATCTGAGCTCGTGGTAAATATGCTGATCCGCCGCTGGTCTGCGAGGGTGTATGCGTCTATGGAGCTGCCTCGCCGTTTGGACAGGCTGCTTGCTTGGCGTCCGTGGATCTCTATCATTAGCGACTTGGATTGCAAGTAATCTAACGCCTGGAACGGCAAAAAAAATGTATTGGCTTGTTCTAATTGTCAGCAACTTCGTATTACAAAATCACCTAACGTCGAGCACAAAGCAGGTATTTCGTAAAACATGCCTGAAGGAAATGAAGTTCAATACCGTTTGGTCAATGTTGGTAATCTCGTGCATTTGTTTATAGCCGAACGTTGGTACTGCTCCCGCCACTTCGTCCGTGTAACGTCTAGTTTTCTCATTGTAGAACAGATAGTGACACCACGTCTGTAAAAAGAGTGGTGACAATAAAAATAGCATATGGCTGTTTGTCATTCAATTATTCAGTTGACCACTAAAGATATTATGTTTCGTAAATACATTTAGATAATAACACACACATCTAATGGATTCCTCTTACGACCTCTAACAAACAACATCGTACAATTGACACGGCGGTGCCGCGCTCTCAATTGCGTCATCTTAATTATCGATGTGAATCAATGAAGTAAATATTTGATTTACAAACACTTATGTACTAAAGTTAGTAACACTGAAAACATCCTGTTTTTAAATTGTACTTCTTACCGACTTAAACTGTTTTGGTATACCCGTGGCTTCACGAATACCAAGATTGAATCTTATCGGCTGGCCAATCTTAAAAATATAAAAAAGATACTTCCTAGAGGATGATTGTTTTAGTCATGTTATTTGTTAATATGAATATTACGTTTATGACTTTACATGTCCATATAAAGAAGTTAACATCAAATAAAATACCATCCATATTCGGTAGCGAAACGTTTACCAGATCATCAGGATTGTCTACAGCGAGTGTATCCAGGCAATCCTGGCCTGTGGCGTCACAAGGCATGAGTGAGAGGGAAAGAGCACCCAGCTGGCGGCCAGCAATGTCATACAGCCCAAGGCGCTGTTCACCAAGGTCCAGCAAATAGCAGAGCGCCTCTAGTGGCACGTACACCACCCCCACCAGAGTCGGCGTCTCAAGGGGCTCCCAGAACGGATCTTGCGTCTGTATAGGTGAAAATCTAAAGCTTAGAAAAAGATTCAGTTCCATTTCTACGACAATTCGTCAATATGCATGTACTTCATAAAATAATATTTCATAATTTCACGACTTATCATTATGATATAACACAATATCAGACATAAGTCCGTCCAAATAGAGAGTAGATACTGATGGAAATCTTAAGTTCTTAGTCGTCTTCCACCTTCGTAGATGGCTCCCAGTCTGCTTCACCCGCTTCATAGCGCTGGTACATTGCCATCATCAGGTCCAGCCGCTCGATAAAATGCTCCCGGTTCCAGAGGAACTCGCCGCCCTCCCCAGACAACACCCGGATGTAAATCTGAGTGATATTAGATATGTGTCAATAACACACGGAAGTTTAAGTGTTATCAATGTAAAATACATTCATCAAGTATTTAAAATTGCACAGATATAATTTACACAAGACGTAACCGTTGATAGTTTGCTGTAAACATATAGACTACAACTGCACCCCAGGTTATTATCTACCTGAGAACATTTGTTTGTATCCCCGAGTACAATGGCAGGGACAATGGTAGGGTCAAATCTGACCCCTCGTCCAAGCTCTGCCGCCATGGCGTTAGCTTCCCCTGTCAGTGCACGGACATCCGATAGCTCTTCCCGAAGCCAAGCCTGTGCTGAAATTTGTTTAGTGGCAAATCAAACAAATTGCTGAATTTGGCAAAATAGTTATTGATATTGTTATTTGTGCGTTAACAAAATGTACAATATATAAACGACAACATTTTATTAATTTGGGTTATAAGCATATGTAATTAAAAACGGCTTTTAAGTATGTTTTTACCCTCTGCAGTGAGTTCCGTTTTCGTGCGTATCTCTTCTTTGGCCAGGTCAAACGTGACAGTCTGTATCTTCCTTCTCTGGTGTATCAATGCTCTCTCCTCCACGGGGTGGTGAAACACGTACAGCAGGCTCGACCCGAAACATAGTCTGTCAGAATCAGAGAAACTTTGCTAAGAAAGTCCGGCATATGCTAAATTCAACCAGCTGTGTTTTGGTGTTGATGTAGATGCGGATTAAGACTTTTGCCCGAAAATCTCTTTTAATGAATACTACTGACTATGACAAATACCTCAACATAATAACTGATGGATACAGTTTGATGTGTTTAATGTTTGTTGTCTGGTAGCGTTGTTACCCTTTTTGGTGTCCATTTATTTTTTCAACCTTAACCCATGTGCAGTTTCAATTGTTGTATTTTGAATACTGTTACTTATACGCGCATTTAACAAGCAAGTAAACCGTATCCGTGGCATATTAAACTGTCTCCGTGGCCTAGTGGTTAGGCGTCCGCCTACAGAGCGGGAGGCCGTTGGTTCGATCCCTGGCCGCGTCGTACTATTGGTACAAGTAGCTCCCTTGCCTGGCGCTCGGCATTTAAAGGGTAGTGCTTGGAAAAGTGGTGTACTCAGTACTGGTTTAACCCAGGAAAGTTGTACTCCATGTATCGGTGCTTTACACCGAGCACGTAAAAGAACCAAGGGGTCTCTTCGAAAAAGAGCTAGGTGCGTTACGTGGACTTCCTTGTATCCAAACACTGCCTCTTCTGCATGCTGTCCCTTCAGCAAAAACAAAGGACCCCGTTGGAAATAAGTGCTTGCACTTTCACGGGTTATCCTTGATCGCAAGGTCTAAAGAAATACAAACATACATAGTACCTATCGTTGTGATTCAACCTTGTCCGGGAGTTGACCCGCACCCCGTTGACCCTGACGATGCCCTGCAATGGACGAACGTACACCTGGCCCCGGTTGTTTTCCGCAACAGCGTGCTGCTTACTTATACTGGGGATAAAATACGACGAACACTGGCTACTAGACAGAATAAGAATTTTATTAATTAATAATTAACATTGAAGTGTTGGCACTTGTCTCGCATTGAAATATACCTTATTTTATTATATGCCCATCAATATTTAAAAAAAACTCCGTATCACGCTACTGTTATTTTCCAAACTCGCATCAGCAATCAGCACGTGATGAGTGCCACCTTTTTACCAAACGATGCCTTTTCAATTTTGTTTTAACAAAATAAAACGGTTCTTGTTCATTAACATGTTTTTTTTCGTTAACGTACTATATTTTGAATGTATTTTATAGCTGTTTTATGTTTAAATGTTTTTAAAATGAAAATACACTATATCAAAATGCGATTGAATTAAAACCTCACTTCCTGAATTTTCTATAAATATCATAAAAGTTCAGGTGCAATGTTTTTGGTTTAACTTAAAGTGATGTGTTTAAATACTCAAGGACTAAACATGTTATAAACATACTTTAACGATAGGACACTATTCCTTCAAACTGTATCACGTCTTGTTCGGGGTATAAACATACACCTGTTCGACCGCTACGGGAACTCGATGGATACGGGTTTACACAACGAACACAACGTGATACAGAACGTCAGAAGAGCGTCCTGTTATAACATCCCCTATAGATTACACGATCATTCATGTCACAGATATACAGCTACCTTGGTCCATGCAATTCAATTACTTGAGGGTTTACTGCTCGAGCATTACCAATGGTACTTTCCACCCCTGAAAACAACAGTATTGGAAAACAATGAAAAACAATGGAATACTGCTGCAGTATTATCTATGTACTTATAAATGTAAACTAGGACTTCCTCGATATACTGGTCAATATCTAGCTTGCAGTAAGCTTAATACCGACAACTAATTACTGTTCACGAAATTAGGACTTACCGTTTAAAGCTAATACATGTTCGAAATACATGCAATATAAAAAAAATAATTAGGCAATAGTTTAAACTAGTTATTCTCAAACAATATACCAACACAACAAAACTGATTACTTTATAAATTATAAATGAGTGTCCTCTTTTTACCCTGGCTGAATAAGTGGTACACGCGCCTGTTGAGGACCGGATCCTCGTTCAAATTCCATATGTGGGGAACGTCCGCCCGCTCACGCTCACTACGACGCTCTGCAGCTACCTCTAACTGCGCATGACGTTAATGAAATATTAACACAACTTGATCAATAAGTTCAATAAAATGCGGTTGCCAACTATTAATATGTCTTTATAAAAGCTATTGTTTGACAATCGTTTTGGATTAAATATCGACAGAACAACAATTTCGGACATAGATCAGTGTGTTTTCCCTAAAACAACAAATGAAATCCGAACATACTTTGCATTATAAGCTTGGTCAATAGCCTTTACAATGATTACACTGGTCCTTATCAATCAAAACGAAATCGAGTCAAGAAGCCGACCCAAATATGGTCTCATTCTTATTATGTCAATCGACTTCTAAATACCGTGTATACAAATGCAAGAGTATTATTTTACCAAAGAAATTTGCTTGCCGATAATATAAGTCGATTATATTGTTTGTCTTAAGAAATATCCATTCATCCGGTTGCTTCTCAAATTAAATTGTATTTTGTTTTGGTAAAATAACGCACATTATGTTTCGATTACTATAATTATGTTAAGGAAATCAGGTTAGGATTATTTGTTTTGGGGGCTGTCCAAAGTGTTGGTGCTTTCCATATTGATAACTATTTGTGACCAGATCTGTGTCCGAAAGTGATGTTTTCGTCACTAGTTCGTCTCAAAATGACTTCCAAGCATCGTTTCAGACCAGGCAATGATACACATCCATGTAGGGATGACAAGCGGACGAGAGAGTGCAAAAATAAAATAAAAACACGGCTACCTCAATGAGTTTATGTGTTTCCTTTATACGCCTTGTCCATGCATCCTCCATGTCCAACAGCTCGCCTTTAATCTGCCGGATCTGGAACAAACGTCTTATAGGTATATACTGTTTTGAATGAAGCAAAAATACAAAACAGCCTTACGCAGTTTTAAAAACAATTGAACTAAAAGAACAGTATTGTACACACCTCTTGTTCTTGTTTTTGTTTAAGATCTGCTATTTCTGTAACAAAAAGGAAAATGAGAAATGAACAAAACATACATTCTGTCCTTATATATGAATTAGTAATTATACAAAAATCAAACGAATAACTTCACGATAATGATCTCAACATAAACATACAGCATGTCACCTTGTTTGGAGTACCCCGGTGCTGCCCGCATGTTATTCCCTAATTTTGACAACAAGGCCTCCTTCTCCACTAGAAGTTCTCGGATGAGGCGGTCCGTCGCCGAAATATTCACCCGAGCCTCGTTCCTGATCGACTTCACGCGGTCAGCTTGGGGAAACACAATTATTTTAATTTCACAATAGGATAATTTAAAAAGACATACCGAACATATTCCTACAGTATGCGTCGAAGTGATACTTCGTAGACACTCGTACATGACTTCCATTATCAGAACTCTCCAACAAGGTAGAAACTATATGTATATAAACCTATTTTTTGTAAACAAACCTCGTACTATGTAATAGTTAGTTTTTACTTTTGGTCTGTTAAGCAATTAAATCAGCGGTTCGGAGTATTTGAATAGCGTTAGTCATAGATATAGCGATCTTTCTTTTCTATTGTTTTAGGCAGAAACTGTTATTAAATATGTTTATGACCACGAGTTGCAACTCTTCCAAAAACATTTGTACCATAGCGTAGTGTCGACATTGTTTGGTCAAAGTCCTGGTCTGAAGGACTAAGTGTCGCAATCTGAAAAGCAAGAATTGTGGCAAGAATCAACTAAATGATCAAAACAGTACATTATTAACTTTTATATCTTCACTTTTTTTTAAATTATATCCAAAACATCAGATCAGCAAAGATACGCGAACAGCAACTTACCATGACAGTTTTGCAATTCCCGCCAATGGCGTCTTTAAGGAGCATAGTCAGTTTTGAGTCCCGATACGGGGCTAGAAAATTTTCAAAATAAATCAAATTATAAAAACGTGCCCCTTAAGCAATGTAAAACATCCATTTGGACATAATTTGCAATTTGTATGCGAAAGTTCATGTTAGAAATTTAGTGTACACATTGAAAAATACTTACTTGGTCCTTGGTCAACTCTGCCTTGTGAAAGAGCACAAAGATCTGGAACAGGAAACGTTATCATTGGGTATTTGTGTAATTGCATGGCTTTTGAGAAAAGGCAATTTTAAAGATATACTGTCTACAACCCATACTATAATGAAACTTGAGGTATTTTACGTTTATATTTGTATGCATAGACAAAATAACATCGAGTGAAATCTACTTGGTGAGACCTATTCAACAATATTTGTAAAGCCTAAATTTCGTACTCTTGATGACTTGTCCGAGGGTCATAAGCGATTTGTTTATGTTCCTGCTTTCCTCGAACCGTACACCTGTTGCTCCAGTTTGGCTGGCTCGCTCGCTGTCAGCAGTGAAATAATATAATCAAACGGAAGGATGTACCACAGTAGGCATACATACCTTTATGTACTTCATCTTATAAATACTATGAGTCAGTTTCTGATCACTCATCCGAGATGATTGGTTAAAGGTGGTTTAATGGGTCGAAAACGAATTATAAATCATATATTTTGCACCCTTAAGTAATGATGCGTACACGTTCTCCTTATTCAAAATCTTATATTTTCTCTATTAATATAAGTCAGTGCTATGCTTATTACAACAGACCTTCCCGCGAGGTCCACCATGTTGATCTTAGACGCCTTTGTCTTGTTTTCCTTCAAGTAGTTTTGTACAAAGGTCAGAGTGACCACTGTATGAGCACGGCTGAATTAGAACAAAACAAGTAAACAGAAGGGCATTAATTTAACAACATCACAGAACGCCTAATAGAGAAGTGACCACGGTGTGGACAAGGCTGTATTAGAACAAACAAATTAACAGAAGGGCAGACAACATCACAGAACGGCTAATGGAGAAGTGACCACGGTGTGGACAAGGCTGTATTAGAACAAACAAATTAACAGAACGGCAGACAACATCACAGAACGGCTAATGGAGAAGTGACCACGGTGCGGACAAGGCTATAATGGAACAAAACAAATTAACAGAAGGGCAGACAACACCACAAAACGGCTAATGGAGAAGTGACTACGGCGTGGACAAGGCTATAATGGAACAAAACAAGTTAACAGAAGGGCAGACAACATCACAGAACGGCTAATGGAGAAGTGACCACGGTGTGGACAAGGCTGTATTAGAACAAACAAATTAACAGAACGGCAGACAACATCACAGAACGGCTAATGGAGAAGTGACCACGGTGTGGACAAGGCTATAATGGAACAAAACAAGTTAACAGAAGGGCATTAATTGAACAACATCACAGAACGGCTAATAGAGGAGTGACCACGGTGTGGACAAGGCTGTATTAGAACAAACAAATTAACAGAACGGCAGACAACATCACAGAACGGCTAATGGAGAAGTGACCACGGTGTAGACAAGGCTGTATTAGAACAAACAAATTAACAGAACGGCAGACAACATCACAGAACGGCTAATGGAGAAGTGACCACGGTGCGGACAAGGCTATAATGGAACAAAACAAATTAATAGAAGGGCAGACAACACCACAGAACGGCTAATGGAGAAGTGACCACGGCGTGGACAAGGCTATAATGGAACAAAACAAGTTAACAGAAGGGCAGACAACATCACAGAACGGCTAATGGAGAAGTGACCGAGGTGTGGACAAGGCTGTATTAGAACAAACAAATTAACAGAAGGGCAGACAACATCACAGAACGGCTAATGGAGAAGTGACCACGGTGTGGACAAGGCTATAATGGAACAAAACAAGTTAACAGAAGGGCAGACAACATCACAGAACGGCTAATGGAAAAGTGACCACGGTGTGGCCAAGGCTGTATTAGAAAAAAACAACAAATTAACAGAAGGGCAGACAACATCAAGAACGGCTAATGGAGAAGCGACCGAGGTGTGGCCAAGGCTGTTATGGAACAAAAAAAGTTAACAGAAGGGCAGACAACATCACAGAATGGCCAATGGAGAAGTGACCACGGTGTGGACAAGGCTGTATTAGAACAAACAAATTAACAGAAGGGCAGACAACATCACAGAACGGCTAATGGAGAAGTGACCACGGTGTGGACAAGGCTGTATTAACAGAAGGGCAGACAACACCACAGAACGGCTAATGGAAAAGTGACCACGGTGTGGACAAGGCTGTTATGGAACAAAACAAGTTAACAGAAGGACAGACAACATCACAGAACGGCTAATGGAAAAGTGACCACGGTGTGGAAAAGGCTGTATTAGAACAAAACAAGTTAACAGAAGGGCAGGCAACATCACAGAACGGCTAATGGAGAAGTGACCACGGTGTGGACAAGGCTGTATTAGAACAAAACAAGTAAACAGAAGGGCAGGCAACATCACAGAACGGCTAATGGAGAAGTGACCACGGTGTGGACAAGGCTATAATGGAACAAAACAAGTTAACAGAAGGGCAGACAACATCACAGAACGGCTTATGGAGAAGTGACCACGGTGTGGACAAGGCTGTATTAGAACAAACAAATTAACAGAAGGGCAGACAACATCACATAAGGCTAATGGAGAAGTGACCACGGTGTGGACAAGGCTATAATGGAACAAAACAAGTTAACATAAGGGCAGACAACATCACAGAACGGCTAATGGAGAAGTGACCACGGTGTGGACAAGGCTGTATTAACAGAAGGGCAGACAACATCACAGAACGGCTAATGGAGAAGTGACCACGGTGTGGACAAGGCTGTTATGGAACAAAACAAGTCATCAAATGGGGAGAGAACATCACAAAACGGCTCATTAGATTAGAAATTAGTCGGCGTTTACTGCTTTGTATTAATGCAAACCAAGCTGCGGTGTTTGCACATTCTGACCGACTATTACCTTGTCCAAAGTTAATTCGCAAAACCCTTTTCTAGGTATAAGTATTAACTGATAAATCCTGAAATTCAGTTGGGTCACCTGCTGGTTTCGTTCATGTTGGTGACGGCGAGTGTTCTGCTGCGGTTACACTCGGCGATGTAGTGGTCCAGGTCGCCAGAGCACGACACCGGAACCTCCATCAGACCCTCAACTGGAAGGAAAACGGTGGTTAATATATTTTTAATTAAAGCTGTATCATTGGAAGAGGAATACAAATCAGTGTACATGTCTGATAACGCGTTTACAATCATTACAGAGAAAAACAGTTGTGAAAGCTGAAATAATTGCAGCTGTCTATTTAACTCAACTCAAACGTTATTGATGTTATTGTTAGGCCAGACAACCAATTTGGTCCCCGAAATGATCAATTGGTGTTACAAGTGAAGAGAAATGCTGTCCATATCATATTTGATAATTTAATAGAAAATGATTTACATGTATTTATAAATTATGATGTATACAAGGACAAAAACATGGTTCAACATTGGTCACCTAAGTGGTACAGTGTATGTGCTATTAGGGACAAGAAAAATCAAACGTATATATTAACTAAATATACAACTATTATAAATAAATATCATTCTAATCATAAAAGCGCAATTAAATGCAAATGAGGCCAAGAGATCAACTTTTGTACTAGAAAGCTCTACTAGAATCAGATACCAAACGTCAGGTACCGGTGGTAACTAGTATAGTTATATTACCGAAGAAGCCGTGCTTGTGGTGTGTTCTGACGGGAAGGCCCTGCTGGGGTGAGGCCTGTCGGTTGAGCAGGTCAAACACTCGCTCATTGTACACTTCGAACATGCTGAACGACAACTGCATGACACAAACACAGGTCTTAGTTTCTATTGTATTATTGTTGCCCAGCCAATTTGATCTTTTAATAAATCATTGATTTATGTTAGATACGAATTATACAAATATGGCAAAGAAATGTCAATACATGAGCTAAAGAAGTTGAATTTTACTGTAAGGAGTACGGGAACATTATTAGGATAGCTTTAAAAGTATCATTTTTTTATAAATGCGTTGTGAATAAAGAGTTCATGGTTACCATGTAAAATCATGAAATTAATGCTCATACATTCAACTTTTAATGGAAGCCATTTGTGTGCATACCTTATAAATAACCCCTGCCTTTTGTCCCTTCTCTTGGATATCATGAAACAACGATTCGGAGACCATTGGTATCAGCCCTGCATGGAAAAATAGATTGTGCATATACTGGTAGTATGTGCCACACGGATAAGTCAGTCTACAATAAGTTATAAGTGTACATACGCTCCAGAACGTACAAGAATGTGTACATATTATATATTTATATATGTGACATTAGTGTGTGGTTCAGTTCTTGTATCATTACATTTCACCTTTGTTTTGTCCGTATCCCATCATGGTGTATGTCTTGCCGCTGCCCGTCTGTCCGTATGCGAAGAGTGTACAGTTATAGCCGACCCAGGCGGCGTCCAGTAATCCCGCACACAGGTCACTGAACACACGCTCCTAAATAATTAACGTATACACAATTGACTTGTACGCTTTTCACAATACCTATTACAGCCTAGGTGCCATTTTGCAACTCCATAATCAGCTCATTCGAGGAAAGTTCGCCTAGAAATGTTAGTACGTAATTTATGACATTCATTTTGCCTTCCCATATATTTACATTGATCTGTAAGAATGTACGAGTTTCTTCTATGTCGCATATTTTCTTTAATATTTCGTCGCAACGTGTGCAGTATTTTCAAAAGGAAACTTCCAAACATTGAACTTAACCTGATCAATATATATTGAGTCATTTTCGGCCACAAATTTTCCCTCCGAGTTCTCGCTGTAGCTGTCATGTGACCAGTAGGAGTAGTCAAACGTGAACTGTCGGGCGGGGACGTGCGGGTTGGTCGGATCTAAGAGGTACGTGCTCCTTTCGACCACAGACACGATCTTCTTGCACTCTTTCGTCAACTCTCGTTGGTTCTTAACTTATTATTAAGGAGCATATTCGTAAGTTCAGTCTCAAAAGTGGTATACATGTAAATTACTTCCTTATTTTGTTTAATAGGTTGTCCATTAAGAAGACCTAAATTTACGTGTGATACAATTATACCAAAAAATCTTATAGATTAATCGCACATGTATTTCTTTGTATCGAAGGACTGAAAATACATTCGATCACTTATGTAAGTGTTAATTACATTATTACGAAACTAAAATGATTTCTCAATTACTGCTCTTTTCGTACAAATATACCATGTAACTGGTTGTTGGAACAAATGTAAGGAAAAGAAGCAAGATAGGAAAATAATCCTTGCACAACAAGCTGCAAAAACATTTTTAAGGATACAAATGGTCTTACCCTCACTGCAACCTTGATATTTTCCAGCTTACTCATTTCAGCGCTTGCGTCCTTTACCTGCCGTGTAATTGGTCTAAATTTCTCTCAAGCTAACGGATTGACTATCAATCAATGCTAATGAGGTTTACATATTAAATGCCAAGTACAATACATATATTATTAGTGCCATCATTGCTATTATCAGGTTTGTCGTTAAATAGTAACTTAATTAACTATACTGTAGTAGATGGCAACACACGCACGCATTCGTTCTTCGTATATCTAGATATAATTTGCTCTTGATACTGTCATCAGTAACAAATATAAACATCCACTCTCCAACACACAGTCCCTTGACAGGCGGATAAACAACCGAGGAACACCTCGACCAACTCCTCCTATGCCGTTGCATTACTAAAAGCCTTCTCGTTCACCAGAGTGATGATGCTGGTTTGTAAGAGCAAATTTTAATAATATTGTAACGTGCGACGTCAAACAACTACCAACAGATCTCTTCAGAGAAAAGCATGCGTAACCCTGAAGGGGTCCGCTGGTCTTTATATACACTAAATTCTCTATCCACACAGAGCCCGGGCTTTGCTAATTTGCATATTACCAACCAAGTCAACATACGTTCTATGAACGTACTTCCATCTTAACGGAATGATATACTACGAACGCACATCCGCCACCTACAGCGGGCTGTTACACTATGAATGCACATCTGCCACCTACAGCGGACCGTTACATTATTATGAACGCACATCCGCCGCCTACAACGGGCCGTTACACTATGAATGCACATCCGCCACCTACAACGGACCGTTATATTATTATGAACGCACATCCGCCGCCTACAGCGGGCCGTTACACTATGAATGCACATCCGCCACCTACAACGGACCGTTACATTATTATGAACGCCCATCCGCCGCCTACAGCGGGCCGTTACAATATTAATTATTTGTAGTGTACATGTAATGTTCATAACTTTGATCAAATAAGTGTATTATTGCATAAATAATACAGACCGCCAAGGCCACATTACTTAGGCTTGACTGTTAAATTGAAATTACTAATCGATCTAATTAAAGGTCAGATTCGGTAGTGCCTATACTTTAGGTGCCTTATTTCTTACAATTAACACATTACATTGAATCATTGCATGGATATACCATCTCAGAAAATGGCTACCTTCAATATTTATAGGTTTTGAAGCGGAATGCTTTGCGTTTTCAAAAACAGGTTGAACATGCTGGATCTTCTGTTTATTGTTTACAATTTCACCGCATTGTACGTATGTCCGCGTACACCGAATATGGCCATTTAACCAAATTCACAGTGTTTACGTTCAACCGTTTTTATTTGTTTTAAGAAAAACGTATCTATTATTCTAACGTTGTTTAGAATACAACCAACATTTTACGCAAATGAAATTGCAGAAATGCAGCCATTAAGTAGTAAAATAATTATGGAATATGAAAGAAATTTATTAAGTGGTGTCTGACCTAAACGGTTGCAGCAGGCGAACCTTTGAATACCCGCATGGGGTTGAAATTCTTATACTGACTTTCTAGTACTTAATGATTGCCTATCTTCATGACAATTATTATGTACTTTAATTAATCATTAGGAATTTCAAATTTCGCGTGGGTGTTTAAAGGTCCGCCTACTGTCACGCATCCATACGTCAGAGTTTGCGTCGACAATGTATCAGCCAATGGGGTTGTATTCTGCGCTAGTGAGATGACATGAAGAGATATTTTAATGATTAAAAAAGAGCTCGATCGCCATGCTCACTCCGCATTTTCTTTGTCATTTAGAGTTTACTTCATGGACATCATCTAATTGTCACAAAGCTTTATAGTACTCTGCGTTACAACGTATAGCTACTCAGTACTAATAGACTTTTCTGTAAGTGACCACATGCTGACATTTTGCACCAGAAAAGTTTCTCATGAATTCTTTGGCAAACACAACAATGTTAAAATTCGTTCCTTAAAAATCTACTCAAAAGAAAGTTTTCAGCAATCTCTCTTGGGATTAGATTGGTCACCAGTTTTATTTTGTGATGATATTAATATTGCTTGGAATAAGTACGCTTAACACAAAGAACTGAAGAGTGGATTGTTTCTGACATCTTGGAATGTATTAAGGCTCGAGATAAAGCTTTCTATAATTTTAGAAACTGTAGAACTGATGAAAATTTTAACCATTTTAAGTCTCTGAGAAGCAAGGCCAGCTATTTAATTTTGAATGCGAAAAGGAACTTTTTTAAATCTTCACTTGAGAGCAATAAAAACGACTCTAAGTCTCTGTGGAAAAGTTTGAAAAACTTAGGTCTGCCTGGTAAAAATACGCAGTGTTCAAATAACATTGGCTTAAATATTGTTTTGACAAACTTAAGGTGGTAGAACAATTCAATTCATTTTACACCTCTGTTGCCGATAAACTTATGAGCAAATTGCCAACTATTGTCAACACGTTTGGTTCAAGTTTTGTATCGAATTTTTATTCTTCGAAAGGAGTTAAACCCAACGGTTTTTCATTCTCAATTACTACAGAGAAGAAAGTATATAAATACTTGAATAGTCTTAGTCCTGAAAAGGCTACAGGCCTAGATGGCATACCCTCTTGTTTTATTAAGGACTCGGCTTCAATCATTGCTGGCCCCATATCTCACATAGTTAACCTTTCCGTAATACAGGGTGTGGTCCCTGATGATCTTAAGTCTGCTCGTGTAGTCCCGTTGTACAAAAAGAATGATAAGACGATGTTGGAAATTATCGCCCTGTCTCAATCTTGAGCATTGTCTCTAAAGTTTTCGAGCGGGTTATCTATGATCAATTAGAAGAATACCTAGTCCAAAATAGTTTATTATACGAGTATCAGTCTGGATTTAGACAAGGATTTTCAACTGATACCTGTCTGATTCATCTCACAGATTATATTCGCTTTCAGGTGGACAAGGGACACTATGTTGGCATGGTCCTCATAGAGCTGCAGAAGGCTTTCGATACAGTAAATCACTCTATTTTATTGAATAAACTAAAAGCGATGGGTCTCAATGAAATGTCCATTAACTGGTTTACCTCCTACTTGTCTGATAGAAGTCAGTTAGTTGAAATTTCTGGTAAATACTCCTCCTCAACAACTATTTCCTGTGGTGTGCCCCAAGGGTCAATTTTAGGGCCACTTCTTTTTCTTATCTATGTAAATGACATGTCTGCTGTTGTCGAAAATAAGTTACTCCTTTATGCAGATGACTCAGCAATTCTTGTGTCAGGTAAAAGTAAAATGGAAATAGAAAACCTGTTAAGTAATGACCTGAATATTGTTAGTCAGTGGCTCATCTGCAATAAACTTTCCCTGCATCTTGGAAAGACAGAGTCTATTCTATTTGGGTCCCAACAACGGTTGAAATCCCAGTCCAAACTTGATATTAAATGTAATGGCCAACCTATTGAATCAACGACTTCAGTTAAATATCTTGGAGTAACCATTGATCAACACTTGTCCTTTGAGTCTATGGCAAGGTCTATTATTAGAAAATCAAATGCAAGGTTAAAATTCCTGTACCGTAAAAGTAAATTCCTCACCCTACATACAAAGAAACTTCTGGTTACCTCTCTTATACAATGTCACTTTGACTTTGCATCATCTGCTTGGTTTAACAGTTTGACACAAGATTTAAAGAATAAATTGCAAGTCACAAAAAATAAGTTAATGAGATTTGTAATGAACTTACAACCTAGGTCAAATATTGGTAAAGAGCATTTTTCACGTTTACAGTGGTTGCCAGTTGTAGGCAGAATTAATCAAATAACATTATGTCATGTATATAAAATCAACTCCAAACTTTCCCCTCTCTATTTAAGGGAACAGTTTACCCCCATCAATGAAGTTCATAAATATCCTACCAGGTTCAGAGTTAAGGTCGATGGTATAAATAATTTAATGTCGGAATGCAAGAGGTTTGCAATTCCTAAGGTCAAAGGCTTTGGTGGCAAATCTTTTGCTTTTAATGGTTGTAACCTTTGGAACAGTCTACCACAGGATGTGAGGGATGCCAAATCTATTTCTTCCTTTAAAAGCAAGGTCAAGGAACACCTTTTAAGTTCGGTTTAATTACTGTATTTGCTTTCCTTTTAATGCAATTTTACTAGAAGTTCATTTATTTCTTATAATTTTTTAAACCGTCATGCATAAAGATAGATATTTCAATTAGTTTTACAGGTCAGTTTTTTTCATGGCAATATTCATCTGTGATATCCATATATTTTTATCTGATAAAGCTTTAGTTAATATTGTTACTTTGTCACTCTATTTACACTGTTTTGTCAAAGCCGCATATTGTTCCATCATTTTAGCTATTTAATTTATTTATTTATGCAATTCAATGTCTTTCCTTGATAACCACACTGTGATAATTAAGTATATTTTGTTTTAAGTCTTCCTATGTCACACAATACTATATTTTAAGGACCACAATGGAAATAAGAGTTTTATTTAAACTATTTTTTGTGATATCCTTAACATGTAATGTTGATTGACATGGCTGTATTAACTCATACAGTTTGTTTAACACCTGTATGTCTTAATTTTAAAATTGCCATGTAAATTGTACATTTTATATTGAAATAAATCAATCTATCTATAATTCAAATAGAAAATTGTTTTATTTCAAAAAGTATTTGTTATAAGATAATTGTTCAATACATTGTTGTTAGGGAGATTACGGGAGAGGAGGCCCGACATCAAGTGGTAATTGACAAACCTGTATCTCTGGTGACAAACGGGCAGAGGTTTGTGAGTTTTCCCCCAAAAGAAGGGTTTTTATCCCAGTTTTGCCTCGGCGAGTCGTTCACGTTCGTAATCTCATTTTTGTTCTAAACATGTTGTCTTGTCACTGCTTACGTAATCAAGCTGTGCATGTCATCTTGTACTCTGTTTCGAGTCATAACAATATACGCGTCACTTGCAAATCGCAACTGTGTTGTACTTTTCTTAGTTTGTAAGAAATATAGTTTGGACCTGTTCTGTTCTGTTCTGCTGTGCAACATGAGTGAAACGGGTACTACCAAAGGGGACATTTGAATTGTTGTCTGCCTCTCCAGCTAATGCGTTTTGTTTTTTTCAATAAAATACTATATAATCAATATATATTGCCAATAAAACTAGTTTAGTTCAACATTCTCACCACTTACATGCACGGCAGTAATGTTGTATAACAGTTAAACTCCAAGATGGGCACAAATCTCAACAGCGATGTAAGTGGCACTATTCGGACATACGGTTTCGGACTACTTTTTCATAAGATTCCAGTTTCTCTTTGTTTACGCTTAAGTTTTGAGTCCTATTATTTTCTGAAATAATTATATAAATATATTAATTTTGATTTAATCATAAATGTCTTTTACAAAAAAAACAATTAATGCTTTTTGATTTTAAGTTGGCTGAAATGGACAGGTCGGTGGAATTACCGAAAACTTGAAAAACATGCAAAACCCCGTAAATTTTCTTAAGTATATACAATAGAGTATTTTAGTTGGTTTGTACGCCGGGATTTAATACTTAATTGCATTCGTGGATTGTATGCCGTATTTGTTGGTGGTTGGAAATGGGTGGGGAAGTCAGAGGAGAGGAGGGGGGTGGCTATGAAGAAGTCTCAAATACTAGAGGTGTGGTAGACTAGTGCTTATGCTATACTCTTTGTGAGAGTAGAATGCTGTGAGTGTGTGAGTTTGGAAGGTGGGGGGGGGGTGTCGGAAGGGTGGGGTTGTGGCTAATTTAAAAATAGTTTAAATGATACAGCGGGTTATCATATTTTTTCATTTTTTATTTCATTTTATTAAGCCCAGTTACGCATATTACATTGTGATTATTCTTTGTCTTAAGCATTTAACACTATTTTTATTATTGTTGGAAAACATGATAAAAATTAACGAACTATTATAGATGCTTTGTTCATTAAATTTCTTCAATGAAACTTGTACTGTATTGGACAGCACCGCACTGCACTGCACAGCAAGACACTCAGATCTGAGATCTGATAAGCCAGCAGCAGTAATAAAGATTAGGATCAATACACAGATGTTGTGTACTATACACAGATTGAGGTTATTGTGTATTGCTGGTTAGTTGTGTTTTATAGTTCCAACCACCAACAATTACGGCATACAACCCACAAACACAATGAAGTATTAAATCCTGGCATACAAACCACCTCGAATATTCTATTGTATATATTTTTGAACATTTTCGGGTTTTTCGTGGTTTTCGGGTTTTCGGTAATTCCACCTACCGGAAATGGACAAGCTATTTTTGTTGTGTTGGGAATCAGATCAAGTTTTACTTTTAATAGTCGGAGATTGAAAAAAATAAACTTTGTAATTGTCAAATATTTTCATGGTTGTACAAACACCAATCTAAGTCCCATTCCATGTAAATTGACACCCTACTTCTTTGTGTGAATTTTCCAATATTTATATTGGCAGACTCCTGACGTCCATAATTATCTTGTTACCTCAAAGGTGAATGCAATTAGTCCTGATATTTACCAGGCATTTTATTGGACCTACATGGCTAAATGTGTCAGGATGAACAATGAAATTAAAATCATTATCAGGCATTGACACTTAAGGGAATCTGGCAGTCCGAAACTTTTTTATTCAGGCCTGGACTCCTAGATATTTTAAGTTTGCAGTCCATCAGACTCCTAGTTAATGCCAAGGAAGAAAGGCAATGAATGAAATTTGGATGTAAAATTATTCATGTTCCTTGCTGAATTCTGTTTTTTCTTTGACATTGAAATCAACATGAAATCGGTGGATGACTTGATTTCTGTCTGTGTGTATGTTTATGTTCTATTTTTAGCAGTATGAGTCTTCATTTTTACAAAAGAGCTTTGACATGTACCCAAATCCTTGTTGTTGTTTATTTTACAGATGGAGCCTTTCTCACAGGTTGTTGCAAATGTCTCAACATCTGTAGTTGATCTGATACAGGGGGACAAATCCAGCTTTTTTAACACACATCTCGGCTCTGTCGGTGTGTTTGTATATGGAGACCTTGATCAGAGTGATGTTCACATATCTGGGTCATTGGAGAAGGTTGTCAAGTGTGCTGCCATTTTTAAAAGAACATTACTTGGAGCGGTGTCAAATGATAATGAATGTTTGTTTTGTAACCAGCCACTGGTTGGGCCCAATGATACTGTTGATCGTGGCATTCAGACAGATAACAAATCAATGAATGATAAAAAAAATAACCGGAGTCAGTTTCATAAACAGTTGATGAAAAGGAATGAAAATGCAATGAAGGCTGAATTTAGTGTTGATGTTAAATTTCAGAAAAATACCAGGTCTAAATATGGTCGGTCAATTAAAGTTCCATTAAAATATAAAGAGAATGATTCAGACATTGAAGATGCAATAATAAAAGTGGAAAAGTCCCAAGATGATAGTGCTAATGCAGATGATGAAAACATTGACAAAGGAGGTGCTTTAACATCAGACAATGAAATAACATCACAAGTTAATAATTTTTTGAACAAGAATAGATCTAATAAAGAAAATGAGACCAGTACTGAATGTCCACCATCCAAGGGGAACATTAAAAGTCTCAAAAAGTATTATGAGGAAAGAATGCCATTTAAATTTTTCTGTGGGCAGTGCTCATTTAAAAGTAAAAGACAGGCATCATTCATAAAGCACATGAAGTTTCATGATACACACCCTGACCTGAAGCTTTTCCGCTGCGACGTGTGTGACTTCTCAACAGTACGTCAAAGCGTCCTGTGTCGCCACAAGCTTGTTCATGAGGATGACCTGCTCCGATGTGACCAGTGTTCATATATGACCAACAGTACCGTGCGTCTGGATGACCATGTGGGCAAGAGGCACCCATCGACCTCTCGGGAGAACAAGGGCCTGCTGCAACCGCTCCGCTGTAACCAGTGTAATTACTCCACCCTATCCAAGACCAAACTCATGATGCACATGAAGGGGCACACCGTTGTGGCTCGTGTTCAAGGTAAAGTTGTATGTGAATATCATTTAAAAAACAAATGGCTCGATCTTTGATTAAAACTTCCGCTAATGAGCAGTTATATTATCTGGAACTTATGAAATGAAAATTATGGCATTGTTCAGTTTCATGTTTATAATTGTCCTGATAGTGCAGTAGCTAACCCACTCACTTTTCAGCAAGATGTAAGTTAAGCAAGTAAAAAGGGGATTTCTTGGGGTACTCTGATTTCCCGATCAGCATTCGACAACATTCTAGCATTCCCATGATATGTCTAGTATTGTTTTCATGTACATTCCATGTTTAATAATCAACTTTTGTGTAAACGTTCCATACCAATACGTCTTTCCATTGTAATTGAATTTTGTCATTAATCTGTGGTTTTCTTCTCAAGGTAAGGGTAAGATGTTCCAGTGTGATAGGTGCACGTTTGAGGCCAGTCGGAGAATGAACCTGCTGCGCCACATGGAGACTGTGCATGGCGGGGAGCGACCTCATCTCTGTGACCTCTGTGGCAAATCTTTTAAAAGGTGAATATAGCTTGATAATTGATGAATATATCGGGATATATCAAAATGCTTTGGGGAAACAGGAACCAGCTCAATGACATAGTGCAACCTTCACATATTATACCTGATTGTTTTGCTTACAGACTTAATTTTTTGTATTTGTTACCCTTTAAAGGAAACTTGGTCAGAATGTTCATACAATTGAAGAGATATGGTTCTATAGAACATATTCATGTATCTTGGAACAAAATATTACAATAGCATGTATATGGTTCTAGGTTACATGTATCTTGCAACATAATATTACAACTGAATGGCTATTGTAATAGGTAACATGTATCATGGAACATGATATTACAATTGAATGGATATGGTACTAGGTTACATGTATCTTTGAACAAGATATTACAACTGAATTGCTAGGGTATTAGGTTACATGTATCTTGGAAAAAGATTAAAGCTTATATTGTAAGAAACACTCTGATATTTTTTTTTGCCAGTGTTGCAAAATCAGACCACAAATGTAATCCATAAATTGATTATCAATTAATCAGAAGTACAAAGTACTTAAATGGCGTATATGTGGATATTTGAAAATCACATTTCATTTTTAGCTTGACTATTCGAAGAATAAGGAGGGCTATACTACTCGCCCCGGCGTCGGTGACGGCGTCCGGTTAAAGTTTTAGGGCAAGTTGGGATTTTCATTTATAAGTCAAATACACTTCATTCAACTCCCTTAATCTTCACACAGTTGTTCATGACCATCACACAATGCGGTTACATAACTCCATATTATCATTATATACAAGTTATGGCCCCTGATTGACTATTGAACTTAGGTTAAAGTTTTAGGGCAGGTTGGGATATTTATTGATTACTTCTATACCCTTCATTCAATTGACTTAATACTTCACACAATTGTTCAGGACCATCACACAATGAGGTTACATAACTCCATATTATCCTTAATACAAGTTATGGCCTCTGATTGACTTAGGCTAAAGTTTAAGGGCAGGTTAAAGTTTTAGGGCAAGTTGGGATTTTAATTAAAAAAACTTATATACCTTTCATTCAATGCACTTAATACTACGCAGAATTATCTTACAACAAGGAACATAACTCCATTTTAACCCTACATACAAATTATGGCCTTTGAATGATGATGATTATTTTATTTATTTTTTTTAGCATCGGCGTAACCACTTATGTTAAGTTTTTGCAAGAGTTTTTTTACCACCTGAAATATTTTCAAAGTCCATTGCCATATGGCTTTAAAACTTTGCACACTTGTTCATCATCATGCCCCCAACCTGTACACAGGAGGAGGTAACTCTATCAAGCATTTTGACAAAATTATACCCCTTTTTCGACTTAGAATTTACGTTAAAGTTTGTGTACAACCTGAAATATTTTCAAAGTCCATTGACATATGGCTTTGAAACTTTGCACACTTGTTCACCATCATGCCCCCAACCTGTACACAGGAGGAGGTAATTCTATCAAGCATTTTGAAAAAATTATGCCCCTTTTGTCTTAGAATTTACGTTAAAGTTTGCGTACAATCTCAAATATTTCCATTCAATTTATGTAAATATCTCAGCACATCATGTATTGCTTTGAAATCTAATCTAACAGTGATCCATGCATGTTTCGCCAAAACTTTTCAATCCATACACCAAAAAGCGGCGGAATAGTCGAGCGCTCTGTCTCTGTGACAGCTCTTGTTCTTTTTTAATTTCTTTTGAAAGGCACATTTTTATATTCTTAACCGCATTTTCATATTAAATGACTTGTGTCATTGTTCGAGCGGGCTGGTGGGAGGGCAGCGTCAAAGTCAGCTTACGTATGGAATAATTTCAGCTTTTTAGCTCGATTTGACATAAAGAGACCAAACTTGGTAAATACGAAGAGTTTATGGAGACCTTTTATTGGAATGCGTTTGAGGCCCCTAGGATCCATGTCAAGGTTACTATTTGTAGTTAAAGGGTTGGTATTGAATAACTTAAGTAAGGGTCTACATATTGTGACCAAACTTGGTATATAGGAAGGGTTTATAGAGACCTTTCCTGGGATTGTGTTTTGGGCCCCGAGAGTTATGGTCTAGGTCAAGGTCACTGTTGCTAAAAATAGAAAATATATGGTTAGTACGGAATAACTCAAGTAAGGGTTGACATAGTGTGACCAGACTTGGTATATAGGTCAAGTTTATACAGAGCTTTCATGGATTGCCTTTTGGCCTCCTAGGGTCAAGGTCACTGTTTCTAAAAATAGATTACTGTTTCAGTTATGTTTGACATACTTTGACTAAACTTGAAATGTAGGAAGAGTTTATGGATGACTTCCATTGGATTGTGTTTGGGGCCCTTAGGAACAAGGTCACTGTTACAAAAAATAGAAGAAAGCAGTTGAAACTGAATCTCTTCTGCCAATCATTAAAAACCTGGTTTTGTCACATCGCGATTCTTGTTCACTTTTTAATTTGATTGTTTTATTGCCTTTGACAGGCACATAATACATCATTATTGTATTCACTTCTAAGTCAATTAGCTGCATATTCGAGTGCACTGTCTTACGACAGCTCTTGTATCATGTATAGTATTAATTAAAGCAGAGACATTTTCTGGAAACAACTTAAACAATTACATAATCATACATACACATGTATTCGTATGTTTGTTGTCTGCAAGATACATTTAATGCAGACTATTTTCAATATTTCGTTTTATTTAACCTTTAAACACAGTCTAAATATTTGTTAACTCTTCACTTGAAAAACATACCATAAGTAAAACTAACTAACAAAGTATTCAGGTGTAAACTTCATACATGTATTATTAGTATAAAGTAGGTTAATGATGTCCTTATAGTAAAAATCTCCATATATTGAAACATTTTATGTTAAAAAGTATCCTAACATTTTATGTCGTGGCTATGTTTTGGGTTAAAAAATACTCTTAGGGCCACAAGGGGAAATTGCATACATGTATTTTGCACAAATAGTGTATTGCATCATCTTGAATATGCTTTGATTTTGCACTTAAATTGCTACCCTGAAAATTAACACAAAACGTACAGTACATGTACCAGTATTGAGATCAATTTAAGTCCTGCAACATCAATTGTTGTTGAACTGACGTCAGTGGTGATTTTATGATTCTGCTGTATAATCATGACATCGCTAGTTATTGCAGTAATGAAAATGTATGAGCAAGTAGAACCATCATTGATAATCTGTTGTATTCTGTGTATTCCCTCACCTACAGGCGAGATGCCCTCAAGGTACATGAGCAGACTCACCTGGACAGGTCCAAACGTTGGCTGCCACACAACTGCCTCAAATGTCGCAAGGCATTCCGCTCTCCGGTACTAGTTCACAGCTAATATGGAGTTTATGTTACACATTCAAAAATTGTAGGGGTGCATGAAAAGACATGTTGCCTCAATAAAATCATTGAATGTTATTACTGTTAAAGCATTACATAAAAAAGGAATTCAATAATGACACTCTTACTTTTAAAGATTGACCTTAAAATAAAGGAATTCTGTGACATTTGATTATTTGCCTTAGTATATTGAAATGTTTTTCAGGCCAACCTACGTCAGCACATGATAGTTCACTCCACACACCGTGCGTACCAGTGCCATATCTGCGGCCAGCTCTTCAAGACTACCATGGTGCAGAAGCGCCACATGCAGATGGTGCACACTGCCCAGCGCAACCACGTCTGTGCAACCTGCAGGCACGGCTTCAGCTCCAAATATGCCCTGAAGCGTCACCTGCGCACACATGCAGCGGACGGAATAGAGGAGGGTGGTGTGGTTGGTGGACTGACTGCTGGAGATGGTGGGCAGTCTGTTATGACTGACCAACAAGGAGTTGCCCAAAAAAATAGAGTTTTAATCAAAGAGAAGACTGCAATTGTTGATGAAAACACTGCTGCCATACAGTCCATTGCCCTCCGGTCAGACGGCCTACTTGACCTGACAGAGCCAAACCATTCTGCAGCCGTCACACCACAGACTGACACTCACATCTATGTTGATGGTAAACATATCATACAAGTTCTCTATTTGGGTTTTACTTCATTTATTTATTTTGTTGTTGTAGGTTTCAAACAAAGACATCAGATTCTAGCTCTTTGTCTTTTTTTATTCTTGATCAGATGAAATGATCCATTTAACTAATAAAGCTAAAATATAAGAATGTCATTAAAGCCAGGTTTACATTATGTCATTGTAATAATCTTGATATCAGTAGTCAGACAAGGGTTGTTCTAAAATAGCATATGATCTTTGAACATTTTGTTTTTCAATAAGGTAGGACAATTTAACTTATATGAATTAATTATCATTTTGTTTGGAAATTTCTAGTTTAATTTCATCCGTAATTGGTATTGTAATTCACATGTAAATGACGTTTTTTTAGTATGATGTCTTTTGAACAATTCTTTTTGTTTGATTATTAATGTGTTATAACGTACTGCCCTATGAGTGGAATGACTCTTTGATAAACTATTAAGGGAAATACAAACATCAGTTTGGAAACCTCGTAGTTTGCCTATAACGTTAAAGGCCAAGTCAGTGAAGTCCAGAGGAAAAGCGATTCATAGTATTTATTTGTAATACAGGGGTCCTCATTTCACATGCTGTCCACCCTGGTGAAACAGTGAATTCAGCCTATTATTCTAAGGTTTAGGAATTAAAATAATAATAATTTTAATAGTAATAATAATAAAAATATACGGTTATGAGAGCCTAAAGTAAAAAGAGCCCAGATAGGAAGATTTACATAAATAAGTTATTTCACCAAAATGCACCACCAGATAAACCAGTGTACACACTGCCTGAAATGGCTATGATGGGTCTCCAAAGGATGGCACATCCCCCTTATTCGCAGACCTCGTTCCACTAGGTTGTTCATATTTTCCCGCATCAAAAGATGGGGAAGAAAGACATTGATGAAGTGAAGCATGCAGTTTTTTAAAGTGATGATAAATTTATGTCATGAAATGTGACTGACATTTACATGATGTGGAAAGTTTGGAACCATATAATGTTCTCTTAATGTCAGTAAAATGTTTGATTTTTTATAGCCATTCGGGAAACGTTAGTTAAGAATCGGCAGATGATCATATTAGATGCATATCGTATCTTTTATTTTTTTCTGTTATCCTTTTTCAATAACATACAAACTACATGTATACGCTATTTAGGGACAACCCTCAGACATGTAAAGGACAAAAATTATGTTTTAGTCCTTGAGATTAAAGAGATGTTTCTGTCATAAACATTTATATCATTCTTTGATTAGAAATTCATGTTTTGGTTTCTGCAAAATTAAGTTTATAAGATAATGTCATAAAAACACAAGCTCAATTTTATGCACAGTGGATAGTTATCAAAATAATGAAAAAGGGAACAACAGATTGGTCTGTGATATAAGACTTTAGATACCGTAATAATATGAGACTTTAAATCAAGTATTTCACCAGTTTATTTACATTGTTTTTCTATTGATGCCAATCTCAAAGCTTACATGTAAAACTCATGTAAACAAGTATCTGTTTGATCTCTAAGATAACTGTAACATTTCATATCAAAACAAGTCTTTATATTTTCCTAATTGTACCTCGCTATGACTTCTTAAACTGTGTTGAATATGAACTTTAATCTAGTATGTGTGCCACAGAATACAGTAATATTTATGCACTAAATAATGTATACAACATATGGCTGTGTTTAATATGGATAACCTATCTGACACCACCCACTTTTATTT
The DNA here is from genome assembly GCF_026914265.1 of Mya arenaria. Taxonomy (NCBI): domain Eukaryota; kingdom Metazoa; phylum Mollusca; class Bivalvia; order Myida; family Myidae; genus Mya; species Mya arenaria. Next base: position 12,267,615 of record NC_069135.1, on the reverse strand, counting down.
GTCCTGCTGATATAACAACTCTTGCTTAGTTATACTGTTTATCATTGCTGAATGTTTGTATTTTAGTGGCAGTGGAGGAATCCGGGGGCTATGTTGTGCAGACCCCGACTCCAAGCCCCACCCCTGAACTCCCAGGCCCCGCCCCAAGAAGCCAACAGGTGCTTATACAGCAGTCCCTCCTTCATGGGCGCCTCCTTGCCACAGACACGGGCCTGCAGGGGGCGCCACTGGTAGACACAACCGCCATGAAGGAGCTTTATATCGAGACCGAGGTTCATGATGAACAATTGAAACCGGTGCAACATATTGATTTGATCAATCCCGGAACCAGTGAGATCCAGATTGGTCAAGGTGAGGAGCAAGTGGCTGGACAGAGTCTGGAGGAACAAGTTCAGCAGGTGTTTGATCTTGGTGTGCTCAGCGGGCAGACGGTCATCCAGCAAGGGCAGATCATCGGGGATGGATCTGTGCTGGAGCTGATAGCAGCAGACGGACAGACATACCACCTGAAGCTAGACGGCCTCCAGGGGCTGGAGAATCTGCTGTCCCTCCCAGCTAACACGAGCAGTCAGACTGAATGACATGGCTGGAGTGATTCATGTGCTGGATAGTTGTTGTAGTCATAGAGGCCTTGTCTGTGTTATTTATTATTGTCTCTTTTTCTATATATTCTTCAATGTGAGGAGAGGAGCTGTCTGTAGAAACAAGTGTGTCTGTTGTATTATTATTGTTTCATCAATGACAACATCTGTTATCATTCAATTTACAGTAATAGTCCACTAGAGAATAGTTTGTCTGCATGTACAGAAAATATGATGTCCTTTAAATTTTTGTACAGATAACATAATTTCAGATCATATTCAACTTGCAAAATGAAATGTTTTCTCTATTGTGATTCTCAGGGTAATGTTATTTAAAGATGCACTATTACTCCCAAATAAGATTTACCACAATTAATACATTTGTTTAAATATTACCAGTATGGATGGATGCATGTCGAAAACAATGCTTCTTATGAAGGATTCTGAGTTAAATTTGAAAGAAATGTGAAGAAAACACGGTATTTCTACCTTATGAGACTAAAGTAGACCACTGTATTTATTTTAGCATTCACCAATCATTTAATATTTTTGGGTGGTCAGCTATTAAATACACTGTTTCAATCCTGTGATCAGTAATTAATATTTGCTATAAATGCATTATTTAGTATGTCGTTTAAGATTTGTCAGTCAAAATTTATTTTTGTTATACATGAGTATGTGTTGATTTTGAATAAGAGTGTCACTTTAAGCTTCTATAACATCATTACACCTCTGACAGAAAGCTTTGATACAAACTGAAAAAGATTCATTTCTTGGTTTTATAATATTTAACTGAATACATTTTCTGGCCATAGTTTGCATATAGTGAAATGAGTTATAACCTTTATTCATATTTATCAAACAGCATTTACTTTACGGCCTCAGGAACAAATCTTCATGCCCGGTCAAACCAAATGTTCCGCTGAAGCAGTATAAATTCGGTGTTGTCCGTATTTCCGTCCATCTGTACGGCGGAAGCCATTACTATATAACTACTGGACAGTTATTAACAAAACTGTATCAAGTCTGTAATACCATAGTTTGTTGTGACCATGCAAGGTTTGTTTGGATCAGGTCAGTAACAATAGTTTTCCATTCGGAGCCATTTCTATGTAACAAATAAGACTACAATTACGGAAACTCAGGTAAAGAGTTTAAAACCATATTGCAAAGAAATTGTGACCTCACAACAACAAATCTTGGTCTTATGTTGTTACCCAACTCGTGTTCATAAATGTTTTTTTTTTAAATAAATAGCTCTGTGGAGTTTTGCTTTCATTATAGTGATATTGGCTTCTAGGCTTGTTCAAGTAGAAAATTAATTGTGTATCGCTTCATGCTGCGCAATCCGAATGAGCTGTCTGTTAATACAGGCTGTTAAGCTGTCTTTATTTTTCCGTTTTCTTTATTTTTTTATTCCTACCTACATTTTGGTCCTTGACTCCTGAAATTTTTTGGTTCTAGCTGTGTATTTCACAATTGCTGTATATTTATAGTTAAAAAATGGTAGTTTATTTGTAGAATCTTTTCAGTTGGGAGTGCATAGAAGAATGGAATCATCTTGATGAGACTGTACAGACTGAGGGTGCAGACTGGGAAACTGTGGCTGCTTCCTTTATGATCACACCAAGGTGAAAGATGTATGAGAGTCAAAATACCAGTCTATGCAGTCTCGTCAAGATTTATTCTAGTTCGCTATTTATGTCTGTGAGTAATACAAAGTTCTGCCCAGGTATGTTAAACTCCTACCCTTTTAGTACAAATTCCTTATTTTTCCTACCTTTCTCCTACTTTTTGGTAAATTTTATTCCTACTTTTCTCCTACTTTTAAAAAGAAGTTTACTTGACAGCCTGTTAATATTGAATATATCCAGGAATAAGTTCAAATCTACTCTAATTGTTAACTTTTTATGTGAACATTTTTGTGTGATATATTGTAATACACTATTTGTAAATGCTATATCATTGTATATACATGTTGACCAGAATATATGAAAACATGTATGTATTGTAGATGATGTACGGTGTACTAGTCTTAATAAAATGTCTGTTCTGTCCTTGACTTTGCCATTACTCAATGTTTCAAAATCCCGAATTCCTAAATCTTTTTTTTCAAAAAGCAGTATGAATGTCTGATCTTACATGTACACAATTCATGGACTTTCCTGTACATGTTGTTAAGTTGCTTAAAGGAAATGCATTTGTAACTGGACTGATTTGGATTATTGCGCTTTGTCAAAATTGTTGATCGCATTATTACAACAATTGATCTGCAGTTAGTGCCTCTTCGATACCATCAGATACACACTTCAATCAGTGGTCCTGAAAAACTCAGTGCGGGAAACATTTCTTAACTCCGAAGACGTTAAGACTTATGCAGGTGTTTGTCACTTATATTCTGGGCCGGCAAAACATTTTAAGTCGGTTCTTCACTTTTAAAAGTCAAATTCCTGATATAAATTTCAAAATCAAATTTAAAGAAAAGTATAAGTGTTTTTTACATAAAAGTGTATATTTTCAATAAAGGCAATGACATTATGTCCTTCAGAAATTATTGAGCTTTTAATTCAATGATTACAGATATACTGAAATTAAGAAAATTAAAGTTAGGGAATCACTTAAAGATATTTTATGAATACGATCCCTGATCTCGTATTAGAAAATGAATGTATACAATATTATCCCCCGCCTATGAAATAGGGAGGGGGATATTGAAATGGCGTTGTCCGTCCGTCCTTCCGTCCGTCTTTCCTACCGTCCGTGCTTCCTCCCGTCCGTTCGTCCGTCACCTGCGTTTTCTCAGTAACTAGCCGGTAGAATTTCATGAAACTTAAAATAAATATGAACCACTATACTGGAATGATGCCCGTCCAAAAAAAAAATTAATTGGTCAATTTTCCTTGGAGTTATTGCCCTTGATTTTTTGAAAAATGCACATTCACAGCCATTTCTCAATCACTAGCTGGCAGAATTTCATGAAACTTAAAATAAATATGAATTACTATACTAGGATGATGCCTGTTCATTTTTGTTTTTGGATTGGTCAATTGTACTTGGAGTTATTGCCCTTGATTTTTTGAAAAAAAACCTCTCATTTACAGCCATTTCTCAGTAACTAGTTGGTAGAAATTCTTGAAACTTGAAATAAATATGAACCAACATACTGCGATGATGCCTGTTTATTTATATTTTGGATTGTGTAATTTCTATATGAGTTATTTGCCCTTGATTTATTAAAAGATCCATGTTTGCAGCCTTTTCTATGCAACTAGCTGGTAGAATTTCATGACACTTGGAATAAATAAGAACCAACATACTGTGATGATGCCTGTCTATTTTTCTTTTGGATTGGTCAATTTTCCTTAGAGTTATTGCCCTTGATTTATTAAAAAATCATTGTTTGCAGCCATTTCTCAGTAACTAGCTGCTAGAATTTAATGAAACTTGAATGTTATCTGAACCAACATCCTGCAATGAATTTTTCGGTGAATTTCTACGGCTACATTTTTATCTCAACTATTGAGTACGTTCTCAACAACGGAGTACGACTACACTTGACAGTCAATGGAAAACAAACTTCAAAAGGTACCCTAGACCTAATTATCAGTCCTATGACAAACCTGCAGACACCTACAAAGCCACTGCCATACACAGACCACTACCTAATTGCAGTGAAACTGGGCAAAACATGTGCCGTTGTGAAGTCAACTGAATGAATATGGTATCAAATCATTTACATTTATTATAACACTGTCTGATATATAATTATCCATGCATTTTAGCGCCAATTTAAGAAGAGTAAAGATATCTATTGTATTTGTGTCACTGTTGGTTTAAGTAGTAAAACCTAGTATTCACATTTTTCCTGTGTTATTTAAGTAATAATAAATGACATCCCCTTAGTTTTGTAATATCGATTTTTAACCCATTCACCGCATACCTATGCTGTTGAAAATAGTGCAGTTCCAGATAAGACGCCGCTTTTAAAGGTGGCGTCTTATCTTATACTGTACTATTTTGCCATGATTGATGTTTCCGAGTTAGCAGTTTCGAAAAAAGACAGTTTTATTTAATCATCCCTCTGTTTTATTTCGTTAAAATTTTTTATCATAAAGTAGTCCCGGTCGATATTTTATAATTTGGCTCGGAAAGGGATAAACCAATGTGCTTATCTTATTTTTTCTGAGATTTTTTTAACCTTCAAGCACAAACAAGCCATCAAGCACAAACAAGCCATCAAGCACAAACAAGCCATCGTTGGCGGGGGATATCTTTTCACTGAAAATGCTTGTTTTTATTTATTTTTATTTTTTTATTTTACCTACATCTATGATCTGAACCGCACTAGTTTTCCTAAAAAGGTTGGGGTTTAACACCGATTCTACGCGAAGCACTCGAGTCTTGAGAGTCATTATTTCCAATTACACACTCGTGTTTTAAATGAATGACACTTGATGCATGATCGAGCGAAATCTTGCTTCGTAAATCGGAAAATTAGTGTCACACTGACAGAAACCTTTGCTGCGCTTTTGGATTGTTTATTTTTACAAGAAGAACATGCGGGTATCTGCACTGGCGCTTTTGTTGTATGCAGTGTGAATGTAAAAGCAGAACGTTTAGAATGGTTTATGAATTCTACAGAGTGTTATGCGCCAGTAATTGTAACCTCGCCCCCTACACCTCCCCCTCCCAGGTCCGGGTATATACCGGGGATAGCCGGGAAAATGGGCCGTGTTTTTACCTTTCAGGCGGCCCCGAAGTGCAGGGTGAATAAGGTGGTTTTGGCTTCGCGCAAAATATAGCGGGGAATGAGCCTTACCAAGGGTCCCTGAGTGCGGGGGCATTTGGCGGAGATTTTGCCATCAGTTCGTCCCCGCAGGACGGGGATTTTACTCGGGGTTGGCTGGACCGAAAGTTAAAGTCTCCGCTATTCCCCGGACCGGGGGGGGGGGCGTGGTTACAATTGACTGGTGCATTAGTTGTGTTGGTATCCAACGAAATATAACAAATTTACTCTCATCTGAGACTCATTGTAACCACACAGTAGTAGTGTTCGATTGTTTGCAGTGAAATACGTTATATATCAGACAGGTTGGTTTGGAAAAAAATCATGGCGAAAAAGTTCCCTACATTTCAACTATTACAACTTCCCTAGTGTGCAGCAAACATGCTTTGAGAGATTACTGTCAAATTTTCATGCCCTGTTAACATATGAGAGAAAAATGAAGTTTAACATAGGCATACAACTAACCATTTGGTACCTTCGATACGCTAGTGGTTGTAGACTGTTTTCATCGGAGACAATGAATCCTTTATAAAATCAGCCCAAAATAATTATGCATGGGGGTAATCAGTTAAACAAAGAAAAATATTGCTTAAGTATTTCTGATTGCTTCCCCAAACGGAATAGGATTATGAATTACAGGAGGAAATACAACCAATCTAATAAAGGAAGTTGGGAAATACCAGATTGATTTGATAAGATCACACTTCAGTATATTGAAATATGCGGGTATGTGTTACTTTTCATACAATTGAAACATTATCGCTGGTTGAAACATTTACTTTGCAACTTTCTATGTCGTTTTGAGAACCGTTTTAATCACGAACACGACCATAATTCCCTGATGGATTTCGACGGTATTGTGTGGCAATCCTTAAGTCCGTGATCGGTAAAAGAACGTTAGTCCAAGGACACACGAATCATGGTAAGTGTAGACATAGTCACACGATAGCACAGTATCCGCGTCTTGGATCACCGTGTTTGGTATCAGTGTCGCCAACGTGAATTAATATGTTACCGAGACATCGCGAACTTTGCGTTCATCTTCGATTTCTGTTAAGAAATATCAGGTATGCCCTTAACTGTGAAGAATTGACATCAATGTTTATACTTGTATATACAAAATAATATACCAAGAGAAGACAGTTAATTTCATAATATACAACATGTCCATGTAACAGCCATTACTAACTACTATTTTGTCACCCTAGTGCAATAACTCAATAACTGCATATAGATATAGAAGCAGATATTGAGTTCTTGCACTAAGGTGACAATTTATTCATTAAAGAACTTAACTAACCTAAAATGTAATGCTTAAAAAGAAATACACTCATTTTAATTCTTAAAAAAATACTAATAGCACTATCATTTAAACATATAAGGTCCAATATATGTTCTTTTAGTAAGTGAGGCCCTAGCAGGGGGTCAGTCTTTCATGTTTTTACTTATCTCACAGTTTTAGAAGGAAACAGCACATTCACCAACACAGGAGCATAGTTGTGTGTATGGCAAGTTTCATTTAAATCGTTTGCACCCACCAGTGCACGATGTCTTGCAATTAGATTTTAATCAATTATCTGCATGCTGTAAAAGCCTCTGGAAGCGCTATAAACCATATTCTATTTTGTCTTAACATTTGCGCACTGATATTCAGACATTTCTAGATCTTATCATTGTGGTTTAACTTAATGAATGATTTACATCTACATTGCTTAAAATGAATCAAAATAATCTTTATTTAAAAGCAGTTCATTTGTTGATTGCAAATTAATGCTTCACAAGAATAATTATCGCGAAGTTATGAATTGCAGCCATTGCATGGAGACCGATGACATTATGAATAGGTCATATGTCTTTTTAAAAGACATACATAAACTGTTGTTGAGATTATAAAGGTCTGCCCACGCCCTATAGTGGGTGTATTATGGCTTGACTCATTCACATCCCAAAGTATGACTGAAACATATTTTTGAGGCCAAAGGGGGAGTTTTATTCCCACCGTTTTGTGGGATATTCGCATAATGAGTAATTTTGAAACCCAAATGCCGCGGTCCCTACGATGAATGACATCTAGAGTGGTCTCACAGTGAATAAACTGAAATGGAACACGCTTTAATATATGTATATAATTGGAAGAAGCCAGTTCTTGTCCAATCAATACCCTGAACCTTAGGTTGAGACTAAGACTCGGATTTTTTTTGAAAGGTTACACAGTTCCTTTTATACAAATATTGTAAACCAGTGAGGTAGTTGGATATTCGAATACCTAACTAACTACCAACTACTGACTACCTCCAAACTTTTCCGCCATGCTTCCCCTCTTTATACCCGACTGTAAATGAAACTGCCTGTATCTGATATCTAAAGAAACTAGGTTCCAGGCATCCCACATGTTTTCTTCCGTAGCAAATGCTTTCGGCTACTGCAACCACAACCTAAATTGTATGAAATAAAAAACCCAAAGAACTAACAAATTTGTTGTTGTCTTTTTTGTATCTAGGGGTCCATGTTTTGTTCCAGACACCCCACTTTGCCTGTCCATGCTCCACTACCGGCCCCAGAGTACACGGTCAATTCTGCCCAGTTACCATTTCTGCCCAGTTACCTTTTTTCCCAGTTACCATTTCGGCCCAGTTACCATCTCGGCCCAGTTACCATTTCGGCCCATTTATGTATAATGAACGGTAGTAATACATGTTGATGAAAGGAATTACTTTCAGCTGAAATAACCTTATACGGTGGCAATTTCAAGACATACACGATAAGTAAGCTATTGTTATAGTTTGATCATACGATCGAACGTTTAAACTGACTTAAGTGTCCAAATTTGTAAATCAACGCTAGGGACATTAATCGAAATATACTCGGCTCTAAAGAGAAGTCTTTCGACATCTTGTTCACATAAATTTGAATTTTTTTGACACAACAAATAAAAATACGATATAAAATAGAAATGAATGTAAGCCATGTAAAGACAAAAAGAGGGCTTAAAGGGACAATGGCAATAGATAAGCTGGGTAGAAATGATTCGAAATCGGAGGGCCCCCGCGACGTATAACCTTCTCAAAAATTCAAAACACGCTTGTGATGCTGAATGTGCAAAACTGTTCAACTAGAACAGTACATCAGACCAATGTGGGTCACCTTTAAAAGTTTTTGCTTCGGCTAAATTAAGTCTCCGAAGTCTATATATTCAGCGTTTAAATATCAAATTTACGGCCGTTTTACATTCGGTAAAGGAGATAATCGGTTAATGATGAAGCACGATGATGATGATGATGATGATGATGATGATGATGATGATGATGATGATGATAATGATGATGATGATGATGATGATGATGATGATGATGATGATGATGATGATGATGATGATGATGATGATGATCCAGAAGAACCAAATGATGATCCAAAAGAACCAAACTATTTCTTCAGGACGACCGGTACGAGACGACCAAAACGAACAATCGCCAGTAGACAAGTTGATTCGGTAAATAAATTTCAGAGAGAAGCTGTTCGTAAACAAACAAATTGGTGACAGAGATTAAAAAACAAAACAATAAAGCAAACAACAACAAAGTTTCAATTAAACAGATAAAGAAATTATTTACTTAAAAGGTCAAAATCTTAATTGGAGACGAATGAAATGTTTTGTGCTGCAATAACGATATGTACATAATCACGATAGATATTTATTGACCTTCGTCTGATTTCATAGCTCAGAACGAAATACCCGTGCATTCTAAGAAAATAGGTAGCCAAAAGCTAAGGCGGCAGTTACGTTGACAGGACACACCCTGTTTACCACATCTCCCCCCCCCAAAAAAAAAAAAAAATAAATAAAAAAAATGAATAAATAAAAAAAAGATAAATAAATAATAAGAATAAAAGAAATAAATAATTTCAAAAAAATGATTAAAACATGATCATAAATCACAAAATCAACTAGAAATTCCACAAAAATAAAGTTCATAAAACAATCTTATTTACGGTTGACATTTTAAGGCCCTCCATGGACAATGGTTTTTGTAAAGCTGGCAACTAACTTATTTTTCAACCAATTGTCTACAAATAATTTGTCTTAGAATTTAATTTCACTCGTTTTGTCAAATTCAACAAATGAGAGAACATATATATATATATATACATATTGCAACCTGGAGCAAGATCTAAAACAAATGGTAACATCCAACTCTGGATGTATATGCAACTATGTAGGTATTTAATCAACGCATCCGAATACGAGTTTCCGAATTCAGGAGAGTTGAGGTTGAACAAATTCACATTATATTGACCTAGTAGCAATTTAGGAATATTTTTGTGTGAGTAGGTTGTTGCTTATGTTGTATTGCATGTGACAAGCTTCATGTGCGGTCATTAGCTTGAAATTCATCAAAGAGAAACAATTTGTTGAAAACACAGAATCCGATGATCACAGATAATGAATTGCCTACCTAGGCCTTCTCAGAGTTTACCGGAGTTTGAGTCTTGAAATATACATTTTGTTGATGAAATTGTATTGAAATTGTACATTTTCTGAAACTTTGATTTGGAGACATGCTTATCTTTAATAAGTAATTTTGTAATATATTTGGATTTTTTTTATTTTATGTTTTTACTGATATTAATATCATTCTAGGGGCCAAAGTGAAAAGTTTCAGAGTGAATGTTTTTTTGTCAATATCGGAGGAATAAAAATTGGTGGAATAAATTCACCAGAATGCACAAGACTAGATAAATTATAGCCAACAATTTCTCTGGTGTGGACCTCATTACCTCCCTCATCTATGTTATTTCAGGAATGTGGTACGCAGCACATGTCCCAAGTTGCAACCATTGGTAACCCAAAATTCTCGATCTGTGTTGTTCGACAGGAGCATAACTGCTTAACATGAACATGTCAACATAAACCGAAGAACACAACACTTCAACATGAACTCTAAACATGATCAGGTCGACATGAACCAGTGGATACAACAGCAAACCTTTAGGTAAGAAGCTTAAAAGTCATAGTGATTATTATAATAAATTGAAGTGAATCACTTCCAATACATTGTTAAGTTACAGGCCCTATCTTATCAAAGAACATAAGACAAAAGTTTTACATGATTATTGAAGTACACTATCGAGTCAGTTGTTTAAAAAAATATCATTATAACTATAAGGATTATCAATGTAAAAACAATTGAACACTAGACAGTTGATAAGATCGGGTTAAAATGTGGGATACTTTCACTGAAAAATGCACAACCAAAAAAGGAACAGACATCTCAAAAACCAACAACTCCTGACCAACTAAATTTGTAATGGGGCGGTCCATTTGACAAACAGTTTTCACTTAAACCTCCCCCACATCATCAAATGACAAGATTTTCTTTGGATTGTGAATTTATAACCAGATAAAGTTTTGTAAACATGTTACATGATACAACATGCTCATGTATAGGAAGGCCCATGTGTAGGAAGGCCCATTACCCAGGTTTTTATAATTGTCAAGTGGTACACATGCTGACATCTATGCTGACATGTAGGAAGGCCAATATCTCTGCGTTTAATAATTGTTGAGTTACGTCCCCTGATAGTATGAAAAAGTAAAGCAAAAAACAAGCGGTGGACGGATCTTGTCCGTTTAATAACTTTAGAAGTCTTTGTCTTATCATCACCAAATTGGGTCAGAATGTGTTTTTTCATAAAATCATGGACAAATTTGATAACCAGCCATATCACTCTAGTAACTCAAATAGTGATTACCCTTTAATTATAGAAATTACCTAAAACTGGTCTTGTTCACTCAAAAGTATAAGTCTTGTTTCCACCAAATTGTATTTGTACCCAACAATCATTAATCCGTCTATCATCAAACTTATATGTATTCTTACTCTCTTTGTTTTCATCCATGTTTATGCAGGCACCATTTTGCTCTGTTTTATCAGATACAACCTCTGATACCCTTGTATGTCAGCAACGATTCACCTTGTCTTTACAGATATAACAACAGGCCTCCAATACACGTTAACACCAATTTGCAACACCCTCTGATACCAACAATTCAGTCTGTCTGTAGAGATATAACAACAAGCCTCTCATGCTTACCGGTACCATATTCTCTGTTTTCTGCAATTGACCCAGTCCTTCAAGATATAACCATATAAGCCAGTTACCCGCCAGCAACAATTTACTCAGTCCTTCAAAATATATTCATATGTACCTTCTACCAATTAATCAACAGTATTTTACTCAGTCCTTCAAGATAAAACCTTAAGCCTGATGCCCCCATCCCCCACACCCAAAACAACAACAACCAAACTACAACAACAACAACAACAACAACAACAAAAACAATTTACTTAGTCCTTCATGATTGAACTGTATGAACCTAATGCCCCAACAACAATTTACTCAGTCCTTCAAGATAAAACACCATAGGAACCTGTTCCCTGCCAACAACAATTTACTCTATACTTCAAGATCCTAATAACAATACAAAATGGGCCCAACCCAACAACAATTTACTCAGTGCTTTAAGATCATTGTAACCACAGACTATGTTCCACTAACTGCAATTTACTCAGACCTACAATATATAGCCAGATGTCCACAAACAACAATTTACTAATTCCTCAATAATACAACCAAATGAACTTGATGTCCTCCAACAGCAATTTACTCAGTCCTTCAAGATATAACCAAAGCCTGATGCCTCATAACAACAATTTACTCAGTCCTTCAAGATATAAGCAGAGCCTGATGCCTCCCAACAACAATTTACTCAGTCCTTCAAGATATAACCAAAGCCTGATGCCTCATAACAACAATTTACGCAGTCCTTCAAGATATAACCAAAGCCTGATGCCTCATAACAACAATTTACGCAGTCCTTCAAGATATAACCAAAGCCTGATGCCTCATAACAACAATTTACTCAGTCCTTCAAGATATAACCAAAGCCTGATGCCTCATAACAACAATTTACGCAGTCCTTCAAGATATAACCAAAGCCTGATGCCTCATAACAACAATTTACGCAGTCCTTCAAGATATAACCAAAGCCTGATGCCTCATAACAACAATTTACTCAGTCCTTCAAGATATAACCAAAGCCTGATGCCTCATAACAACAATTTACGCAGTCCTTCAAGATATAACCAAAGCCTGATGCCTCATAACAACAATTTACGCAGTCCTTCAAGATATAACCAAAGCCTGATGCCTCATAACAACAATTTACGCAGTCCTTCAAGATATAACCAAAGCCTGATGCCTCATAACAACAATTTACTCAGTCCTTCAAGATATAACCAAATGAGCCTAATGCCCCCCAACAACAATTTGCCCAGTCCTTCACAGATATAACCAAATGAGCCTAATGCCCCCAACAACAACATGCTCAGTACTTCACAGATATAACTATTTGAGGCTAATGCGCCCAACAACTATTTGCTCAGTCCTTCACAGATATAACCAAATGAGCCTGATGCCTTACAACAATTTGCTCAGTCTTTCAAGATATAACCAAATGAGCCTGATGCCTTACAACAATTTGCTCAGTCCTTCACAGATATAAACCAAATGAGCCTGATGCCTTACAACAATTTGCTCAGTCCTTCACAGATATAAACCAAATGAGCCTGATGCACCAAAACAACAATTTGCTCAGTCCTTCACAGATATAAACCAAATGAGCCTGATGCACCAAAACAACAATTTGCTCAGTCCTTCACAGATATAAACCAAATGAGCCTGATGCACCAAAACAACAATTTGCTCAGTCCTTCACAGATATAAACCAAATGAGCCTGATGCACCAAAACAACAATTTGCTCAGTCCTTCACAGATATAAACCAAATGAGCCTGATGCACCCAAACAACAATTTACTCACTCCTAGGAACCTGATGCCGGCATTCAAGAATTTACTTAGTCCATCAAGATCATAATACATGACACCTTAGGAACCTGATTCCCCCTAACAACAATTTACTCAGTCCTTCATAAGCATAATAAACATAGGAAACTGATACCCCCAACAGCAATTTAATATGGCCTTTAAGATATTACAAGAGGTACTTGCTGCTCGGCAACAGCATTTTTTCCATTTTACAATTTTTCCAGGTTAAAGCACACAACTTTCCTGCCAAACGCATTTTTTCTCTGTCTTTTCAAATATAATCTAAACCCTTGTGTCTTTCAACACCAATTTTCCACTTTAATAAAGATAATCAGAGACCATCATTTTCCTTCCAACAGCAATCTACCCTGTTCTACCAGAAAAAAACCCAGCAAGAATCCGATGCCCACCTATGACAATTTTTATTTGCCCCTCTAGATATAACCACATATACGTACACATTACCTTTGTATGAGTTCACACATTTTTTCTAGATATAACCATAGATACCTGATATCTGCCAGCAACAATTTTGCTCTGTCCTTTCAGGTATTACATACATTCATCAATTCCAGTCATCTGCTATTCTTCTCTCTAGCTGTTTTATTATAGAATTAAAAATAGAGTGACATGGCCTTGACACTCTATTTTTGATTGTCTAGCTGAAAAAGTAGTGATCTTCATTTATGTTTAGTGGTGCATTCGCGGAAAATATAACTACATGCCCTATAATGCCTGAGCACTGAACACAGTTTAATTAATTTATTTATTGTTTTATGTCACCTTCAAATATGTGAGTTAAGTGTTTAATTGAACTGTCTTCATGAATTATTCTTTGTCACATATAACAATATATGAGTTCAGTGTTTATTTGAACTTTTCATCACTAATTGCTCTATGTTTTTGTGAACTAAAGCAAATAGAAATGTGTCTTATTTTCAATGTTAAAATCATATCAATACATGTTAATTAATAGTTCATAAAAACAAAAAATGGCTACATTTAAACTGCCATGGACCTTAGAAACACATCACAGAATGAGCAACACCATTCTGTTTTTGGTGATATTTACTGATGACATCAAACTGCAAGACATATTTCTACTTGTTTCAAGTTCATGTAAAATTGTGCTTACATTCAAACAGTCAATGACTTTATGCAAGAAAGGATGTTTACAAATTGTCACTATTTTCATTTGAAATGAAGATGAAGCCAATATCTATTTAAATGGCTTTTAACAATTCTGTTGTATTAACATTTTAGGTTGTCTGCTTTGATGTTATTAATTGTCACAGCTGGGATGTCACCATCGGCGTCGTTGTGTAAAACCTTTGCAGAGTGAACAAAGTGTCCACTTTATCTCCACACAGGTCTGCAGAATGACACAAGTTGTCCACTTCTTGTCTACACAGATCTGCAGAATGACATTAGTTGTCCACTTCATCTCCACACAGGTCTGCAAAATGTCATAAGTTGTCATCTCAAACTCTACACAGATCTGCAGAATGACACAAGTTGTCCACTTCATATCTACATAGATCTGCAGAATGACACAAGTTGTCCACTTCATCTCTACACAGTACTGTAGAATGACATAATTTGTCCTCTCTATCTCCGCAAGGACTGCAGAGTGAACAAAGTGTCCACTTTATCTCCACACAGGTCTGCAGAATGACACAAGTTGTCCACTTCTTCTCTACACAGATCTGCAGAATGACACAAGTTGTCCACTTTATTTCTACACAGGTCTGCAAAATGTCATAAGTTGTCATCTCAATCTCTGCACATATCTGCAGAATGACACAAGTAGTTCACTTCATTTCTGCACTGGTCTGCAGAATAATACAATTTGTCCACTTCGTCTCTACACAAATCTGCAGAATGACACAAGTTGTCTACGCCATCTCTACATAGAACTTCAGCATGACATAAAATGTCCACTTCTTCATTACATCGAACTACATAAAAAACCTAAATCAGTCGCTCATAAGGTGCGATGCAAAAATAAAATAAAAATGGAAATAGATATCGGCGGTACTAGCTACTATTTCCTACCTGTTTTTGAATGGACAAAGTGAGTTTGTGGCCAAACAATCGCTTCATTACTCATATGGTGCGTGTTTGAACACAAACTCGTTAAGAGCATGTAACAAAATATTTGTGTCATGCACACTCTCAGCAGTTGATATATACACGTTCTTCATCAAAATACCATTACCAACAGCTTTGATTTGCAAATCTAAGATGTTCAAAAAGAGCTTGAGTATCAAAGGTGACATCTAGCAATCTTGGCGTAAACCAATATTTACATCGAACCAGTCTATGACTGTTTACGCGAATAAGTAACAGAGGCATACAATGATATAACTGCAGTCAACATTTGGTCGGCTCACCATCTCTGATTATAAGCACATTCCAATGCCATTGTACGCACGACTGAAATCAGTAAAAGAACAGAACGTTGATTTACGTAATATCTTGCTAACGTCTATAATAATAGAGAATGTTGAAATGTGTATTATACATGATAGAAGCCAAACTCATATTAATATATTGTAGAGGATCCCTCTTAGCAGATGTGCTAGACATTAAATTCGATCGTCCCGTATTTTAAATGTGAACGTGTCCAAATACTTAATAAGTCAGAAGATTGGATCGCTGAATTTGCACAGTGTAATCTTACGCTAGACAGCGCTTCTATTTGTTAAAATAGGAGCACATATCTGTCACGTCTGTGTGAGTGCGCTTTAACAGTCGGTGTCGGTTTGTCATGCAACGTCAGACTGATTTTCGCGGTAGTAGAGTCCGTCTTCTGGATGGGCTCGGCATTGAGTTACTGAGCCAGGTGCTGCACGTTCAGCCCTATCAGCTAATTAATGTTAACATTCAAATAAGCTCACCTGTGTATACACGAACAAGCTACATTTCCCTCTACAGATGATATTAGCATATATTCTCGTAGTTTGAGATTATTTTACATTAACTGTGCGGATTCCATTCTGTCGTTTATATTTAATGTGACCAACTAACCCCAAGAACTGTTGTATATGCGACATACCATTCATTGAAAATGATGTTATTTCCAATTAACAGTTAAACATAATACTAAATGAGCTATAGCTGTACATTGTGCCAAGATCTTTCATAGATTAAATTATGTAGCTTATAAATAACCTCCTTTCCGGCCAGTGAAATCGACATCGGCCTTAACTGGTAAGTCTTGTAGTTTAATAACTGAACAGACTTGACGTGTTGATTGTTTTTCCCGCCTGCTGAAAACAGGTTATAATCTATGACAATTAGAACATTTAAGTTAAATCTTAAGAACGTTACTCTCATACTTATTTTGTTTAGGCAATATATGATGTTTTTTGATAAACGTCTTATCCGGCAGAACTAAGATACAAGAAAATGGTTATCAAAATGAGTCGTAGTGTGGTTGCCGTTGGGAAAGGTGGTTGAAACTTTAAGTTAAATAACGCGCAGTTTATACATATATCAAAGTGGAAACTAGTATGGCAGTCGGATCATTTCATGGTCCAGTTTTAAATAGCATCGGTCCAGGTATAGCCAAACTATCATAGAAAGTGCTAAGTGATACAGAATAATAAAGGATATTAAACAATACCAATTGCTTGGAACGCCAACAGAAATTGCTCTCATTTCCGTTTGCAAACGTAACACATGTATTCATATTTGGGTTGAGGGAGGCACAAACTCGAATATACAAATATATTCTATTTTCCTCGACCGAAACCACAACGGATTGGTGGCAAGAGCTCATATTTGTCCATCTCGCCATGTTGAATCAGATACTTGAACAAGTATATCATCAATATAAAGCATTGCCGTAAACATTAAATGAGGTTTGGCAAAATTCAAAAGTTCCCTGTACTGTTATATGAATACATGTGTAATTATAATTTCGGCTTGCTATTTATTATGGCTAGATGGATGATTAGAGTGAGCTCCTGCCATCAAGCCACTTTGGCAGAAAACTAAAACTTTGGGTTACCATCTTAAATTAAAAAATCAGTGTAAAGTGCTCACTGAGGAGTCTATGAGAGCTTAAATACAAGCACATTTAGACATATAAGGGTCTGTCGCTGTGCATAAGTGGTTGGGTTATGCCTTAACTTTAAATGTTTTCAAAAGTTTATGTTTTATTTAGTTTTCTGGAACAATCTTTTTCCGGAGTAAAAACAAATCATCTTTTGCAACATTTTTGGGGGTTATAAGGAGTTGATCAAATTATACGAAAGAATATTTTATTAAACTTTAGATCAAAAGGCATTTGCAATTTTTTGGAAAAGTTGAAAACATAAATATGATTTTGTGTCAAACAATATTTTGTGGTTTCTTGATAATATATTTTCAAATAAGAAATATATTCAATACTTAAATGAACACATAGTGCATTAAATGCATTTTCAGGTTTCAAAATGCAAATGTCTTCCTTAACATAACTAAAATCCCCACACAGACTGAAAATATTGTTGATTAGGTAGTGTTGACTACCTAAAAACAAACAGACATTTTCGAAAATGCTCTTTCGTTGAAAGTTTGATAAAATCTTCTTACGTAAAATTACCTCAATTCCTAATTTCACATAAATATGTTGCAACGGATGTGTGTATCACGCTTGCTAAACAATGGTTTTTTTTTTATACATTTTATGTCTTTATCCATCAAATAACCTTTGCACTGTGGAATGCCCTTAAATTTCTTCAGAACCAGCATGAATCACCATCATGCAAATTGCGTTACGCAATTTTTTGTTTTTTCAATTAAAATTCCATAACATTTATTAAATTCAACAACTCAGGTTATATATTGGACTCGAATTATGGAACATTTTTTAAAATGAGATATACTCAATGTCAGTTTAAAACCAGTTTGTCATCTAAACTCGAATACTCCAAAGAGATCATTGAAAATTAAAGGAACAATGTATGCCTTCATTCTAATTGTCAGGCCAATATAGAACGTTTTCAGTACAAACGCAATAAGCAGCTGACGAAAACTGAAAATAGCTAGTTTGCGAATTTGCTTGAATGTAACCGCATACTGATGAAACAATAACTTACGTACTCGTATATTTGAATATCTGGTCGTAAAACCTGCTTAGTATATTGCTTAATATTCATGTCAAGTCTACTGAAGCGGTACTAGTATGATAAAATTATGTTATGAATTAGATAAATCTATTTTGAATAAGATATTTAATAAATTCATATGTTACTGTGTATGATAACACATTTGTACAGTGTTTCCTTGATCTGTTCAAATAGTTTATTTTTTAAAATGATAAAGGGAGGCTAAAGCGAACACAGTTTAGGAAAGTATGCTTCTTTTAACAGTGAGGACAGAGTAGGCGGCGTTTTTTAATGAGCGTTGTCATTGAAAACAGTACAAACGAAGCGGTACATTTGTATTTCCTTCATTTCACACACTGTTTATATATTTCGAGACTCAGAAAACAAGGTATTTGTTCATTTCAGAACTGTAAGTTGTAAATGTGAAATTCAAGACATCGAAAGAAAGAGTGTCAGTGATTCGTACAGACCAAGTTCGGATAGACATGTGGACAAAAAAATGAAATGATGGAAAAAAAATGGGCAATTTGTTCTTTCTTTTTCCGGCTTGGCATAATCTCAAAAACAATATCTAATTTGATAGTTAGTTTACTCATTGCCGTGAAGCTTGAAGATGACATTAATACAACTAAACATGTCGAGTCCTCAATTTCCTTTGTAGGACGGGTTGTGAGCTGTGAGTTGTGATGGTCTGAAGGGCGCATTTATTTTGTTAGTGAAGTAGCAGTTTATGTGCACATAAACACAGCCTGTTTGATTGACGTTTTTCCACTCCAAATCTTAGATGTCAGATTGAACAGGTATGATATATTTATAACATATAAAACGTTTTTATTTTATATTCCTTGTTAATTTTTATGAAATATCTTTGAGCTCACTAGTAAAATTTAGAAACATGGTTTGTGTATCTGTGATATTACATAAAATGCCTTTCACAAAAGTGGGTGGAGAAAAGTGGGTGAAAAGTCCAAACGTTAAAACGTTTTAAAAGTGCATGCCTTATTTATTTTTGAGGAGCACACGTATGCAGAAGTAAAACTTTCACAACATTATTTCTTTTTTTAAATGTGTTTGGCTAATTAGGAGTTGACCAAATTTTATAAAAGAAGATTTTATCGTGTTTTTTTTATCAAAAGCATTTGCGAATTTTCATGTATTGTGGGTTCATGATGATATCTTTTAAAATAGAGGGGATATTTCACCAAAATATGAAAATAGTGGATTAAATTCATTTCCTGATTACAAAAATGCAAATATTTTTCTTAAGAATATGTTTTTCTTAAAATAGCTGCAATCCGCACAAAGCGACTATTTTCACACACATAACATATGCATTTTGTATATAGACATTTCCGGCAAAATGCAACCTCAAAACTAAATAACTAATTAATGAGTCAAATATTTTTCACCGTGGAAGGCCTTTAAACAAGACCACTGCCATTGGGCTGCACCCAGGTGATTCTATCGAAAGTTATATACCTTTATGTATTATATAGACCACTGTGGTTGCACCCTCAAGCACATGAACACATTGGGTATTACATAGACAATGACAACTATGTTTCGCCCTGAAGTACTGCGGACAGCCACCCGATACCATAGGGCATTACATTGACCCAGACAACTGGGTTGCGGCCTGAAGTACTGCGGATAGTGACCCGATACCATAGAGTATTACATTGAGCGTGACAATTAGGTTGCGCCCTGAAGCACTGCGGATGTCACCCGATACCATAGAGCATAACATTGACCGAGACAACTGGGTTGCGGCCTGAAACACTGCGGATAGCCACCCGATACCATAGAGCATAACATTGACCGAGACAACTGGGTTGCGCCCTGAAGCCTTGCGGATAGTCACCCGATACCATAGAGCATTACATTGACCGAGACAACTGAGTTGAGGCCTGAAGCACTGCGGATAGTCACCCGATACCATAGAGCATTACATTGACCGAAACAACTGGGTTGCGCCCTGAAGCACTGCGGATAGTCACCCGATACCAGTGAGCATTACATTGACGGAGACAACTGGGTTGCGCCCTGAAGCACTACGGATAGTCAGCCGATACCATAGAGCATTACATTGACCGAGACAACTGGGTTGCGCCCTGAAGCACTGCGGATAGTCACCCGATACCATAGAGCATTACATTGATAGAGACTTCTGGGTTGCGCCCTGAAGCACTACGGATAGTCACCCAATACCATAGAGCATTACATTGACCGAGACAACTGGGTTGCGCCCTAAAGCACTGCAGATAGTCACCCGATACCATGAAGCATTACATTGACCAAGACAACTCGGTTGCGCCCTGAAGCGATGCGGATAATCACCTGACCTGATTTTGTATTACAATGACAATGAAAGCTTTGTTAAGCCTTTAAGCACTGCGGATAGACATCCGCCATTATGGAGTATTACATTGACCATAAAATTTGGGATGCGCGCTGAAGCGCTGCAGATAGTCACCATACCACATTGTGTATTTCATTGACCATAACAAATAAGTTGCCCACCGAGGCACTGCAGATAGTCACCAGACCACTTTGTGTATTTCATTGACTATAACAAATAGGTTGTGCACTGAGTCACTGCAGACAGTCACCATACCACTTTGTGTATTTTATTGACCATAACAAATAGGTTGCGCACCGAGGCACTGCAGATATTCACCAGACCACTTTGTGTATTTCATTGACTATAACAAATAGGTTGTGCACTGAGTCACTGCAGATAGTCACCATACCACTTTGTGTATTTCATTTACCATAACAAATAGGATGTGCATTGAGGCACTGTAGATAGTCACCATACCACTTTGTGTATTTCGTTCGCCACGACATTGGGGGTTGCCCTAAAGCCATGCGGATAGTCATAAGACAACAGTATGTCTTACATTGACTGAGACAACTTGCTTGTGCCCTGAAGCCCTGAACTCACCTGACCCTATTGCGTATTACATTGACCGATACAACTAACTACATGTATGTAGGCTATGGTAACAACAGTCACTGAGTAACATAGTAACAAAGTAGCTTTAAAAAGATAAAGAGTAATCAATATTTATATCATGAAATGCCATAATTATTTTATTATCTACCGTACGTTATATACTGTTAACATACTGACTCCAATCAGCTGGTCAGCGGATCAAGATATTGCGGGGTTAGGATGTCCCTTAAGTATTGCGGGGTTCTAAGATTTTGTGTCGTGTACATGGGCCGAAACAAAAAGAAGAAAAACTGTTTGTATGAGGTTTTTTTCAATAGTTATTCAGCAATTTTAAGTCATTATGTGGTTGTCTCACACTGTTTTGCTCAAGTGTTCTGTCAATCCGTTTGTCTGTGATAAATTGTATAGGTCCATGACATTTGAGTCACTTGAATGTCTTTGAAATAACTCCGCATGTTTAGGCAATATGTTTCTAGAGTGGAGGTAAACTTTCAAAATAACATACAGTTATATAGGATGGAATTAACTCGTTTAATCTCTTATTTATATTGTATTTCTTTCCCTTGTGTGAGCACACATTTGACTTGTGCAGTTTTAGTTAGAGCTCAAGAATGTGATTAATTTTAAAAAAACCCAGCTGTCATTAAATGCAACATGTTGGTAAATTTACTTCTTTTTTCAAGATCAAATAACGATGAAGATACGAGAGAATATAACAGAACTGTTTTCTGCGTAATGATAAAATTGCATTGGTGTGATGCGGTTAAAAGAGGGCGGTACTTCGCTGTTACATTCATTGGTATAGTGATGCGTGATTTGTAAAAATATGTGTTTTTTAATGGTTTCAAGGAAAAATGATTTTTAAATATATGTCCAGAAAGCTTATAAAAGTAAGATTTGAAATTCATTTCGGGGTCATTCATGCGACATTGATTGTCCTGCTCAAAGTTGCAATTCCCGGGAAGCGCGTTTGCAAACGGGGCAAATCACTGACTTGATCTACCCTCGAACCAGTGAGATCCAGATTGGTCAAGGTGAGGAGCAGGTGGCTGGACAGATCATGGAGGAACATGTTCAGCAGGTGTTTGATCAGTGCTCAGCTAAGTCATAAGATAGTCATACAGCAGGCAGATATTTGGGAATCAAACGTTACTAAAGCCGATAGCGAGACATTTAATAAATTTGCCCTCTAAATCCACATTTGATAAATGAAATATTTTAATATTCCATTGCGCTTTTGTAATAAAAAACAAACAAACGAGTAACATGATTTCAATGGGGTGCACGTGACACACTCGTTAGAATACCGTCATGTTGATCAACTATCATAGGCCGGATTGGAAAAGTACAAGAATAAATAACACGACTAACAAGGACATTTTATTTACTACTTTATACAAACAGATATGTGTGTTACAACCTATACTTGTCAAACAATAAATTTTATTTACAGTGATAATCATTCTATTGAGACATATGACTAGTATAAAATTACAAATACATGTAACAGTCTACATAGATTTTAGTTCGAAGAAATATACCCACTCGTACCGCGCTCTGCTTTCACATAAATATGCGATGAATGCTAGAAAAATAGCTACTTTGATAAATAACAGAAGAGTAACTATTTTGACTGCTGAATAACTATTTGATTAGTTGACCACGCATTACTAGTAAGAGCTTTTCAATTCAAGGATAAGCTGATTTTGAGACCCATTGTAATGAAAGAATGTTATGCTTTCTAGTAAAACACAATAACATCAGCTACACATATCCTATGAAATGCATTGTTCCCCTGTTTAAATAGCACATTAGCATTGAGCCTAGAATGTTTATATTTCTAATCACAACGAATGAATTTCAAGTGATGACACTTAATGCTAGAACGAGTGAAAGGTTGGTCCATATATCAGAAATTAGTGTCACATTGACAGATATCCTTGCTGCGCTTTTGGAATACAAAAATATAAAACCGTGGGAGTTTCCAGAACAACAAAAAAACTGATTTGCCAGGACAAGTTAACTATTATGTCAGCTTGAATGTAAAAGTAGAAATTTTATAAGGGTTATTAAACTGTGCAGTTTGTAATTATTTTTGCATTCGTATCACCCGCCCTTTCAGAAGCTCTTCCATGGGAATACGCAGTGAAACACATTGTATATCAGGCAGGTCGATTTAGCAAATAAATCACTACGAGAACCTCCTGCGTGTGCAGCAAACTTGCCACGAATGTTTTACTGTAATATTCCTATGTTTTTATATTTACAGATGAGAACGAAAAAAATGAAATGAAAACCTAGGCATTTAGGATATCCGCTGTACAACGTTGTGATTTGCTCTTATGACAGGTTGCCCCATAATATTTTGATATCATTTAAAACGGTTTTATGAAATGAGAAAGACTATGTAAAAACTATGGCGAAAAAATGCACAAACAATGTTTTTGGTCGTGAACGATTGCAAAATAGGCATTTGACTTGCTGATCTGAACTAGAGACACTAACTGCAAACACTTAAAGTCTATAATGCCTTTTTTATCTGATTTATGTTATATATTAGTAATTTAAGTAACGAATATCATTTCATATAAATACCCACATTAGAGGTTCACTAGATATCAACTTGTTACATGATAAACACTGACTCAATCACATGACAAGATCATTGTACATTGGAATACACGAAGCATCACTCGTTTGGTCCCTTTAATACACAACTGGTTATATAGACTGCTTCCAGCACAGACCATAAATCCAGTATAAAATCTTCCCAGAGAAATAAAGAAATTATGCATGGCGGTAATCAATTAAGAGAAGAAAATACTGCTTAAGTAGTTCTGATTGCTTCCCCCAAAATGGAATAGGATTTTGAAATGCAGGAGGAAAGAGAAACAATTTAATAAAGGAAGTAGGAAAATGCCAGATTGATTCGATAAGATCACACTCAAGTCTATTGAAATCTGAAGGAAATGTATCAAAAATTGCTTGGCATACAATCAAAACATTAACGTTGTATGGCCATTTACTTAAAAACTTCCCGTGTCATTTCTAGAATCGTTTTAATCACGAATACGCCTACAGTTAAAATAATATTGTCTCACAATGTAAACGCTGATGGTCGATAACAAAACATTACTACATGAACACAAGAATCATGATGGTTGTAGATAAAAGGTAACAACATCGCATAGTATAATGGTCTCCGATTATCGTCTTCAGGAAACAGCGTCGACGACGTAAACATATACATGTGTCATCGGGATGTTATGAAATATCTTTATGACCTGTGTTTATCAAATCAAAGGCCGATACGCCAGTTTCTATTACGAAGTAAGTGATTGACTTCAATACACGTGTATGATGGTCCGTATTGTGTCCTTATGCCAGCAATTTGATCGCTTTTTCCACACAATGTCATGTAACGCTAGACTGTATGTTAACGGCGCTTTTGTTCATTTTTACAAGCGCCAACAACTGTCGCGTCTACTTCAGGTCCTTCGGATGGCATCCGTCTATGTGACACGTCACAGTGATGTCAGACTGTCTTTCTCGGTAGCAGGGACCGTCTCCGTGGTGGGCTCCGCATTGAATTTCTGGGCGAAGTGCTGCACGTTCAGCCGTATCAGCTCCGCGGGGCTATCTGCAATGACCAAAAAGTTATTACTGAGCCTTTGCTGCTTTAAAAAACACCCACATTTTTTGATCCGGTCAAACGGCTTATTGTGCGAAGGTCTTTAAAAATGTTTTAATTACAATTGCAACTGAATTGGTATTCAAAAATGTTTGTTAACTCGTTTTAATACTATAAACTTATATGTTAACTGTGCGATACTACCATATTAACGACGATGTACATTATAAAAGCTGTGATAGGAGTTTGGAAGATTATTTTTATGTTACGTTAATTGTGAGGTTTTAACAGCGTTAAGCCATGCAACACTTGGTACATGCGAACAATTCTGTAAAAATATACTCAAAGGTAAATAAAACCGACACCTATACGACATATGTATACAAACGTATAATATATATGTATGACTTGGATCATACATCCTGCCCACAGACTTTAACCCAACAGTCTTGTTTGTCAGATGTTGATATCGTGATATATAGGACTAGTGCATCCCCTAGAGATATTTGTGTGCAAATTTGGGATACTTGTGTTTGGGGATTTCCTGGCTGTTGTCTTAGCTCCCATGATAACCTGCATGATGTCAACTGTCCACCCTAGCTTAAATAACTTCAGACACACGCGTTGGACATAAATGCACACACATCCCTCTAGGAACTGAACTAGACTGCTTTGTCGAGACTTAATTACAGGTGGAAGCTTGGATATGGCCACAGAGCAGTTGCAATACCGTACTTGGATAGAAAACTTCTTACATGCAATGTTTTAAAAGATGAATACAATTTAGACTGGAATGCCATATGTATAAGGATTTTAGAAATAAAAACTTAAAAAAATATCATATTCCTAAATTTGCTGTATTATTTAAATCGCAGAATGAAAATGCTGTAAATGTTTATAAAGTTTTCTGATCAAGATATATATTGTATTACGGGGGGATATTTACTTCATTAAATGGTTCACGCTTCAATGCCTTTTTGATCGTAGGATCTGCTATTTTTATTGTTTGTTCATTTACTGATATAACTAAAGTATATACATTGACAATGTTTTTATATTTGTCATCATTTTATGCATTTTCATGATTTGATAAGAAATAATCTTTAGAACAACTATACAGTCTTTTATAAATAAAATGTATCACATTCCTGTGCGGGCGCCTTTGAAAATTGTCAACCTAAGAATTATAATGTTGATCTCGGCGCTGCCTCGGTCAACATTTTTTTTTCAAAGGCTGACAATTTTTAAAAGCGCTCACACAGGAATGTGATATTTATTTTATTGAATCGAATAACTTCTCAATATGCAACTCATAACAAAATAAGATTGAGTTTAATAATATAAGAGGACAAAACGGAGCAACAGAAAATTGAAGGCAATATGCTTATAAAATTAAAACAAATCTCTGCCAAAAATATATACATGCAATCCATTAACTTTGTCACAATAGACAAGATATACAAGACTTTATGTTTACAATTACTATGCTGATCTAATTCTGCCTTCAGGTTTATCTATTACATGTACTAATCAATAAAGTAAAACAATACCACGTGTTGTGGTTAAAGTAACATGTTTATTGTCTATACTTATAATTGTAATTGATTGTTAGACATGCCACCTAATAAATTGTACATTTAGTTTAGCTATACTAGGAATAATAATCTTTATAAAAGGTCTAAGAAAGATTGAAATTGTCTAATTATATTACAATGACAAAAAGTCAAATAAATATGCTTCTATAAATAAGGTTTAAAATGAAACTATAAAGTCAGTAATACTTACTTCCGTTATCTAAAGAATTGTTTGCATCTATTGAATTGTTAAACTTAGTTTGGGTGGAATCTGAAACTAGAGGTGAGAAGACAACATCAACACGTGACCACATTTATACGAATCACGTGACCATAACGCCATGTGATGTGACACATTTAGAAAGGTGCTTCGTGGGGTTTGCACAATATCGGGAACAATACATTAAATGAAACAACAGCTGGGATCACTCATGTTATAATTACCAAAAGCAACGAATTAGATGTTTGCTTTATATAGGATAATTATGATAGGACGCTTTTATGACGTCATGTATCACGTAGTGTTCGGTGTGTAAACACACATCCACTGAGGCTGCAAAGTAGTAGACTGCATGACCGGACGTGATACAGGTCACCACGAAGGCCTACTATTATATTTTTCCTTTTATTATATGCATCTTTCGAAATAAAGCATATTTCAATAAACTATTATTTTTTGTCTCACCAAAAAAACTTACACTACATTTCCCGGAAATTTCACTTCGGAAATGACGTCATAAATATATCGGAATGATGAGATACTTTCTTAAAAAAAGCAGAACAGTTTCGGATTGACTCCTTTGAGAAATACATAATGTTTCTAAATATTTTCAAATATTCTTAGAATCTAGTAAAAAGAGAATTAAAATTCTGAATGTAGAAGGCAGGAGTCAATACTCGACACCAGAATGTTTCACGAGCGTGATACGGTGTGCTGTTTTTCACTGTTAGAATAGGAAATGGAATTTGATAGGCATATAATAAATAGTATATAAAGCATTTAGGTGCGATTTATTCGAAATAATCAGAGTGTCAAGTAAACGAAATAACTATACCATTTTGAAATGCTCTTTGATTTGCTAAATACATATGATTTATATTCAATTTACTATAGTTTAAAATGTGCGCCTTATTTTAATGGCATAATGTGCTATTCATAAACCATACAATAAAACTAAAAAGAAGTGGCGCGTTGATGCGCCTAACTCATCTATCATGGGGTTATAAACGTGTTTTATTTTCAAACACTGGTCACATGCCCGGAAACACACGTCCTGATGTAAGAAAAGATATTTCCATTTTGTCGAGAAAGCACAAGTTTACAATACAAAACGACAAAAGCACAACCTATGTTATCGCTCATACAATATCTTATATGGGTTTTAATTATATTATGTTGTGATAACCGTCTTATGTGACAGAACTCAAACAGAAGAACATGGTAACCAAAATGAGTCGTGGTGTAATCGCCGCTAGGAAAGGAGGGTCGAAGCTTTGAGTTATAACAGTTGCAGTTCACTCGTATATCAAGGAGGACACTAGTACGGCAAACAGATATGCAAAACGATTTTTTTATTTTCAAATAATATCAAAATAAAATCATAACTTAATAATAATGAAGGCGATTGCACAATAAGGAACGTGGAAAAGGCCAAATGTTTTATCTTTCCCAATGAATTTATGTAACATTTTGAGATACAATCTTTCTTATTTTTTCAGCGATCAAACTCAAGACGCCAGGAAGTAGATAAAGAACGTGATTGACGAGACATTGTGAAAATGAACTCGAAAGCTCGAAAGAGATCATTAAAACTATAAATCACAATATTTGCGTTCACTCTTCTTGACTGACCAATATAGCACGTTCTCAGTATAACTTTTAAACCTAATAAGCAGCGGACGGAAATTGAAGACGACCAGTTTGCCAATTTGCATTAATATAATTACATACTGGTGAGATCATAGCTTACGTATTCCTATTTCTGGATTTCTGGTAAAGCTGACCTAGTTAATGGCTTGATATTCACGTCGAGTTCTTCCGGTTTCATTGGAACCATAACATTTTGTGATGCATTGAAAATGCCCCAACGCGTCTTCCGTTGTAGTGCCAATGAGTGGAAAAATGACTTTAACAGTCAGTAAAGTTTCCTAATTGTCAAGGTGTTGTTTTTTTATAAAAAGTAAAATTAAAAAATCGGGTAAGTACTTCAACGTAGGATTGTGTAAAATGAAACAGAACTAAACAATATAATCGTCTAGAACCTGCTTAAATTGCTCACGCTTAATGCTGACAATGTAAAAATATGGACTGAAAGTAAAGTGTTATTATACTTCGGTTGAATACATTCCTTCACATATGTGTAGCTATTAATTGCCTCGTTACTTACGTTTTGGTGTTCATGATATTTAACTTTGTAGGAAACGAAAAGTGAAAGTACTGAAATAATTTCCGGAAACGAAACTCAACAATTAACAATTGACTTTTATTAATATTATTGTCAATCTTTTAAACGTCTGATGGGCCATAACACTGCATGGCGAGCTTTTAGCATCACTTGGCGCCTAAAAAGTGTTACTTCATTGCAAGCGATAGTCTTATTCTGTATTTCAAGGTTTTTAAGGCATTTAGCATGTGTTCTTTTATGTTGCCTTATATTGTTTTAGCTATCTACGTATAATTGACCTTTGGGCAAAATGTAAAATAATGTTAATATAATATTCGGATATCCCATGTTATACATTTTGACCCTACCACTCAATATTGCGTTAACATATTATCAATGGGAAAAGGAGGCGGGGCGTATTCCTGTCAAGAAAAAAAAATCCATGGCATTAACTTTGCACGGAAAATTATTCTACAATTAATTGAGAAAAAACATTCATCCCTGGAAGCAGTTGACAAAAAACATTGAAATCAGCACGGTTTCTGCCGCCTACTATGTCTATGAATGCTGATGTAGCTACCAACACAAATAGAATCCTATGCAAAATGTCGAAAGTCTTTATCGTTATAGAGAACAATGCAGCTACGTTTGAAGTATTTGAAATCAAGAGCACTTTTGTAGCCCCAAGTCATAAGTGTCTGAAAACACATACACCAACAAAATGGTGAACCCAAGTCTCTTTGTGCAAGCAACAAATTTCCATCTATTACAATGGAAATAAGAGTTTGAGATGGAAATCTGGAGAAGATATTCACCAACTTTTGTGCAAGTGTAAAGCATTTTATCCTTAGACTCTGTAAAGAATGACTTTTACATATTTCATAACTTTTATCGAAAACCTTCCCGCTCAAAAATGTGTTGTTTTTCTGTTGTTCTTGGGTGCTGTTAAATGGTTTAACAGCAATGATAAACGGGCAGTCAGGTACAATAAAATTCATCTTAAGATGTGTTTATGTTTATGAGGGGTCCGACACACGTAACAGTGTTGCTGCTGGTATGTGTGTGCAAGTGGGGAGATGTTAGCATACACTAAAATGAGTTCAGAATCCCCTCTGAAAATACACTTCAGAACGACAATCCACTCGATTGTGACTTGTCAAGCAACATCGAATCGGTGATAATCAACACAATGATTGACTGTATTGCAAAGCAGAATAGTGAATCATTATCGTATGTGAAAATGTTCGACGACAAAAACGTTAAATGTAGGACAGTCGTTGATCGTTCAGGATCTTTTAGGTAGCTTGTCTTATAATCTATGAGCACCACAATCTATTCATAAGCACAGCAACATTAAAAAAAATCGAGCTTAGTGCGCACCAAATATAGAAAAAGGTCCTTAATTTTGTGACGAGGCACCTTTTTGTCAATAAAAATGTTCAAATACGTAAAGGAATTGCTTAATACGAAGGTTCAATAACACTCTTCAAGAAAATCCAGATGTTTACGTGGTCAACACTGAGCTGTAATAAGTTATGCCAGTTCTAGACGATCAGTTTTGTTCAGTACTTTTACATTTAACACAACGTATATTCGACCCTATGTGAAACTACCAACCCAACTTATTAAATTTTCACTCGAGTAAACCAACAAAAAATGAATATTTATTAAAAACCTTACAATTTTCAACTTATTGGCACTTAAGCGGGAGACACGTTAGATCATTTTCTATGCATCACAAAATGTTATGATTCCAATGATCGTCCGCCTTGGTTAACTAAAGTTGTTCTTGAATGACAGCCCATAGTGCAATAGATCAGTAATGCAACACAACCTACGGGGACTGGCAAGTAAACTGACATGTTCTATGATCTTGTATAATGACAATATCAAATGGTCAGCCAAACAGGAAGCAGCCACATAATGCAACGAATCGGAACATCGAAACATAGCTGAACAGACTGGCGAATTGGTACTTGAAAATTTCATGAAACTACTATAGTAAACATTGCGAACAAAGCTGCAATAAATACGTTTCTTTGTTTATAACTAGTGACTGCACTCTTACCAGCATCCCTGCATATCTCTTATATGCATACATATTTAACGCCGAACCCCACAGTAAGACGAAGTTCAGTCATTATGCTAGATAACGTCGCTTTTAATTCGGTTATAATAGACTTTAGTATATTTGATCCACGCAATTAACTGAAAACTAACATTGTATATAACAGACAAATCTCAAGACATTTGTTTATTTTCGGTTTGCCAACCACATACTTACTTGTCTTTCTGTGCATGGAGTTCATCATCATGGTGAGTTTACGGACGTTTTTCTCAGGTTGGAAGAATATGATGTACATCTTTGGCGTGAAGAGACAGACGAGTGCCACACTGGCACTCAGGCTGATGGACACACACAAGGTCGTGATCTGCACCTGCAATATCGAATGGAGGACGTAGATGAGAGCATTTATGTGCCAAAGCAACTGTTCATTGTGTTGGTTACTGTTTGGTGTGTTGGTAACTGTTTGGTCTGCTGATTACTGTTCGGTGTATTGGTAACTGTTTGGTGTGTTGGTTACTGTTCGGTGTATTGGTAACTGTTCGGTGTGTTGGTTACTGTTTGGTGTATTGGTAACTGTTTGGTGTGTTGGTAACTGTTTAGTGTATTGGTAACTGTTTGGTTTGTTGGTTACTGTTTAGTGTATTGGTAACTGTTCGGTATATTGGTAACTGTTTGGTGTGTTGGTCACTGTTTGGTGTGTTGGTCACTGTTCGGCGCATTGGTAACTGTTTAGTGTGCCGGTTAGTGTTTAGGTGCTGGTTATGGTTGGTGTTTAGGTGTTTGTTACTGGCTGGTGTTTAGGTGCTGGTTATTGGATGGTGTTTAGATAATAGTTACTATTCGGTGTGTTGGTGTTGATTATTGTTTGTTGTGTTGTTGTTGTTGTTGGTAACTGTTTTGTGTTAGGCTGCTGGTTACTGTTTGGCGTGTTGATGCTGCTTACTGTTTGGTGTTTAAATGCTGGTTACTGTTTGAATTTTAGATGCTGGTTACTGTTTGGTGTTTAGATGCTAGTTACTGTTTGAATTTTTGATGCTGGTTACTGTTTTGTGTTTAGATGCTGGTTATTGTTTGGCGAGTTGATGCTGGTTACTGTTTGGTGTTTAGATGCTGGTTACTGTTTGATGTTTATATGCTGGTTACTGTTTGGTGTTTAGATGCTAGTTACTGTTTGATGTTTAGATGCTGGTTACTGTTTGGTGGTTAGCTGCTGGTTATTGTTTGGCGTGTTGATGCTGCTTACTGTTTGGTGTTTAGATGCTGGTTATTGTTTGGTGTATATATATTTCACGGAGATAACCTTTTGGTAGGCTTTTCATTATGCAGTCTTTGATATAAGTTCGATTTTAAAAACATTCAACAATCTGTTTCAACAATTATAGTGAAATATTTGAAATAAAGCATTCGAATGGCGTATTATTTTAAAAATGTTCGAGATTTGGATACTTCGTAGCGAAAATTGAAGAGTGATTCACTGTCCATAAAATGAACGAATTTAAAAGTGTGAACCTATACTTTGACAGATGTTCACGCATAGACCAAAGATATTTCATAAGAATAGTTTATACGCTACGACATAAACTCTCAAATACAATTGTAAAAAGAACCTTAAAGGTGATTCGGTATAAATCTTGGATTTCTTCAGAATTTTGACCAGATTTATTGGAATTAAACAATGGCAAAAAGTGTCTAGAAATGAATCGAAATCGGATCTTAGTTTAAATATTTCAGTGTTACATTCCCATGTGGTTGTTCTTTACCTCATTTTATCGTATTTTCCCTCCCAATCTTCGTTAAAATACTTTCAGTATCTGTTTTCAGCGTTTCCGAGTTGAAATATTCTCCGAAGTAATTAATACAAACATCGGTCTGCGCTTATAAATATTGATGCAATTTCTCCTAAATTGTTGTCAATTTTCCGACATAGAAAGAGTCTCTGGAGCATGGTGAATAAACACAAATCTTTCTCCCACTAGCGTTGTTATTAAAACTGATAAAAGCTATCTGTATAACATTGATTTTGTAAAATATATTCAGCGGTTTCCTTCTATCCCGAACAGAGAAAAGGCTAGCGTCCGTAAATCAGAATCAATCAATATTTCCTTGCCTGAGTAGTTTATGTATTAAGTATTCCGAACACAGGAAATGACTCTAAACAAACGGCACCGCAGAAGCTTATTTGACACATTTCCCAATATTAACGGTTATTATCGCGCGTATGGAATTAAGCGAGAAAATTCCAACCAAGACGTGGAATCGTTGCGCCGTCAGTCCAATAGAATGGAGGTTTGGAAGTACATGTACAAACTTTTACTTTCAAAGTTGAGCTTTTAGTTGCACTCTCACAGATTGAATGTTTTAACAACTTTCATATTTTTTTGTCTTTGAAAAAGGCATGTATACATACTTTGAATGAGGAAACAAGTTTAGGCCGCTAGGCCGCTAACTTCACTCCGCTAGGTCGCTGAACTACTTGGTCGACTTTTTTGAAAAAAATGTTTATAATCGCTTCAGATTAATATTAAGTGCATTAAAACAGTTAATTAATCAGTGATTTAGAAGAAAACGCATATAAAAATGCTCTGAATAGAAAACAAATTAAAGCCGCTATGTTAATGTATGAATAAAAAACATTGATTTATCATTGTTTTCCAAAACAACGCATGAACAATTGCTTTGAAATAGAGAAAAAATAGGCCGCTAGGCCGCCAATTTCACGCCGCTGGGCTGCATGGTCGCTAGGCCGCTAACTTCACGCCGCTAGGCTGCTAACTTTACGCCGCTAGTCCGCTAACTTCACGTACATCGATTTGATCGCGTTTATTCGGTTTGTTCAAAATCAATACAGCGCGTCACTCACACTATTTCAATTTGTTTTTTAAAAGTTCCACGACATGAATGTAATTTAATTTTAGATATCTTAATTAAATGTAGGTCAACATAACAAAGAGGCCTCAAGGATGCGCACGTATCCTGTGAAGGCCCCGCGCGTGCTGCATTTTGACATTTTAGCGGGTTAGAACAATAATTGGGACTTTTAAGGAAGCTACTCTCCCATACATTAACCTGAATGCACATTTAAAACAATGTCCCTTCAAAACGTATTGAATTCACGTTCATAGGCAACTTCCGTTATTAAAAAACAATTAAAGAGGAAGATAAATATTAAACTACTACATGATGCGAACGGGTAAAATAATAATGGATTCCTTGTAATGGTGTAAAGTGATAGCCATGTGACGATATAGTCTTTTGTTTCATGGTCAATGTGTCACAGAACCGGAGGCTGCGAGATTTCCCGCCGCCAATAATCTGTTAAACAGGTCTCTGGGGTTCTGAGAAAAAGCTAATTCTGACGCGTGAAACAGGATTTAACCTTGAGAGTGTCACAAGGAATGTTCACATGCGGGCGGCTTATTAAATAAATTTTTCCTTTTAAACTGTATTCAACCGAAGGTTCCATAAAAAGAGGTGGTAGGATTTCGAAGTTTCGACATTCTTTTGCAACTGCGTTAAAAGCGACACGACCAAAAAGCACAAATACCGATATCGTATGCGTCACAATCGGAACGTGTCGGCCATTATCCAAATGATTTGACCTTGGAAATAAAACTGGTCTTTGAAAATAGTCCATCCTATTGGAAGCGTGTTTTAAACCGTCAAGAGGCATATTAAATTGACACACGGCAAATACTATAATGCCTTTATTCTTTAAATTTAAATCATATTTCAAGCTTATCCAGAGCATTATTAAGGCACGAATAAAACTCTTTCATTTCAGTACAATTGTTTACGATATCGAACGGGTCTACTTATCGTTATTATGATAGAGTTAAGGCATGAAGCCTATTTACGAGGTATATACCGAAGCTTGCAAGAAATGGGCGGGTTGCAACTACTGGTTGCTTCACTGAAAACGTGGATTTCGCTCACTGCACATGATATTGAAATGAATGGAAATAATATAATGTGTTTCATGCAAAAAGTGGGAACATTCAGTAGAAATGTTCCTGAATTCTGTCTTCGTAAATCATACAATATAACAAGGAAATAACCATTTGTTTCCGAGACGCCGACTTCTGTTAATATATACTCAAGAAACCAAGCCATAACGGTGCGCCTCGCATCCTAATCGTGTTGTTTACGACGAAACGACCTCCCAAGGTTTTGTACGTTTTGAGACGCAAATGTTAGTGATCAGACAATATCAAACGTTGTGTACAAAAACTTGAATATTACTCACACTATTCATGTTTGAAGGAAAATTCTTTCTGACAAATTGAAAATCTCTTATACCGTTCAGTGAAGGCAAACAACATAACGATTCATTAAAAACATTAGCAGTTCTAGAGTTTGTTTCTCTCACAACAGTTTGCATCTGTTATAAAATAAAACAAGAAGTTTACGTTAAACTAAAAGATCTATTTCACATTAACAAGTATTTAAGTGACATATTTCACTAACCTGAAATGAGTTAAGAGTTCCGAAGTAGATGGGCACGAACGCGAGCCATATAATACACGTGGTGTACATCGCGAAGCCAATAAACTTGGACTCGTTAAAGTTCTCCGGAATTTTCCTCGTCTTAATTGCATAAAAAGTACATATGATTATAAGTATAATGTTGTAAATTAGTGAGACTAGGAAGGAAAGGTCTTCTGTCCTACACTTTAATATCACTTCATCCCGCTTCCCGTTCGGGAAATATAATCGAGTCCCTGGTGGCTCCAGCACTAACCAAATTATCGTAAATATTACTTGAAGACTAACTAACAATATTGAAATCATTATTTGGGACTTTGGGCTTATAAACGGAGGTCTTCTTGCTGAGCGTCTTGCACTGTCAAATATCCGAGAAATGCGGTTGGTCTTTGTGAGTAGAGAGGAGTATATAATAGCAAATCCAAATCCGACCCCGAATCGTTGTACGGCACATGTTATTGGGGTCGGCTTTAATATTAATATCACCGTCATGAGATAACTAAATAAGCACCCGGACAACAGTATGAAACTGAGTTCTCGACCGGACGCCATCACAACCGGGGTTTCGTTATACTTGATAAAGGTTAAGATCACAAACAATGTGGCCAGGATACCCAGTCCTGAGAGGGCTATAGGGACGATAGAATACACAGTGTCAAATTTCATGTACTGCTCCTCCAGGTCATAGCAGCTCTTCCGGTCGTCGTCCGGCCAGCGGCCCTCTCCGCAGTCAGCGCAGTTGTACTCATCCCTCAGGTATTCGTAAGGTTGGCAGCGCACGCACACCCAGCAGCATGTATCACCATCCTCCCCTATCTGTTTCATCTCATTGTATTCGCACGGCGTGCTGCACCTCGACAGTGGGATGTCCTTCGTGCCACCCGTCCACACGATGCTCTCCGTGTCTAGGTTGAGGCCGGATACCCAGCTGCCGACCTTGTGGTATTCGAACTGTCGCGTCTCACGGTTCAGCTGATAGTTCATGATGCTGTAGCGCCCTGACGCGTCCCCGCTTGAGTCGAAACTGACCGTCGCTCCATACCCGTCTGAAATAATGAAATGTATATTGTGTCTTTATGAAAATAATAAGGGCAATACGGAGTATTTGTTAGCGAGTATTCGTGCTATTGCATATTATATCATACTGACTACAAACGAGCTTGCCAGTTTTTTGGAAGTGCTTACAACTGGCATAACTTAACATAAGAAATATTTTGAGCATATACAACTGCTCATGTATCAATTTCACCCGCGCTTATTTTGCCTTACAGCTCTTTGATGAAAATGTACTTGTTTAAGCTAAAAACATCTTTCTTTAAGCAAATCAATTGATGGACCATATTTTTGCAACTATGGCCATAATAACCAGATGATTTCAGGTATAAGGACAAGTATTGAAATGTATTCACTTAAATCAGTCAAATATCTTTACTTGCGAATTTCGTAGTCTTTAAGGTCTGCAGCAGAAGCTTGTTAAAGTTTGATACGTTTTTTTGGCGAAGTCTGATTGACAAGAACAAGCATAGCGTAGCGTCTGTTATCCCAAAGACATGTTCGCGTGGCGATAAATACGCAGATGATAAATCATAATATATCACTACTTTCGAGGATGATTGCATTGTGAAGGCCCTCCAAAACATGCTTCTAAACCGTGAATAGTTCAACATATAAATACGTGTACAATAAATCATTAATTTCCAAGTCTTGCCGACAGTTTCGTACTTCTTTTAATATAACAATACAATCTTCGCGCCAAGTATAATTGAGTTTTATTGCGAGAATTCGTCCAAAGAAACTTAGGAGTGCACAAAACTGATCCGCAGCCGTATGAAACGAGTAATAAAACAGCTGTGAACCGCTGTGATATATTTCTACAAGATCCGTATGACGATTTCTTCATTCCCCAACACTGTAAATAAAACGTCCTGGGATTAGGGATGTCTCAGTTTACTGGCAATAATTTGTTCTTCATTCTTATGGGATTACAAAGGGAGAAGACAACTTCACTTTATTATTATTGATATTGTCATTTAATACTAAGAAAACGCTTCCATAAATTTCCGTTGGAAGAAGTGAAATAAGAAACGTGAATTATTTTCCGAAAAGCAATATACGTCTAAAAGCATGAAAAGAACAATCAAATGGCAAACTACATAAATTATGAATGATAAAAAATCTCAACCTTTACAAAACATCCGCATTCCGTTCTTTATCAATTGCTCGCTCGCAAGTTGCCGTTCGAATAACACACAACCGCGGAACAAACACCGAAAACTATTAATTTCTTAACGTGACAGATTTAAAGTTACACGAAAAGTCTACTGTTGTTTCATCTCTCTGTACATGTAACCGAATAACGGCAGAATTTGGATAACATAAATGTGTCGTTCAATGAAAGTGTTTTACCTACATTTTCCACCAATCAGGGGAGCTAGATTTTAAAAATGTTTACTTTCTTACTTGTGAAGAATCGTTACTTGTTGCTGAAGAAGACTCTTCATGATTAAGAAAATCGTTATAACTGTGCATGCGCATATAGCCACGCATACGCAAAGGCTCACAATCAGTGTCAACGCTGATATAAATGACGTCACAATGTATTGCAGTGATTGACAGGTCATTTTGACAGGTGCATGCCTTAACCTTTAAGCTGATGCAATATCGGGGGGCGAACACTCAGACGGTAAGAATTTGATACGATGGGTTCGCTGTGCTCTGCTTTCCTATGTCACTTATTCACTAATAAACTACTTTACCTATACACATCTCTGTTATACATGCTGTTTTGTTGCTTTCAATAAAAGAACATTTCATCAGTTGCCGTATATGTCACTATGTAATTATCTTTTTGTTGTTGTGTTATCCTGATTGGTAGACAAAGCGACCGACTAGGTTTGTATCTTGTTAACATCTATATCCGCCTATAGATATTCCACGCAGATAAACGTCACAGACACAGAAACTGATTGAATTATTGACGGATTTACGACATGGTTTGCGTTTGAATGGATGTTGTCTGCCTACCCATCCATATTACATGCGCCTTTGTTTGTAGAAGACATGTTTTGCTTTTTGCCTTGTTATAGAAATACAAACAGCAATAGATACACACGATTTCCAAAAAGAGCTTGTAGCTTTATCTGGCACGATGCTTGCCGTTTCAAGATACAGTATGTTTTATTTTTCACGTGCCTGTCCGTTTTAAGATAAGCTTTATCTTTCACGTTGCTTACCGTTTGAAGATGTTGACTCAAATATTTATTGATATACGAATTTTTTTATGAAAAGATACGTTTGTTTTGTTTTTTCTTGTTGGTTTAAAAGTTAAATTGCACGTTTTGATATATGTTATGTACACCGTAGCTAAGTGTTTCTGAAATATCTCGAAAACCTTTGTAAACGGAAAAGGCTAATTATCCGGTCATAAAATGTATCTGGTTGTGCATAGAAATAGATCGGTTGGCAATGAACTACTTAAAAAGTCATTGAAAAAAGTAGTAACATATGCACTATTAGAGTGTTCATTCACTTGTTTGAAGAGTTTTTTTCAATGAACAATACTCAGGGTGTAAGTACGTAACATTCTACAGCCGATGGTATAAGCCTTTCATAAGTGGGCGCGCGAGCTTAATAAAAATAATGACTTCTTATTATATTTAAACCTACCAGTAGTTTATCACATGTATTGTTCGCTTATACTCGTATATGTAATCGTACATGACACTCTATGTAAACATACTTTGATGGCGAATTGATGCGGTCCACGTTTGTTTTTTCCGTTGTGATTCATGATGTATTGCTACTCCCTGTAGTTTGTATTTTATGAAACACACTATAAACATAAAGGGTGTACACTTTGTTTTCAACTGGATTACACAATAACGGCAACCTTTGTGAAAAATACTAGTACGGCTAAATATATACATAAACTATCGAGTAACTGCTCCCTAAATGTCTTTTACAATACGTCCAACAATAAATATATTGTCCAAGATAAATGGACGTAGGTTTTATTGACGATTCGAAGAGTGAGGTCTAACTTTGGATCTAGAGTAGGGTATTAACCGAGCAGCGGGTCGAATATATATTTATGGGTACTCTCTTAAAAGTATGAGTTCATTTGTTTAGAGTATTTGACAACGAGGATGGAAATTGAAAAAAATGTCATTTGTTCAAATTAAATGACGTTTATATATTGTCACCGAGACGTTCATGCTTATAATTGGCGCGAGCAGCGAATGAACAAAGCAACGACCAAGAGATGACCAACGAATACAGTGTATATCACAATGAACACCAATCAAATCTGACGACCATTCACTGACCACAGACGAGCGGAGATTATGGTTATAGCATTGGTAATAATTTATTCAAATGAAGTACATTTGATTTTCGCATACCGCTCAATATGCATACGATCTTTTGCCGTAGCTATGTGCCTTTAAACAGTATTTCTGGTAAAATATTTGACGACCGGGCTGTAGTTTAGTTTCAATTGTATTATTAGCATTCGGCAGGAAAACATCGTAAAATAATGACATGCGTTAACGTTATTGAACGGACCCTCATTTTGCCTCCGGGAGAATATTTTGTGAAGGGCTTTTAAACTTCCAGTAACTCAGTTTTCTTTTCATTTGCGAATGCATTCGGAATTCCTCGGCCATTTTATCGAAAACAACCTCGGATGTATGCCGGTACATCTGTTGAAGTAGTTCGTAAAATTTTGAATTATATTATTAGTTAAATGTAATGTTTTAGAGTTGTATTTATTGATCTAAGTTTAAATTTATTGTCATTGAATTGTATTATAGCAAACATAATGAAGAATCCCAAGAGTTAAGTCACAAAGTTTAACTGCTAAATAAAATTACTACGCGATCTACTTGCAGCGGACTTAAACGTACCACTTTTTGAGTGTGTAAACCATCCAAATACATCCGAGGTTGTTTTCGATAAAATGGCCGAGGAGCTCCGAATGTTGCGAATGCTTATTTGAAGAAATGGTAATCGTGTTTTTCATCTAAATGGGGAATGCATACAAGTTGAAGCTCAATTTCAAACAAACGAAAGTGATTTAAAATGAAATTAAATGAGATATTCAATTCAATAATACTATGAAAACTACACGTACAAGCTAGTTTAGACAAGTTTATATGCGCACAACCTAACACTTGGACCTACATATACATGAATAAATAATTACAAAAGATTTCAGCCCCATCAGGACAGAGTCATCTTGTGAAAGTTATCTTGGAAACGATATTTTTAAGGGTTATAGTTTAATAAAAAAATGATGAGCGTAAATATTATCATTCGCTATATAGCGGCTCATAATTATCTGTATGGAAACATTTGGTCAGGATTTTAAAGTATAGAATAACCATAGTTTAAATATTCCCTTATCATTCAAGTGAATTTTAAATCAGGTGCAACATATATAGCCTGTCGATCGACTTGGTTCAAACTTGACTGTATCACGTGAAATAACCTACACCAGTAGTGAATTCATGCATGCATAGTTTGGATAGGT
Source organism: Mya arenaria (assembly GCF_026914265.1). Taxonomy (NCBI): domain Eukaryota; kingdom Metazoa; phylum Mollusca; class Bivalvia; order Myida; family Myidae; genus Mya; species Mya arenaria. Next base: position 12,226,640 of record NC_069135.1, on the reverse strand, counting down.
TTCTTGATATGACGAGTTCAACCCAAGCAGCTTTAAATAACGACGGCAAGGAAGACGTGGAAACAAACGAAAGCATTTGAAGCGCGCGAAGTCGCTGCTGGGGTGGTACAATAGTTTTAGCCCGGAATCATAAATATCCTGGTTCTCCAAAGCTAATTCTCCAGTACAAACAAAATTATAATGTTTGAATATACACACGTTACTTCGGAAACAATAGAGTCATTGGTATGTTACATGAATTTCAATAGCTCGAAATTCATCTTTTATGGGAAAACCCAGTTATGTGAATTCAGGGCTAGATATTTTTGACCTTCTCTTTTTACAAAGCTACAATGCTACGATCGTGCTTTGTTCAACTAATTGAAATACGAACATATTAAAAGTACTCAATGTTTTTCTATCATATCAGAGGCAGATGCGATTATTAACGACTCAATGCGAAACATTGGACATGTATGTACCAATATTTTTTCATTAAAATAAGTGTACTGACATAACACATGGCGCACATGATGGCGTAAACCTTGGCGAACATGATGGTGTAGTTGCGTGTGTACTTACCAAACTTTGGCGCACATGATGGTGTAGTTGCGTGTGTACTCACCAAACCTTGGCGAACATGATGGTGTAGTTGCGTGTGTACTCACCAAACCTTGGCGAACATGATGGTGTAGTTGCGTGTGTACTTACCAAGTCTTGGCGCACATGATGGTGTAGTTGCGTGTGTACTTACCAAGTCTTGGCGCACATGATGGCGTAGTTGCGTGTGTACTTACCAAGTCTTGGCGCACATGATGGTGTAGTTGCGTGTGTACTTACCAAGTCTTGGCGCACATGATGGCGTAGTTGCGTGTGTACTCACCAAGTCTTGGCGCACATGATGGTGTAGTTGCGTGTGTACTTACCAAGTCTTGGCGCACATGATGGTGTAGTTGCGTGTGTACTTACCAAGTCTTGGCGCACATGATGGTGTAGTTGCGTGTGTACTCACCAAACCTTGGCGAACATGATGGTGTTGTTGCGTGTGTACTCACCAAACCTTGGCGCACATGATGGTGTAGTGGCGTGTGTACTTACCAAGTCTTGGCGCACATGATGGCGTAGTTGCGTGTGTACTCACCAAGTCTTGGCGCACATGATGGCGTAGTTGCGTGTGTACTCACCAAGTCTTGGCGCACATGATGGCGTAGTTGCGTGTGTACTCACCAAGTCTTGGCGCACATGATGGTTTAGTTGCGTGTGTACTCACCAAACCTTGGCGAACATGATGGCGTAGTTGCGTGTGTACTCACCAAACCTTGGCGCACATGATGACGTAGTTGCGTGTGTACTTACCAAACCTTGGCGCACATGATCGTGTAGTTGCGTGTGTACTTACCAAACCTTGGCGCACATGATGGTGTTGTTGCGTGTGTACTCACCAAACCTTGGCGAACATGATGGTGTTGTTGCGTGTGTACTCACCAAACCTTGGCGAACATGATGGCGTAGTTGCGTGTGTACTTACCAAGTCTTGGCGCACATGATGGTGTAGTGGCGTGTGTACTTACCAAGTATTGGCGCACATGATGGCGTAGTTGCGTGTGTACTTACCAAACCTTGGCGAACATGATGGCGTACTTGCGTATGTACTCACCAAACCTTGGCGAACATGATGGCGTAGTTGCGTGTGTACTCACCAAACCTTGGCGCACATGATGGTGTAGTTGCGTGTGCACTTACAAAGTCTTGGCGCACATGATGGTGTTGTTGCGTGTGCACTTACCAAACCTTGGTGCACATGTATTCTTTAAGTTTCCTCTTATTTCGTCATGGCGCTCAATAAATATTCAAACCAGCTCAAAGGAGAAGTTGATGCTTGTGTTACACAATTTAGGAAAATGTACGAGCTCAATTATGAAGCGTCAAATAGTTGATATAGGTTTACAATCTTAAATTGTCGACCTTTATTCGTATAGCCCTTGGCTTCTGAAAAACGGAGTTGCCTGAAACCGAGAGACATGCTTCGTTTCGAGTAACAACGACTTCAGCGTTGTGTGCAATGCTTGCATTAAACTTATTGTACTGTGTGGTAGAGTCGTCAAAAGGTTTGCAATCAGAAAGGTAAGGAAAACGTTTGCTAAATGTCACCTTTGTAAAAAAGAAAACAAATATCAAGCATATATGAATTTTGAGGACGATGAATTGTCTTGAAGCAGTGCTGTTGTTATTGTGATGATTATTTGGGTAATCTTGTAAAATATTTTATCCACTGGGGATTTGGGGGCATACACGTAGAAATAAGACAAACTGAATTGTTTTGTCTCTAAATGCCATATCTGGGTCGCGTAGAATTGTCAACATCCCTGAGGTACGATATGAACCAGGCAAAAAAAAATAACAAGGCAAAATACAATTTACCGAATCTATCAAATTCTGCATGAGGAAAATACTTCTCCGTATTAGGTCCCTATATGCCGTCTGTATATTCGGTGGGGAAAATAATGATACGTGTGTTACTATCATTCACTATCGTGGAACCTTTTTTCTTTATAATCAGTTAATTCCCTAAGAGCGGAACATGCCTTAGAGCTATATCAGTCTTAACAAATAATAAGCAAAAGCATACCGTATTAATTTTGCTTTAAGAGACCAAAAAGCAATATCGTCCAATGCGATTTAATCACAGTTAAAATAAACCCGCTTTTTATTTTCGCAATTATTTGTATGTTACCTTTAAGAAATGGTTTTGTAATTGAATATTCTGTATAGTAATCATTTTCTAGAATAAAGTTAGTTTTAACAAATCAAGTCGAGACGAATGGTCTGTTTTCACTGTCTGTTAGGACTAATTTGAGGGGGCTGACAAATCAAAGGACTGACCCTGGGGTCCGAGCACTGCGATCAAGTGACAGTCAGGGGACTGGCCCCTAAGACCATGTTACAGTTATGGGGCATGCTCCTGCGACCAGGAGAAAGTCAGGGGGTGATCATTTTGACCAGGAGACAACTTCTATTGATTAAAGCATTGAAAGGTAACATTTAAATTAAATCTCATTTGTTTTCTTTTTAAAATAGCTATTAACATATTTGTCCGTTGATTCGAACTGCAAGATATTGGTCAAAGCGATATTAATTGAAACATTTTCACCAGTTGTACATATTAAGCAAAAGCTTGAAACCAGAATTCAATAAATTACCAAACCTCGATTATAGTAGTCAAACCTGAACCAATTGAAATTGAATGGCGTTTGTTAAATATCACAACTTTCAAACTTTATCATTGCTAAAGCAAATGAATGTCGGTTGACAAGCTAGCTTGGCATTCGATGTCGAACGTCAGCTCAAAATACATTTCTGGTATGACAATTGTTGAGGGAGCTCAACACTTTCTTTATGTAAAATGTCGTTAACCCAGACAGCTCAACATTTAATGTCGTTTTTCGAGCCAGCTAAATATTCATTTACTGAATGCATAAAGCCGTTTGTCTAATCAGATTGACATTCATTCTCTTTATTTTGTCAAACCACCTGTACATTCATTTACTGAATGTATTATGCCCTTTGTCGAGTCAGCTCAACATTCGTTGCCGAATTTGATTTGTCAATCTGAATATATTAAGTCTAGCAAGCTCAACATTCAATTTACAGGCAGAACCACATACATATTCTGTTTGCCAAATGTTGAATTTTTATTGAAACGCCAGATCAACATAAATTCCAAATGGTGTTTGTCGAGCCTTCTGAATACCAAAATGTCGTTTGTTTAGCCAGCTCATCATTAAATGTTGGATACCATTTGTCAAGCTTGTTCCTCACAGGTTTGGACTATCTCCTGGTCGCAGGAGCAGGCCCCATAACTGTAACATGGTCTTAGGGGCCAGTCCCCTGACTGTCACCTGGCTTATGTTAAGTGGTGAAACAAATAAAAAAGAAATAGATATTTGTTTCCCAATCTTTTCATTTGTTTCACCACTTAACATAACTTGATATATAACATAACTTTATCATGAAAACGTATAGAATAATGATTGAATAGATTGTACTCATGATTAAAAGTAATGTTTGCGTTTAGCATTCCTGTAGGAATCGCCCATGTTTTGGCACACATTTACTTAAAAGCAGGCTCTCCTGTGGGGCAGTGGAAATAACAACGATGACAAGAAAGGCAAACAATGCGTTTTTAAGAAGCATGTGTGTGTCATTGGGAATTAAATAAAGAATAAATAAAGAAACATCAACTAGAATTAAGTTTGTTCTGAGCAAGCCGTATGAAAATATGTTTGAAACAATGCCAGGAACGCGTCTTGAAATCTTTTCGCAACCTTATTTATTGCCATGTGTTTTAGTGAGATCATTTGTATGAAGTTTGTTGGATAACGTGTTATAACCCGTATTTGATGTTAAATACTTATATTGAGTTTATGTACCAACTGGCAAACAAGAGCAGATAAATATGTTTGATTTAAGGTTTTGCATGTCAATAAGTTGGTTGTTGATATAAATAATTCCTTTATATCCGGGCGTAAATATCTTATCGTTATTTGCAGCCAACGTCTATATGATGAATTCAGTTTCTTCTGCATGAAGGATTCGACCGCATTTTGCTTCTCTCTTTTGAATACGTTGAATATGTACACGACGTTTCCTCATTTTAGAGAAAAATGTTAAAAAATAAGAGATTGAGATATGATAGTAAGATATGGTATCTCGTAATTATGCTCTTTTACCCATTTATAATATTTACATCTTTCAAAATAACACAATGTTAACATTATAGTCGTTATTTTAAGTTATTGCTCTACAGATATTTTCATGGTATCGTTTAATGCATTTCTGATGTTTCGTTCTCTGTACAATGTTTCACTTAATATCATTCGTGTTTTTTCGTTCTCTGCGAATGATGAATTTACCTGTTTCAGTGTGGTGTAGTTCAAGGATCCGATGTGCGAAGAACATTTCCATATCATTAAGGCAACAAAATTAATGCTTGATGCCTTTTACCCAGTCAACTTTTGGAGTAATTTGAAAGTGTTCTTATAATATTTTAAACAAATAACCGAAAATACATTACATAATTATTATAAGGTTGTAACATCTTTATTTCAACTGACATTAAACAACAGCTTTTTTTCCTTCCTTCAATGTCAAAAAAGAGTATTTGTTATGTTGCAATCGGTATAATATTGACATTTTTCTTCCACTTTCCGTTCATAATAAAATTATTTGGTCACAAGGCATCAGCATTTCACATCATTGTACATCGAGTACCTTTACCTGGTTTGGGTATTTTTGTATGTGGTGTTAATTTGTTTGTGTCTTCAGTTCTTTTTCTTTTGGGCCCTTGTCTTGTGCTTCTTTAGGTTTTTTTTATTTCCACTTCTTGGATTGTTCATGTAAGTTTTCAAGTGTTATTTATTCTTTCAGAGAACACTCAGAATGGTCAAACTTCGTGTTTTATTTTAATTTACGCGGTAAACCTATAACCATATCATGTGTTCAATAGCTCATTGCAAATAGATGCAGGGATAGTATCAGTGGCCACAAAAAGGCCGATGGAATAATAGGATTTCTTTTTTCGTCAGTTCCGATCAACTCTATCTAATTACAGTTCAGGCTCAGACGAATAAGATAAATGATACCGTCAAGCATTTCAATAGCGTAACATATTCGGACATTGTTTAAAGGATCGATCCTGGTTGGTGTAAGGTTCAACCCTCATTATCACCAAAGATATAAATAAATAGTTAATAGCAATCACGTGCTTCAGCGGTTATCTTTCTCTTGAATATTTACAGTCACTACATACAATCTTTCATTCCAGTTAAATGTCGCTTTTATTATTTGCTGAGTAGAGAATATTGTATATACAATGTACATATTTTCAGCTGTGTCTTTTAAAGGGCATTAGACTAAAGGAAACTGGACGAGTGACGCACAAGCAATTTAAGTTAGTATTGCTCTACAGTTCTGTAACATAGATGTCAGACAATGAACCAATGATATGGAGTTATCTAATTAACTAAAAGAACTGCTTCGTTTGCGATTATTCATGATATTTAGAGCGTTTGGTACAGCTCATTTGAAAAACAAACAAATTTACTTTATATATCAAATTGAGAAGTGCATAGTTGCTTGTATAACCTTCGTAAGCACAACCTCATCATTTAAATTATTGTTAAGTAAAGCGCGTAAATACAGTGGAGTGAAGGGGGCGCACTACGGTGTTATGATCGGACTAATTAAAAATGTTTCAATCGGAAAGCATCAAGACAATGCTGTCCTTTAAGTATTAAAGAACTAGATTAGTTAAACAAGTGATTAACATTGCAATCTATGCATTTTGTCAGATTCTACAATGTTTATAAAATAAGAAGATATCTGAAATGGGTGTCACCTCCGTCTTCAACGCTAGGAACGTGTATTTAATGTCGGAAATAACAACGGTGTTTGTGAGTAATATACTACGATAGACTCACGCTTAACAGATGAAAAACATGTTGTTGTGTTTAATTTAAATAGATTACTACGTTTAACTGATTTGACTGTAATGATTAAACAAAAGAAAGAATACGATTTGTGACAATTAATAAATATAAGTCTTTATAGATGGGGCTTGCAAACAACGTAGCCAGAAATTCCTCAGTTAAAAAGTATATTGTATGCTTACACAAACGTTTGCATTGACTGTTGCATGATAACGAAGATGCTTACCTTGTCTGATTCATGCTTAAGCAGACGCTTGTTTATGGCATGGTATTACGGACGCTTGCCTTGTGTTTTACATGCTAAAGCGTACGGTTACCATGTCTTTTTTATACTTAAGTGGACGCTTGACTTGTTGCATGATAACGGTGTAGGGTTTCTTGTTTGTTGCATTCTAAAGCGGACGCATGTCTTGTTTGTTGCATGCTTACACGAACGCATACTGGGTACCTCCTATGAATTTGTTTTTCCTTTCCAAATATCAGACACAAGCAATTCAATTGTCAAAAAGCACAGAAATATTTAATATTAATTATTCAGGTATAAGTTCATATTAACGTGATGGATTCGAATTTAAGATAATCAAAAAGAATCATCAACAGCGGATAAAAATAAGGTGAAGTAAGATGACTTAGAACCTGTATATGCAGCTACAAAAAACCAATATAGCTACTGGAAAGATCATAAAACAACAGTCAAAGTGACACTCTTATTCAAAACCAACAAATATCCATGTATATCTATATAAATTTTAAGTGATAAACCTTTAACTACTTCCTAAATAATGCATTTATGGAAAATATTAACTACTGATAACTAGTTTGTTATCGTGTATTTAATAGCTGAATATGCAAAAAATATTAAATGATTGGTGAATGCTAAAAGATTTACTGCGATTTACTTTTGTCTCATAAGGTAGAAATACCATGTTTTTTGCACATTTCTTTCAAATTAAACTCTCTATCCTTCATAAAAACCATTGATTTCGACATGTATTCATCCTTTTTGGTATATGAAAACAATTGTATTAATTGTGGTAATCTTATTTGGGAGTAAGAGTGCATCTTTAAGTAGATCGTTAAAAACACACTTACCTGTCAACCACTAATTTATTCTACCATATCAAGCTAATCCTACAAATACATTGAGACTTCTAACAGATCTATTAATTAATTACACGCTGTTCAGCTCAATAAGACATATAATACTATTGTATTTACGTAGAACTTTTTGTAATGTTTCACTTATTTGTCGGCAGCAACCATCATTGTCAAATTCAAACTCTGAACGATCCTGTTTGGAATACCTCATAAATATAATAAGAAATATATAGATACCACCATTGGACAATCCACACTATAAAAACAAACATTTAAAAGCCTTAACAAACATAAGATTACCACTTTTAAAAAGTCCACACAAATAATAAATTCATCTGAAAACCTGGCTGAGGTTATCTCTTAAATAGTCGATGCAAATAGAACAAACATATGGACACCTTTACAAATCAAATACAAATTAACTTGGAACTTTGCTTAAATCTGTCGATCCAACTTCATACCGCACCTATAACACAATGCATTATGCTAAAACTTAATTGCTTGAATTGGCTAATGTTAAAAAAGCGTTGCGTTTTTCAATGAAAATGACTTGTTAAATTGCATGATATAAACTATTTTACAAGAACAACTAATCTGGGATAAACAAGATGATGTTTGCTTAAGATTAATAGGAAATTATTATAAATCGTGAATCACGAAACGTTTATTTTTTGTGAAACTAAGACAGAATCAAACATTCAATTTAAACTGTCTGAGATTGTATCTTCATCAATATCAAGATTTCCTGAGATTTAGGCACTGAAACATTCAACATCGTTTGGATAGCAAGCTAAATATTTATTTTCTGAATGAACCATATCGTTTGTCTAGTCAGCTTGAAAGCCAAATGCCATTTGTCATACCAGCTCGACATACAGAAAATGTTTAATTTCGACTTAACATCCGCTGTTTAATTTCGTGTAGCAAGCTACATCGACGTTTAGTTTCTAAATGTTTATTGTTGTTTGTCCAGACAGCATGACATTCAGTATCTGAATCTTGTCTAGCCAGCTCAACATTCAATGTCAAATGTCGTTGTATGGGTAGCTCCACATATCACATTAAGATTGCCAAATGTTGTTTGTTGCGCCAGTTCGACATTCATTTTCTGGATGTTGTATGCGATTTAGGAACCAGATCAACATTCAATGTTTAATGTCAGCTTGACACTTGTTCTCCGTTTGTTGAGTCAGAAATAAATGTAGAATATAATTTGTTGAGCTTTTTTCATACAGTTTAAGCATATAGAAAGATTATAACAAGTGTTGTTGTTTATTCAGAATTGTATTTGTAAATTGTTCGATAATGCATACAACAACAATGTCCTCACTTTCCATGATTTGATTTAAAATATTTTGTGTCGTGTACACTTATATAAGAGTGCTTGAAGAAATTATAGTCGAAATCAAAAGTAATTTTTGCGTTTAGCATAGCTTTAGGAATCGGCCATGTTTTGGCACGCATTTACTTGAAAGCAGATTTTTGTGTGGGGCAGTGGAAATAACAACAAGGAGAAGAAGGGCAAACAATGCTTTTGGTAGACGCATGTGTGTGTCAGCGGGAATAAAACATAAAGTAGCATCAGTTCGAATTTAGTTTGTTTTGCACACGATCGATGCAAATATGCGTAAAGCCATGCCAGGAACGCTTCATGAAAGGGTGTCGCAACTTTAATAATTGACATGTGTTTAAATAATTACATTTGTAGTTTGTTGGGTAATGCATCGAACAACAATATTGCCGCCTTCCAGATTGTGTTTATCTACATGAAAACAATAATTTGCAAAAGGTCGTTCAGATGTGTGCATTGAAATATTGAATGGAATTCTGAAAATGAATTAGTTGGAAATGACTGCAATTCCATTAGTTTTTTCATATATGTGTTACAAATGCAAAAGCTGTTTATAGCTTATTTTGAATAGTTCGCCATGATTAAAGTTATATACCAACAGGGAAACTATAGTCGTTAAATATGACGTTTTCCCAAAGAAATAATTTGTTGTATATCAGAATGATATCTTATATCGTAGCGTCTTCCTGTTTTTTTTTGCAGATAAAGTCTCTTTAATTAATCGACCGCGTTTTTGTTGAAATCTAATGCATGTTGTCATTTCGTTTTATGTACAAATTTCCATCTTCTGTTGGCATTAAACTCCCATTTAGATAACATAAGTGTTGTATTTCGTTTTCTGCGAAATATCAATTAATCTGTTTTCAGTATAGTGTGTATTCAATATAATCGAGGTACGACCAAGTTTTTTTTCATTTTATAAAGCCATTGGTTATAATGTTAAATGTTGTTGCCTCAAGTTACCCATTCATATTTTGGTCTATTTTAGAAGAGTATTTATTCATATGTTAAACAAATAACCGAAAAAACATTACATATATTTCAACTGAAATAAAATAAAATAAAATTGTTTCCTTTCATTCGATGGCAAAATGGCATGCTTGCAATATTTTTATCGGTAGTGTATTTACATTTTCGTCCACTTTCTGTTCAGAATAAAATAATGTTCGTAACACAAGGCATCAGCATTTCACATCATTGTTCATCGGGTACCTGGTATTTGTATTTCTGTATGTGGTTTTTATTCGTCTGTGTCTCTAGTTTGTGTCTGTCTCTAGTTTGTGTCTCTAGTTTGCGTTGTGGCCCTTGCCTTGCGCCTCTCCAGAATGTTAATTTGTATTGTTTTCATCTTCTAGACTTGCCTACTGAAGTTTTTATTGTATTATTAATGCATAGAGAGTGCACTCAGAATGGTCAAACGTCGTGATTTCCTTTTAATTTACGCGTTATACCTATAACCATATCACGTATTCAATAGCTCATTGTAAATAGATGTAGTTATAAGATCAGCGGCCACAAAATGGCCGATGGACTTACAGGATCTTCTCGTTTGGAAAAAACATATTTCGTCAGTTCCGATTAACTCTATCTCATAATAGATAAGGCTCAGACGAACAAGATTAATGATACCACCAAGCACTTCAATAGCGTTACATATCATTGTTGTTGTTTTTTAGTCCAAGTTAAACAGTAACTCGTTGTTGCAAAGGATCGATCTTGTTTGGTGTAAGGTTCTACTGGAGTTGCCATCAAATATATAGATAAATAGTTAATAGCATGAACGTTTTTCGGCGGTGATCTCTCTCTATAATGTAAATAGCCACTGCATACAATACCTGAATCTTTTAATGTGTCTTTAATGTGTCTTTTATCAATTGCTGAGTCAGGGATCCTTCATTAACATTTTTTTCTGAGCCTATGTAGGGCGTGAGACTAGTAATATAGAAGAGTGACGCAACAGCAATTTAAGTGTTTGCTTTGCATTTCCCGCATTGAACCAATAATATGGAGTGTTCTAAATAATTACGATAACTGCTACGTTTACAAACATGTGTGCTGCTACAGAGCGTTCAGTGCAGTTTACTAGAACCCCCCCCCCCCCCCAGCACATTTGCCAAATATAAAGCAATTGCTTACATAACATTCGTAAGCACAATCTCATCATTTAAAAATGTTGAGTATTGCTTTTAAAAAGGTTGGAGATAAGAGGGCGCACCACGCTTTCATAATTGGTTTGAGTGTATTTTATAATTCAAAAATGTTTCAATTGTTTATCTGAAAAATACTTCAATCATACTTCCTCAAGACATTGTTGCGCTCTTCTTATTAAAGAGTTTGATTAAAAAAGTAATTAACTTGGAATTTGAACTGATAAGATATCTGATAAATCTTGAATGGATGTCATTGTGCCTTCATTGCTTGGAACCTGCGTTATCTGAATGTGTTTATAAAGATGTGTGAGTAAAAACACCATTATAACCACATATTTAAATCTTTGATAGCCAACACAGTGATTTGAAAAACACTTTATCTTTTTTAATGCAGCTTATTTTGTGCTGTTCTTCCATGTTTTTTGTTTGTGATTTTTTATGTTTGTGTTCTATGTCTTTGGCCTTAACCCAGTGCCAGCTTGTTTTTGTAGTTTTTCACACAAGTATTGTACTAAATGTGGAGTTCACAAAAGGCGAGTATGCGTTTGCATTTTTTGTGTTCCAAGCACGTTTTGAGTTGTCTTTGTATTCAACACGGCATTACATTTCGTAAAAACACAATGTTAATCGAAAAATGCATAAACCGACAACTGTTACAGTTCATAACATTACAAAACATTACATCTAGACAGTTAAATTATCACCGAACGGCATCGCTGATAAATTGCACAGTTGCTCCAGAGAGTAAATTATACAAGCATCTTACACCGGCATAGACAAAGAAGTTACTAGTCATGTTCATGAGGATATTTAATCTATACTCGTTTTTACTTGTGAACAAATATCAAACAGTTCAGAGCATAATGACTCAGTAAGATTGATGCTATTGTATTAATTGCAAAAGCTAGTATATCACAAAGTTTGTATTGTTTTATTGGTGTGAGAAGCATATTTAGGGATTTATTTCGTGTAAAATTTCAAAATGATAAGCATGTATATTTCATCTACTTGTTTCAAGAATTTATTTTGTAATTAAGTCTCAATTTAATATCTGTTATGTTTTTAAAATCAAAAATATTCTTAATAGTAATAATAATTAAAATTTGATTGTTAACGAGGGCGTTTTTCTTCCTTTTTGTATGCTTATATGAAGGATTGAGTTTTTTTATGCTACGATGGACATTTATCTTTTTTGTCAATGCTAATATGGAGACTTGTCTTTCTTAGCATGCTAACGCGGACGCTTGTCTTGTGTTTTGCATGCCCACACCGACGCAAACAGGGTACAAACCAGATATTTATTCTACCTTAACAAGAATCAGGCAGACGCATTTAAATGCCAATAAACACTGGAACAATACAAATATCCAGGTGTACGTAAATAAAAAATCATGGATTCGAGTTTAAGATAATGAAACAACATAAATTTTCAATAGCAGTTGAATATAGGGTGGAGCAAGATATCGAAGAAGTGAATGCACGTACATGTTTGACAGTCACGTACAGAAGGAAAACGCTTTCATCTATGACCATATCGTTATCGAGTTAAATTCGGGCTACAACAATACCAAAAGAAGAATTGGAAACTGAAATAATGAAAATAATCAAGAAGATCGTAGAAATACACTTCCGCCTGTCAACCAATACTTTATATTGCGCTATCAATACATTGAACCATGATGACTATTGAAGGTACTGACAGTACTGAATCCATTCAATAACATACACGCTGATCCGCCCGAGAACTAATCCACCAGAGTTTGATGGGAGAACGTTTTGTAATGCTTTTTTAAGTATTTTTTTCTTTTTTATCAACACCAAACCCCATTGTCAAATTCAACTCCTGAACGATCCTGTTTGGAATTGCACGTACATACCTAAATATGATCACTATACATAAATACCACATTGGAACAGTCAACGAAAACAATACATCGTCCGAAAGCTTTTAAAAATCTAAAGTTATCACCTTAAAACCATCCACAAAACAATACATATTCTTAAAATAGAAATCTGATGTAACACATTTGAAACAGTCCACACAAACATTACAATATCTAGAAAACACAACCTCATCAACGTTCAACATTTAATGCCAGCTCGATATTTGTTCTCTGAATATCAAATGAAAACCTTTAGAACTCAAAAGTTATCATCTGGTAGTAGTCCACACAAACAATACATACATCTAAAAACCTGTACAAATCTAATAAAAAATGAAACATGGAACAATGCTTGAACCACCGACCCTAATTTTTACCGCATACCTGAATCTTTTTTGCTAATGTTTGCTTTGCTAAAAACCGCCTTTTTAAATTGAGGAATACATTGTTGTAATGATTGATATGAAATATTTAACGAGTTAAAATACTCTGGGATGAACCAGACACATTTATTTTAGATATGTAGCCAATTATTATAAATCGTGATTCCAGAAAGATGTGTTTGTGTGGAAGACCGAAGCAAACATTCAATTAATACAGAGAAATAAAGGAGATTAGCTGTTTACACTGGGATTACTGAGATCCTGGCTATAGGTAAACTAATTCAAAGGTAATGCTGAACGTATGTCTTGATGAAGATATCAAAGAATACCTTTAAACTTTCTGAGATTATATTTTCATCAGCATCACGATTTATTTGAGAATAATGTATTACATTATATGTCGTTTGGCAAGCAGGCTAAATATTCTTTTATCTGAATAAAGACTATCGCTTGTCAAATCAGCTTGAATGCAAAATGATATTTGTCAAACTAGCTCATGTCTGAATCTCGAATTCTCATTGAATTTCATTTGCAAAGCTAGATCGACGTTTATTTTAATTATCGTATGCTTAGACAGCATGACATTGAGTATCTAAATCCGACTGTGTTTGTCTAGCCAGCTCAACATTCAATGTCGAATGCCGTTTGTATAGGTAGCTCCATATACAAATTCTTATTGCAAATGATGTTTGTCGACGCATTTAGTCATTCATTTACTGAATGTTAAATGTCGATTAAAGAGCCAGATCAACGTTCAATGTCGGCTCGATTTTCGTTTTCTGAATATCAAATACCGTTTGTTGAGTTAAAACACAAATGAGAGTATCATTTTTGAGCTAGTTTCACACAGGTGTAACATAAAGAAATATAATATATTATGTTTGTTTTTCATTTATGTAATTATTGTACATAATGCATTGAACAACAATTTCACCATTAACCATACATTGATTAAAAACATTTATATTATAATGCTTAAAAATATTGTATTCAAGATCACAAGCAATGATTGTGTTTCTTACATTTCTTAAGGAATCGGCAATGTTTTGGCATGCATTTACTTGAAAGCTGATTTTCCTGGACAGTGGATATAGCAGTGAAGAGAAGGAAGGCAAACAATGCGTTTGGCAGAGGACTGTGTATAGAAATGGGACTTGAAACAATAAAGTGGCATCAATTGGAATTAAGTTTGTTCTGCGCAAGATTGATGCAAATATGCGTAAAGCCATGCCAGGAACGCGTCATGAAAGAGTGTCGCAATTTTATGAATCGCCTTGTGTTCTTCTAATTTCATTTGTAGTGTGCTGTGTAATGCACCGAACAACAATATCACCGCTTTCCAGGATGTGTCAATCTGCATAAAAAACAACAATTTGTAGAAGGCCGTAGAGACTTGCAAAGGAATTGAATTAGTTGGAAATGACTGCAGTTCCGCACGTTCTCTTTTTTAAGTTGCCGCTGCTATATATTACAAATTCAAAGCCAATTTATAGGTCATGCTTAATAGTTCCATTGAAATAATATTTCAATTGGCAAAAGATAAATATGACGTTTTCGCATAGAAATAAATGGTTGTAGATATGAATGATTCATTTCTATCCGGGGGAGATACCTTCCTGTTATTACGTCTCTTCGATGATTTGACATAAGGGAATCGACCGAGTTTTTGTTGAAATCTAATGCATTTTGACAGATCGTTTTGTGTACATATTTCCACCTACTGTTGCGCGTTCAACTCTGATTTAGATAATATAACCGTTCTATTTCGTTCTCTATAAGGTCTCAATTTATCTGTTTCTCAGTGTGGTGTAGTTAATATAGTCGATGTACGAGAAAGATGATTATTTCATAAAGCCATTGGTAATAATGTTGAGTTTTAATGCCAGGTTACCTTTTCGAATTTTGGTATATTTGTATGGGTTTTTATTACTATGTTAAACAAATAACAGTAAATACATTACATATATTATGGCATCTTTATTTCAACTGAAATTGCAAATTAATGATAATCTTATCTATCTTTATTGCCAAAATAGCGCGTTTGCAAAACATATCAGTATAGTAATTCCATTTTCCTCCACTTTCTCTTGATAATAAAATAAAATAGGGTCACATGGCGTGTATAATGTATTGTAATATATTCTACAGAGAGAGAGAGAGAGAGAGAGAGAGAGAGAGAGAGAGAGAGAAGCAACATCGTCTTGGTCTCTATACCTTTATTGACCTAACTCTATATACAACGACAAGTGGCCAGAGAATCTTATAGCTCCGCCCACTATGTGCTGGGCCTATTAATAGATACATTGCAGCATTATTTCACATAATTTCACATCGGAGACTTGGTGTTTGTATTTGTGTATTATTTTGATACATTTGTGTCTGTAGTTCATTGTCGTTCTGGCCCCTACTTTGCATCTAAACTGGGTTTAATTTTATTATAGTTTTATTAATACCTTCAAAGAGCATTCAGAATAATCAATTGTCGTGATTAAGTTTTCATTTACATGGTGTACCAAACACCAAACCACGTACTTAATAGCTCACAGTTAATATATGTAGTAATAGGATAGGAGGCCACAGAAAACCCGATAAAGTAAAATAATCTTCCCGTTTCAAAACATTTTCTGTCAGTTCCGATCAACTCTATCTAATTACAGTTCAGGCTCAGACGAAAAAGATAAATAATACCGTCAACCATTTCAATAGCGTAACATTTTCGGACATTGTTTTCCATCGATTTAAAGTTAAACAGTATCTTATTGGTTCAAAGGATCGATCCTGGTTGGTGTAATCTTCTACTTTCGTTATCAACTGAGATATACATTAATAATTAATAGCAATCACGCTTTTCGGCGGTAATTTTTCTCTTGAACATTTACAGTCACTTTGCAATATACTTTTATTAAGTTAAATGTCGCTTTTATCATTTGCTGAGTAAGGGGTATTTTATTAACATTTTGCTATTTGCTATCTTATCTTGCTTAATACTACAAAAGCTATCGGTTAAACTACAATTGTCAAACTCCTATCTAGATTTAGGAAAGTTGAACAACCGACCATAAGGGAAATGGGAAGAGTGACGCACAAGCAATTTAAGTATTTGCTTTCCAGTTCTGTAACATAGATTTCCCTTAATGACCCAATGACATGTATTCTAATTCAGTAAGACAACAACTTAGCAGTACTCAATTGCTTATATATAGCATTTGTAGGCACAATCTCATCATTTTAAAAATGTTAAGTATAGTTTGTGATAAAAGTGGAGTCAAGAGGGTGCACTATGATGTGGTAATTGGTTTGAGTGTATTTAATTATAATATGTTTCAATCGTATAGCCTCAATATTCATGTACTTTACTGCCCTCTTAGTATTAAAAAGTGTTAAAAAAACAGTGATTAACTTTGGATTCTAAACATATTGTTAGAGCCTAATATATCTAGACTGAAAAGGTATCTTATATGTTTTGAATGGATGTCATTCTGTCTCTAAGGCTCAGAAACTGCGTTATCTGTAGGTGTTGGTAAACTGCGTTATCTGTAGGTGTTGGTAAACTGCGTTATATGTAGGTGTTGGTAAACTGCGTTATCTGTAGGTGTTGGTAAACTGCGTTATCTGTAGGTGTTGGTAAACTGCGTTATCTGTAGGTGTTGGTAAACTGCGTTATCTGTAGGTGTTGGTAAACTGCGTTATCTGTAGGTGTTGGTAAACTGCGTTATCTGTAGGTGTTGGTAAACTGCGTTATCTGTAGGTGTTGGTAAACTGCGTTATCTGTAGGTGTTGGTAAACTGCGTTATCTGTAGGTGTTGGTAAACTGCGTTATCTGTAGGTGTTGGTAAACTGCGTTATCTGTAGGTGTTGGTAAACTGCGTTATCTGTAGGTGTTGGTAAACTGCGTTATCTGTAGGTGTTGGTAAACTGCGTTATCTGTAGGTGTTGGTAAACTGCGTTATCTGTAGGTGTTGGTAAACTGCGTTATCTGTAGGTGTTGGTAAACTGCGTTATCTGTAGGTGTTGGTAAACTGCGTTATCTGTAGGTGTTGGTAAACTGCGTTATCTGTAGGTGTTGGTAAACTGCGTTATCTGTAGGTGTTGGTAAACTGCGTTATCTGTAGGTGTTGGTAAACTGCGTTATCTGTAGGTGTTGGTAAAAGTGTGAGTAAATACTATGATAGTCACGGTGTCTTAAATTATATTTAATTTTATGTTTGAATGCAGCTTCCACAAAATGTTGATATTTCAGAAGGCAAACAATGCCTTTTCATTTTTATGTTCCAAGCACGTTTGGGGTTTACTTTGTATTCAACATTACATTTCGTGAACACACAATGTTAACCGTAAAATACATTAACCGACAACTGTTACAGTTCATAACATTACGAAACAGTACATCTAGACAGTTATATTATCACCGACGGCATTGCTGATGAATTGCATGGTTGCCCGCTAGAGGAAATCATAGAAGCATCTTACACTGGGTCACGGCCAGCATGTACCTGGCAGTTTGTTTGAAACTAGGTATTTCAGGTTATAGAAAACTATGATTGATTGCTCATATTTTTAGGGTATTTTTGTTATTATCGTTGTTATCTGCAAAAAATTATTCAACATATGCAGTGCCTAATGTATCTGTAAAAATATTATATTGTATCAATTGCGATAGCTAATAAATAACAATGTGGTCCGTGCATGCCCCCTTTAAGAATACCGAACATCAGCATAGATGTGAGTAGCATAAGTGATGTAATACAACTACAATTTTACAATGATGAACATGTATATATAATAACTTCTATATAAGATTGTGTTGTAATTGAGTTACATTTTATTAAATGTTGTGTTAAGAAATCTTATCTTGTTCGTTGCATGCTAACACTGGCGCTTGTCATGTTTATTTTATGCTAAGATGGTCGCTTGTCGTGTTTGTTACATGCTCACGCCGACGCTTGTCATGTTTTTTGCACGCTAACACAGACATTTGTCTTTTTTCGATGCATGCTAATACGGAAGTTTGTCTTGTTTGCTGCATGCTAACATGGACGTTTGTTCTGTTTGTAGCATGCTAACACGGGTGGCTGTCTTTTCGATGCGTGCTAACACGGACGTTTGTTTTGTTTGTAGCATGCGAACACTGACGGCTGTCGTTTGCTTCGTGCTAACAAGGACTTTGTTTTGTTTGCAGCATGCTAACACGGGCGGCTGTCTTGTTTGCATCATGCTAACACGGACTTTGTTTTGTTTGCAGCATGCTAACACGGGCGGCTGCCTTTTCGATGCATGCTAACACGGACGTTTGTTTTGTTTGTAGCATACTAACACGGACGGCTGTCATGCTAACACGGACTTTTGTCTTGTTTGTAGCATGCTTTCTTACGTGGACGCTTTCCTTGCTTGATGCAAATTATTGCGGACCTTATACTTGTGTTCTGTATGCTATGACCTTGTATATATGTCAATGCAATAAATCATGTTAAGTTGCGTTGAGTTGAGCTTAATCAGTCACCTTTGTTGATTATTGAATGCTAAACGCATACCTTGTTTGATACATGCTTAAGCAAATGTTCGTATTCTATGTTGCATGTTTACGCGGACGCATAAAGGATACTACCCAAAAGTGTGTTCTACCTTTCTTTTACCAGGCATCAAACACAAACATTTAAATGCCAATAAACACAAACATATTTCTTTCATGACCTATTCAGGGGTAAAATAGTGAAACCCTGATTGATTCTACAAAAACTCAAATCCAACAAATGGAAAACTGAGAAAATAAAAATACACATCCGCCTGTCAATCACTCTTAAATTCTGCCCTATCAAGCTTATCCTATATTATCCTATAATATATTAAAACATTACTTGAGGGTATTGACAGTACTGATATTCTATTTATTATATTCAATACCAGAACAGGTAGGTCGTATTTAAGTACATAAAACACCTTGGAACAATTTACACAAACAATACATACGTCTGAAAGCCGTTACAAATCTGATGTTGCCACCTCGGAACAGTCCAAACAAACAACACACACATCTGAAAACTTTACAACCCTTTTGACATTGAAGAATGAATTGTTTTTATCCATAATATCAAACTCTTTACAAGTAAAATTACTCTGGGATAAACACAAACATATTTATTTTAAATAAGAAGGTAATTATAATAAATAGTAATTAAAAAAAAAATGTGTTGTGTGTGAAAAACAGAAGCAAACATTCAGTTTGAACAGAAAAAAAACACCGCAGGTGAGCTATTTACAATTGGATACACTAAGATACTGGGTTCCAATAAATCAATTTAAAGGTATCGCTGAACGTGTTCCTTCATGAATATATCAAAGAAACTTTGGAATAGACTGTCGTAGATTTTATCTTCATTTATATCAAAATATTCTGAGAATTATTAAATGATGACCTGTGTGTGATTGAATTACTAACTGATTCTACATAAGTACAGTATATACAATCAGTACCTTGAGATAATTCGCTTGATCAGACGTTTTACTAGAACGACACCACACTGACCAGATGGTTTTTTTTCAACGATACTACCTTTAGACCAGATTGATCAAACGTTCTCCAAGAACGACACCACATATGGAACTGACTGACCAGACGTTTTCTCAGAACGATACCACCTTTTGACCAGCCTGACCAGACGTTCTCGCAGAACGATACCACCTTTAGACCAGCCTGACCAGACGTTTTCTCAGAACGATACCACCTTTTGACCAGCCTGGCCAGACGTTTTCTCAGAACGAGACCACCTTTTGACCAGCCTGACCAGCCTTTTTTTCAGAACGATACC
This sequence comes from Mya arenaria, assembly GCF_026914265.1. Classification (NCBI taxonomy): domain Eukaryota; kingdom Metazoa; phylum Mollusca; class Bivalvia; order Myida; family Myidae; genus Mya; species Mya arenaria. The sequence goes on along the minus strand of NC_069135.1, from coordinate 12,206,502 downwards.
ACCCTTTGACCAGCCTGACCAGACGTTCTCTCAGAACGACACACCCTTTTGACCAGCCTGACCAGACGTTTTCCTAAAACGACCCCATCTTTAAACAGCCTGAACAGACGTTTTCTCAGAACGACACAAAATTTTGACCAGCCTGACCAGACGTTTTCCTAAAATAAAATAACATTTTTGCCAACATGACCTGATGTTTTCCAATACCGATACCTTCTCAGAAGTTTTCTTTGAACAACACCAACTTTGGCCAACCTGACAGGTCGTTTTCTCAGAACGAAACCACCTTTTGACCAGCTTGACCAAAAGTTTTTCTAAAACAAAGCCATATTTTAACCAGTCTGACAAGATGTTTTCTCAGAACGAAACCATGATTTGACGGTCGTGACCATACGTTTTCATAGAACGATGGCACTTTTTAACCAGACATTTTTCTAAACAAAACCATATTTGGACCAGATGTTTTCTCAGACGGACATAACCTTTGGACCAATCTGACTAGATGTTTTCCTCGACTGATATCACCTTTTAACCAGTCTGACTAGATGTTTTCCTAGAACGCTACCACCTTTTGACCAGCCTCCAATAATAATGTTTTACAGATATACCGTTATTTATCGGGCGAGGGTTCTTCAATCAATCTAGTTTTTGTTATACAGCAGTTGATATATTCGTTGGGATAGCTATATTTCCAGATATTGGTTAAGAATTACTGGGAATGTTTGATTAATTTTGTTGGAGTCTGGCTCTATTTCTGAAATCCGTTTTGTTCGATGAATAGTTCAAATCAATATGTGTTCCTTGGCAAATGCGTCTTCATTACGATGCAATAGATTCAGAATCACAGCTACGTATCTACAACGCCTTTCTATTTCAGAAACAGCAACCTTTTGTCAACCGGGCCCATTTTACTTCTAAAAGGTTGATAGGATGAACGCTATGTGTGCTTAGGATTGCTCTTAAACATACTATATTTATCATTTATCTCTGTAGACGATGTGACTTCATTTTATGTAGACAACTGTCAAGAGAACTATATTTATTTTGTCCTATTCTGCCCGATTATTTGCAATAGAATGTGGTTGCATGAGTGCACGAATAGTCCCACCCGGAGGACCGCTGATGAGATCGGGATGACATCACCACACAGTGGTATGTAAATTGTCTGGCCAATAATCTTTTATGAGTCCTTATTAAGACAATTGTAACAATCGCAGAATTCTCAACAGATATAAGTTTGTGGGATTCGCACATTCCAATTATCTTAAGGCTGAGAAATTGAAGTATGGGATAGAAGTCAGACAATACAATAATTGAAGCCTACACTTTTCAACTGCCGTTTATGTGTGTAAAACTGACTAAAGATGTCATCAACATATGTAACAAAATGAAGAAAAGTGTTTTATGTATCTTTTTCAGAAACACTCACAATACATGACAGACGTGATTCAGACAATTACACCAGTACATACCGCATGTACTTCACATACAACTAACTCACTTAAGTTTTAAATTACTTGTGAAGTATTAACGCATTTAAAAGGCTTAAATTATTATTCATATCACACGGAGTATTGATAAATGTGTCTGAACAGTCATAGCAAAATTGCAGTTATGGATATGTGATTGTTTATATGAAAAGTAATTGTTTAAGTCTGGCACAGCGTCTAGTTAAATGATAATCATAACTCACATAACATAATAAGACAATTTTTAACCAATATTATAAGTAACGCGGTTAGTTGGTGACCCGACATGGGATATGCGGGGCAAAGGAAAACATATCGTGAGAGACCAGTGACGGGCCTCAGAACGGGCAATAATACGCCGAGCAATATGAAATTCATACGTAGAATAATTTGGATTTTTTTTTGTCATCCCATTGGTTCGATTTTTTTTTTCAACCATTATTAATTATTACATCTTTCTTACATTTTCTCTTACGTAAAGTGTCATTTTGCTCATGACCAGAATTAATATAATTTTTTTTATACTAAATGTCCAAAGGCGGACGAACTTATGTTTTAAAATCAACGAAATGCCAGATAGAGTCAAATTCCTGTTTGTGTTATTTTTTACGCAGAGAAGATAAACTGATGGTTTGCGTATCTCGTCGAATCTGTTGAATGCTTCCTTGATTTTCGTAGCAGGATGCTCATTTTATGTTTACACCAAGCTGATATCACACAGATACTGGTTTCATTTGCCATTTTAGAATTACCTGTTACTGTTTACCGTCAAAGCCAAAGCTTTGTAGGATGAATGTTTATCTTTATAACTGATCAAATTCAATACCAAGATGCCTAACCAGATTGATTTATTTCCTGCAAACGCATGGAAAACTTGTACATCCATTTCGAAGTTTATTACTTAAACGAAAGTTAAGTGCTTCAAGTTTGTAGTTAACTGTAGTTTGCAAGAATGTTTTGTTCGAACTTTATCAAACAATCCATTTCAACACAAAACTTGAACCATAAGATGCACAATTGGTAAAGCCCACTAGTAAATATGTATTGAGACACAAAGGTCTAAAACGTGTATTTATATGAAAAATATTTATATTTAAGCACAACGGGCAAACATTTATTGAAGAAATTGTTAAGATGCACAAAGACTAAAACCCAGTAACCAAATGTTTATCGAGGACCCTTTTTAGATGCACAAATGCTAAAGCCCAGTCGTCGATCATTTATCGAAAAACCTGTTTAGATACACGAAGGCTTAAGCCCGTAGTCAAACATATATTGAGAACCCTGGTAAGATTCAAAAATGCTAAAGCAAAAAGTAAAAAAATAATATTGAGAACTCTGTTTAGGTGCATACAGTCTTACGCCCATTAGCGACATGTTTATCGAGGACCATTTTTAGATGCACAAATGCTAAAGCCCAGTTGTCAAACATTAAATGAAGACCCTGTTTACAGCAGCACGAAGGATTAAGGTTAAAAGTCAAATATTTATTTAAGACACTGTTTGGAACAGCACACATGCTTGAGGTCAGTTGTCAAACACTTATATAAGACACTGTTTGGAACAACACACAGGCTTAAGGTCAGTTGTCAAACATTTATTTAAGACACTGTTTGGAACAGCACGAAGGTTTGAGGTCAGTAGTCAAACATTTATTTAAGACACTGCTTAGAGCAACTCAAAGGCTTGAGGTCAGCAGTCAAACATTTATTTAAGACACTGTTTGGAACAGCACAAAGGCTTGAGGTCAGTAAGCAAACATATATTGAAGACACTGTTTAGAGCAGCACAAAGGCTTGAATTAAGTCAGTAGTCAAACATATATTGAAGACACTGTTTAGAACAGCACAAAGGCTTGAGGTCAGTAGTCAAGCACTGTTTAGCCTTGTTTACATGCATACAGCTTAGCCCAAACATATACATAATGAAATTTACAAAAAATCACAACAGCCATAATACAACTGCATTTTTTGTAACTATATTGCATGTGAAGTACTGTCATGCCATAATTGTATGTTTATTAAATGGATTAATGAACAAAACCACAATGATGTTGTTTGCCTTGTATGTGCGCTTAGAGTTATGTTTCGAAAGTTAAGGACAGGATGTTGGCCAATATATCATTATAATGTGGTTAAATCATGGCAGTCGAATTGCATAAAAATACGTTCTTAATAAGTTCACATTCCATACATGTTTCTATGATTTGGTACGGAATAGTCTTAAGCATTCAGAAACAATTAGTATATAATCATCGACGTCATTAATGTAGTTTACCAATAAAAAATGACTAATTTCCGGGAGCCTAAAATCATTGGAACGGTAAGATAAGACTTGCGTGTCTTCTAAAAGGAAAATTCATTTAAAACGCCACAAAGTATTGCATGTTAAATGCTGTGTGAGAATAACCTAGCTAGAGATTAATCGTTACCATGGCTGCAATTAAAACATCTGTATTGTTCACTGTCTCCGAAGATACAATATATAACAGAAAGATCATTTATCCTCGACAATTACCCGAAATAACTCAAACTATTTTAAAACGTATATAATTAGTAGATATATTTTGATCATGTGAATTGTCAACACTCACAACTGAGTTATAATTCGTTAATTTGTTAATATTCAGTGTTAAATGAGTAAAGCATGGACTACGTTCAGTTATGTATGTTTCAAAACCATGCTGATTGTTGCAATTGTCTGTTAGCTCTGGATCATATTCATACGTCGAGTAAGTCTAGGGTATTGGTGAATCTTAACCTCTTAAGTGTTATTGCAAAATCCAACTTACCCTTGAAGGTTGTGTTCAAGATGAACCCTTTCAGGTCGGAACCTTTGATCTGATTCAATTCATCACAGCGCTTTGTCCTTGACTTGCACAGTTTCTTCGTCGTCATTAAGTTATTGATTGCGTGAGCAATGGCGTAAACAGCGTCATAGATAAACTGTACTTTTGACTCCTGCTGGTACTTGGTCCTCGAGAGGACTTCGTCACCGGTGCACAGCACGACGGCCGGATCCGTGATGGGGTTCACGGCGTCTGGCCAGCGACAGTTGTGGATCATCTCCCAGTACTCATGAAACCAGGGATTACGGTGATTATGTGTGGGCTTCAGACTGAGAAAATAATCATCAAATTCTGGAATTACTGTTGCTTCTAGTATAATAGTCAAAGCACCTTCCGCTGCAAGCTCGTTGCTTTTTACTGGAGATTGTTGAGTGCCCCACCCGTCTGCCGCAATCCACGTAAAGCGGCCGGATATATTCCGCAATGTAGCCGCATCGAGAATGCCTTGCGCGTCCTCCTCACGCAGAAATAATATCACCACTTTTGCGTTTTTTTTGTCATTGAGCTTGTCGATGATTCTCTCATATTCTGTGTTCGTTGGATTGCTGGATACTTTAAGGGTCTCAGCCAAACATATATTCTTTGTTTTAGCAATGGTTTGAAAACTCTCTATCCCCGCTACACCGTACTCGCCCTCTGATGCCACGGTTGATACATAGGTCCAGTTAAACGCTCGAACAATGTCAACCATCGCAAGAGCTTGGAACGTATCGGGCGGAACCGTTCGCGCAAAATATTCATACCTGGATTTGTCGCTCAATTGTGCACTTGTTGAAGCGTAACTTATTTGAGGAATTTTAAAAAGACGGAGTAAATTAGCCACCTGAATAGACACTGAGCTATATGACCCCCCTATCACACCGGCTACTGTTTTTGGATCGTCTTTTGCCTCAGCCGTGGAACCGTCATTACAAATAAACTCCGAGGCATCTGTTGATGTAAACGAAGCCCTTATATACTCCAATGACTGTTCTAACGCGTACGTACCTCGTGCACAAGTATCAAATATACGCGCTCCTAATGACACGCCCTCTAGTAGGGTAGGATCTTTATTGATACGGTCTAGTGTAAACAGCATGGCTTCTACTCGCTGTATGCCCCTGTCAGCGTTAATCTTTCCACAGGGCATGTCGCCCTCCCCTTTCTGGTGAACCGGAAACAGGCCACCCAACATCACGTCGCCTTCCAGGGACGCCGAGATAATCGAGGAGGCACTTCCATTTGGCGGTGTGGTGCAATGCACCACAACCAAGCCCAAACCCATTAGAATGTTGCTGACATGTCGCAGGCACCATTTTGATATGTTAAACATATTCCCGCGTCAACTTCCTAGTAAAATTAATAAGCACCGAATGACAAAGCAGTGTGACCCCGTTACCTCTCCGCACTGCTTGCTGTGAAGTAATAACATGGAAAAGGTTAACACTTAAATACTTTCACATCAATTAATAATATGCAAGTCCGGAAGCAACTGTTGCAACCGCAGCACTTAAAGTCGATAGCTTTAGTATTCATATTTGTACAATACACGTCTTTCCGTTCTTTGTTATGCTAACTTTAAATTCAATGTCGTTCTACAGTCTGTAACTATGAGGAAACATACATGGAAATATTTCCGGAAATACATATCTAATGAAACTTTTTTGATGAATTGGCAATTATCTGTTTTGTGTAGAATATTTAGAATCCGTCGCTGAACATTTTCAGGTTTCTTGTAAACGTATCGTGCTGATCAATTCGGTTACCATATTGTATATTCTTTCCATTTGATAAATTAAGTGATAAAAATCCGCCGCACCTGATTCACCTTAAAGCCCATATATCCATGAATGTCTGCCGCTGATTGATAAGTTTCAGCACATGGAAGTGAATGGTGGAACGATGCAATGGCGGACCAGGATTACCACGCATCTGCTAACATAGTTTGATCACGAACCCGTTCGGTCTTGATTATCCGTTACCATCCTCTAACCTCGCTGGAAATTTCGCTGTTTTTCCTTTAAGATTACCACCTGGTTAGGGATTGCGATATCTGAAAAAAGAAAATATAGAAAGGTAACATTCTACTTTTTTCATTTTAACAAACGATTCCACCGATATGATAAGCATGCTTTACATGTTACGTTTTATGCCATGTTTTTTTAGTAAAATACCGCGAGTCCTTCCTTTTGTTAATATATATATGATTTAAACTTGTGTTGGCATTTTATGTCTGTATGTTATCACTAAACGAAGTACCGTTGACATATGCTACCTAAATTTTGAAAAAAAGAAGAGATCTTCTCCATATAAACATCCCTGTTTCTCTTATTACATTATGTTTTCATATGTTTGCTAGATCCAATTCAATTTCCCGTCTTCTTATGTGTTGTGTTTATAGGTAATTTATTAGATTAACCATTCCCTTGTGGAGTTTTTGACAAAGTGTATAATGCGATAGATTTTTATCCGACTTAAAGCCATTACAGGTCGTAGATGGAAATTGGCATTGCTGGTTTTCCTGTCCTAAACTGCCCCCTAACACGCTACAGATGTCTGTAAAAAACGACTGGAAGTACGAAACAACACTGCAGTCTGCCAGCTGTCACACGTACACTGACCGGCCGTCAAATGTGCGTAAACGCCAACATCAACAGCTTGAACTAAATGGAAAGTGAAAATTCTCTCGGTTAGGTTAATATTAATACCATAGCCAAGTAAGTCTCTCGTGTTATGTAATCAATTTAAACGTATTTATACAAAAATGTTTTCGCTCTTAATCCTCATCTGAACAATAAACAATTTTAATTATAGCTTGCTTTCTGAGGAAGAAGGAGAAACACATATATATTCTGAGATACTAAGAGCCGTAAAAGTAAATAAATAGTTTCTATAGGAACGAAATATATCATGTAAAACACGAACTTCTTCTGCGGCTATAGCAAGGAATAAGGCCATGCGCTCGAGATTCTTTACTACTTAATTGCCAAATAAGAGAAAATTTACAGTCAGTGAGCAGCTAGAAGGGCTAATAAACGGCTCAATCAAATTGTTCGGTTCAACCGAATGGTTCTTTTAAGAACTATGCACTAATGAACTTGTGATCCGAAATTTTGCCGATGAGAAAGAATCTAATTACTGGCAATTGTCGGTGTATAATTAGATATATTAAATACATCGGGGTCGGGGATTCGATATTGAGCAAACATGTTATGATGAGCAGCCTCATGACAAACGGGAAACTTCTGTGGAAATGTGGCAATGTGGTCTTGAATGTTACATACTACGAAGTTGTTTTTATTTAACAATGCATAGAAATAGTCAATAACTTCGTCCTATGTGTGTTATTAGTTGTCTGGTATTTCTGAACCATTGATTACATACGTCGCTCTCGTCCGTAAACTACAGCTTGGGGACGTTGTAAGTCTTCCACATATAGGAATTACTTTCAATTTTGGCGATCTACAGAAAACATTATCGAACACAATCCGAGGTAAGCCAGCACTATTTTCTGTAGATCGTCCAAATTAGACTCGAACTTATTTGTTGTTTTTGGTTCAATCACCGGAATCGATTTACGTAAAATAGATAGCCAACACAAAAATCAAAACATGAAGTTGTCTTAAGGGACATTAATATCAGTGTTTCATTTGGTTTTGGGGGAAGTTGTCAGTGGTGTTTAATATGGGCATAGGTGACGCTGTAAGTGTTTCACCTCGTCTAAGAGGGACTCTGTCAGTGTTTCAATACGTTTTAGGAGACGTTGTCAGTGTTTCACCTCGTCTTAAAGGACTTGGTTAGTGTTTAACTTTGTCTAAAGGGACCCTGTCAGTGTTTCACCTCGTCTACAGGGACGCTGTGTTTCACCTCGTCTTAAGGGACGTTGTCAGTGTTTCACCTCGTCTACAGGGACGGCGTCAGTGTTTCACCTCGTCTAAAGGGACGTTGTCAGTGTTTCACCTCGTCTAAAGGGACGTTGTCAGTGTTTCACCTCGTCTAAAGGGACGTTGTCAGCGTTTCACCTCGTCTTAAAGGATCTTGTCAGCGTTTCAACTCGTCTAAAGGAACGCTGTCAGTGTTTCACCTCCCCTAAGGAGACGCTGTCAGTGTTTTACCTCATCTAAAGGGACGTTGTCAGTGTTTCACCTCGTCTAAAGCGGACGTTGTCAGTGTTTCACCTCGTCTCAGGAGACGTTGTTAGTGTTTCACCTCGTCTAAAAGGACGCTGTCAGTGTTTCACCTCGTCTTAAGCGGACGCTGTCAGTGTTTCACCTCCCCTAAGGGGACGCTGTCAGTGTTTCACCTCATCTAAGGGGACGCTGTCAGTATTTCACCTCATCTAAAGGGACGTTATCAGTGTTTCACCTCGTCTCAGGAGACGTTGTCAGTGTTTCACTTCATCTAAAGGGACGTTGTCAGTGTTTTACCTCATCTAAAGGGACGTTGTCAGTGTTTCACCTCATCTAAAGGGACGTTGTAAGTGTTTCACCTCATCTAAAGGGACGTTGTAAGTGTTTCACCTCGTCTAAAGGGACGTTTTCAGTGTTTCACTTCGTTTAAAGGGACCTTGTCGGTGTTTCATCCTATCTAAAGGGACGCTGTCAGTGATTCACCTCGTCTAAGGGGACGCTGTCAGTGTTTCACCTCGTCTAAAGGGACATTTTCAGTGTTTCACCTTGTCTAAAGGGACGTTGTCAGTGTTTCATCCCATCTAAAGGGACGTTGTCAGTGTTTCATCCCATCTAAAGGGACGCTGGCAGTGATTCGCCTCGTCTAAGGGGACGCTGTCAGTGTTTCACCTCGTCTAAAGGGACGCTGTCAGTGTTTCACCTCGTCTTAAAGGGACGTTGTCAGTGTTTCACCTCGTCTTAAGGGACGTTGTCAGTGTTTCACCTCGTCTAAGGAGACGTTGTCATTCTTTCACCTCATCTGAAGGGACGTTGTCAGTGTTTCACCTCGTCTTAAGGGACGTTGTCAGTGTTTCACCTCGTCTAAGGAGACGTTGTCATTGTTTCACCTCATCTAAAGGGACGTTGTCAGTGTTTCACCTCATCTAAAGGGACGTTGTCAGTGTTTCACCTCGCCTTAGGGGACATTGTCAGTGTTTCACCTCGTCTTAGGGGACGTTGTCAGTGTTTCACCTCGTCTAAGGGGACGTTGTCAGTGTTTCACTTCGTCTTAGGGGACGTTGTCAGTGTTTCAACTCATTTAAAGGGACGTTGTCAGTGTTTCACCTCGTCTAAGGGGACGTTGTCAGTGTTTCACCTCGTCTTAGGGGACGTTGTCAGTGTTTCACCTCGTCTAAGGGGACGTTGTCAGTGTTTCACCTCGTCTAAGGGGACGTTGTCAGTGTTTCACCTCGTCTTAGGGGACGTTGTCAGTGTTTCACCTCGTCTAAGGAGACGTTGTCAGTGTTTCACCTCATCACAAGGAACGTTGTCAGTGTTTCACCTCGTCTTAGGGGACGTTGTCAGCGTTTCACCTCGTCTTAGGGGACGTTGTCAGTGTTTCACCTCGTCTAAGGGGACGCTGTTAGTGTTTTACTTCGTCTTAGGGGACGCTGTCAGGGAACGCTGGTAGTGTTAACCTTATCTTTGGGAATGTTGTCAATGTTTGAATTTGTGTTAGGGGACGTCGTTCGTGTTTCACCTAACAACAGTCTAAATAAACCGTGATTGATGGTGCAAATCATGCTTCTGGTGTGTTTTTCATTTATTAAAATTAGGCGAGGTTGCACTCGATTCTGGTACTTATCTAATAATTTTGCTGTGCGCAGCTGTTTCAAAAGCGTTTCAGTCTGACCGGAGAAGGCCTCAACATTCAGGGCATTTGCAAAATTCAAACCAGCTATAACGAATAGCCAAATATTGTTTACTCTAAATGATGCACCGGCAAACAGGTTGTCATATCATCGCATTCCCCACGGAGAGTGTACGCCATATAAATTGATGTGCAGCAATAATTTCACACTTGTTGATCTATTCCTTGTGGCTATAACGAAATGCTAGAATGAAACAGTCCGTGCCCCACTGTTGTAATTCGTATATCTCAATTTAATCAGACGGAGGAATGTGGACAGCTTTTGGACTGAGAGGTTTTTTAAAGCGGAAATTTTGAAATCAAGACAAATCGTTCAAACAATTCAACAGCAGACGGTTTCTGTTTGTCACTAGGTACTTGCTACAGTAGTTGCGTTATCATGAATGAAAGACGAACGTTTTTGCAGAGCTAACTAAGTGTATGCAGACAAACACCTAGCAAAATTTCGAATGAGGCAGTTTTTAAACCCGTATCATGAAGAACCTAAAACATAAGACATAAGCAATGCACTCAATATAAATTGTTTGTTTAACATGACTAATTATATTAAGGCATATCATAACGAACGCAACGGACTTGCTTGCACTTGTAACAATATTGAGTACTAATGTTTAATTATTTTTGTCAAATTGAAAATGCTTGTACGGCAAGAGGTAAAACTTCTGCAAAATAATTATTAAAAAAAAGATGGTTTTCGCTATTAAACATTAGGCAAACTAGTTTTGTATTTTATGTTCCAGCCATTAAGTAATAGAAGAATATTCGATTTATATGTACAATATTTGCACCACAACTTCCATTCCTTGAATGAACTGCAATTGCGGTTATTATCCGATGAACGCAACATCTTCGGATATGTTTGGATCGCAACTCGTCGCATAACAATATACCTTACATGAAAATGATCATCTTATTAGTGTTTGTATTGTCTCAGCAAGTCCCGTAAAATATAAATCAACATTTTAGAAAGTGTTAATTTATGATATGTTAAATAAATTGTTGTCATAAGTGTTTTAATTTTACGTTTAAACGTGATTTCAAGTAGTTGATCTTTTACCCCGTTATTCTGACGTCATTTGATAACAAATAATGTTTCCGGCTACAGTCGGATCGTTCCATTTACAGAAGGTGTAAGAAAGGATTACTGAAAGGTTTTCTTAAATGAAATGAAGTATTGGTTTAACAGTTCTTGAATGAAATAATGAACTATTGGTGTAAATATAAGTAATGCATTGCGGGGTTGATATCATTATCGGGGATATGAACGCAATTTGGCTGATCAAAATACGCGTGGTTCGGACTCCACACACTTTGACCGGACTCCACACACTTTGACCAGCCCAATTGCGTTCATACCTCGATAATGACATCAACCCCGCAATTCATTCCTAAGTTAAGCATTTTTTAATATTTCTCAAATTCCCGTAGAGTACTGTTGCTACGTTTGTTGACATATGCTATTTCTTTACAAAGATGTCAAATGTTTCGGCTATCTTGGAAAGACAACTTAGAAGGTTTCTTGCAACATATGCATTTGCAATGACTTAATCAGTTTATGTGAATATGTCTTATAAATTACCCAAATCAATTGTATTTGTAGTTATAGTACAAGTGGTTTATATACAATCTACACGTTTCAGGCAGGTCAGAAATCAGTGTTTGGTAAAAAAACCCAAAACAATTACAGTTACAATTAAAACATCATTTTCTTAGTAAAATTAAAACGTACACATACTATCTGAAGAATGTTTATGATATGAATTTTTGAAAACGGGGATTTGACAAAAGCTAGTGACATTAATCTTACCACTCAGCTACTGTATAGCTGCGACAGTAATTCGTCCTGTTTATAGTCATGCCGAAAATATTGCGAAGTTGAAATTACGTTCAATCATACTTATAATTTATTGAAAAACAGTAATATATCTATGAAACTAAACAACAATTTAATATATTTTCAAATTAACACGTTTCTGAATTGTACCAGGGTAAAAACCTGTCAACCGTACCACCGTACCGTACCAGCGTACCGTACCATACACATTAAATTTCACTTTTACGTACTATTATACTGCAAAAATATCTTATGTCATTGGTGAATACATAAAGATACAAACATTTATATACAAGTAAAGAAATTCAAATCTTAGTTCAATTCGTTCAACACAGTTGTGTACGGCAGGTGTACTGAATGAATCATCAACTATAAAAAACACTTTTTAAATACTTCTATGTATATAGAATATTAGCTTTGCTTTTAATGGTTCAATCGTTCGTCTGGTAAAATGTTTTTAGTTTGATTTTTTTTATAAATGTTGTTTTTGTTTATATGTTTTAGGTCATTAGTTATGTATTGGCAACTCCATCAAGGATGCAACTCAATGCAAACGATCTGGATAACGACGCCCTATACGAATACTTCATCCAGGTCCATAGTACCCCTCAGGTATGGGAGCAGTTCATTACCCTTGATGGAAACAAATCCGATTGTGTAGGATATATTTTCAATGAGCTATTACAGCGTGCTGAAACATTACCACAAGGGTTAGCACTTGTTCCTGGGGAGGCTGCACAGGTGATCGCAACGCGCAATAGAGTAGTGCCAATGCCGACAACTTCAATTGACACTTGCCACTTACACTTCAACAAGAAGAAGCCAAAACGCGGTTTGTGATTCACGGAAAGGATTCAATTACAAGGGGATATGAGCGAGTGGTTGTTCGGTGTCGTCATAGAGACGTTTTCCTACTATTTATCTGCCGTTCGGGTTGCAAAATTGAAACATGTATGATGTCTTGAACATCACAAATTAAGAAGTGTGTTTCGGTACATGTTATATCGCAGAAATTAACTGCTGATGTAAAGGCAAACATTCTCAGACTTCACGCTCTGACAGGAAGCGACACCGCACGTTCTTTGTCAGGGATAAGTAAAAGGCATGTTGGAAAACGTTTTGTGAAAACACCGTACTCATATCTCTTTTTGGCATATGGGGAGATATCGGCAATTTTTAAAAATGCATGTGTAATCATAATGGATGCAATTCTGAATCCCAAGAATCCAGTAGGAAAGTATGTCGATACCAACAATTGTTCAAAGCCATGAAGTCTTAATAGCTGCTTCTGGCAACTGAAGATGCATTCCGCGTTACACGTTAAGATATCAGCTTATCAAGCAATGATCTGCATGAAATCAGCAGATGCAGATTTTCGAGCCAGAGGATCCAACAAATAGAGGCTATTGGGTTAAAGAATAGGGTGTAATGAAAAGCAAAACCTCGGTGGCTGTCTCTTGTTTGCAGTCGGTTCAATGTGGATGCACTACACAATGCTGCACATTAAGATGCAAATGTTATAAGTCTGGGCAGATTTGCATGTTTGAATGTAAATCTGAGGCATTCTGGATGTGTCAATCCTGTTGGGAATGAATATGACTGAATATAGCGGAATTCCATAGTTTCCTGATATTGATTTGGGTGATTAACTGTACATATATAAAACTCCTATCGCATGAATGAGGATCATTGGTTGTATGTTTTAAGAATATGTGGAAGTATGTGCTATAAGATGTGCACATATATATGGATATATGTGTTTAAGGTCGAACCTCTGACAATTGACATCATTCATTATTTGTTGTTAATGATTTATTCACATGTGTTCAGAAAAGGCCCATATCTTGAACAATTCAGTGCTTAATTACTTTGCTGTTTTGTTGAAATAAATTGTAGCCATTTATGCAAAACAAGGTATTGGTGTTTACAAGATTGTTTGGGGATTTGAAACTGATTAATAAGCACAATTATGTTCGACTACATCCATATAACGGTTAAAATGGACATATTGAACTTTTGACCTTTTTAAAACCGTTCTCTTATAACAAAAAGGGGCGACAGCTCCCCTAGCGTGTTTTGATATTAATTAAACTTTACAAATACGATGCCTGTCGAGCTTTAACAAATGTTGCCAACGCAAGTAATATTTTCTGAGATCTGAGGCAGATTACCAAGTGGTTTAACACCAGGTATTCCTTTTATTGTTTCTTTCCTTCTAGTTAAGTTTGAAATTGACATTTGCCGATTTTTAGTACTGTTTGAAGTTGCACAATTATTCACCTTTAATTTTGTAAAAGGAATACAATAATGGTGATTCTCTGTATTTTAATAAAGTGTTTTTTTCTCAGTCTGATTCTAGACATTGACTTCAGCATGTTTCTTCAAAATGTCACACGTTCTTTAATGTACGTATGCAGTTCTGGTTAAAATACTAGACATTTTAAAACCTGCTCGCGGGCGTTTTGTTGTTCAAACAGTCTGTTCGAAAATAAAAATCTGTCAATATCAAGTTTATTTGTACTTTCATTTTACTTGTCATAGGTGACCATTGGGCGGATGAAACATTCCAGAAGAGTCAAAACAGTGAAAACATTCCGAATGTTTTTTTTAAAGAAGAATGCTAAGATAACATATCCTTATTTGTGAAAGAGATCCAAATGCCTTGTTTGTATGAGATTACCAATACACACGTTTATGTTATGGAGCATAGTTATATTCATTGAACGACAAAAACAAATTGCGAAACAAGTGTTTCATTGCTTCTAGTCGAGCTGGATCAAAAGCAGGTATAAATACGTAATCCTATTTTGCTGGAATTTTATATTTATGATGACAGTAACTTACATTGTGCAAGTGCAATCAAACATTGTTCATCAGTTGTAATGCAATTAACAGTTTAATACATTTTGTTTATCATGCGTTTTGCATTATACAACTGCAGCAACGAAGTATCTTGGGGAATTTGAAACAAACAAAATTATGTGCGACTTTTGACACAGTTACAAGACTTCCATGCCGATAATTCATAGTGTAGAGCTGTATCACTAGTATTAAGTTTTACGAGCCAGTCAGCTAAACTGCAATATTATAGGTATGTTTTGGTCGTGGAATAAGATTAAGTATCTAAAAAGACATATCTAGTGAAATATAACATTAACATTTCAATATTCTAACCATGGCAACAGAAGTAGATACCAACAATAGATGAGCTATTCTGATTGTTTTGTTTAATTGCAATGCTCCATACACATTCTATTTTGGGTCTAAAAAACCCATAAATTCTATATTTTGGCGGCCCATTTTACAGGTGTGGTCACATGATGATACTTAAGAGGTATCAGCGAAATAATCTATCTATCTATCTGTAAAATGTCATTAATGATGACAAATTATATACTTTTCCTATTACAAATTACCTCTCTTGAAATTAACGAAACCTAAATGGTGGATGACTGAACACATTAACAGGATAGATTTAGAACGTAATATATGATAACCTATCATTCAACTCAGGAGTGTTTTATATTCCTAGAGAACCAGTGAAATGTCGATGTTTCCTTTAATGAGAAGTGGAAATAGTGCTCTTAAAACGAATTTTCCTAAATATTCCCCATACAGATTGCTATATTTCAGCCTAAATTTTGGCAGCGTGTTTCGACTTGAGGGTAGTATGTTTTGTTCACAGAAAGATCTAATAGTACGTGAGCAAGAAGACGAGCATACATGATGGTTCATGCATTTTGGAAGACACGCTATCTCAATAAGGTTGTCAATTAGAAAGTATGTACTAGTTTTGCCTTTTTAACAAAGGAAGAAAACAAAATAAAAAAGTTACATTTATTGGAGACTTTAATAGGAAAATAAAGTTCGACTTGCATATCACAGGAGAGTTGCGCTGGAAGGGTGTTTATCGAATATCGAAATGAAATGGCAGTAGAGCAATAATTGCAAAGCCCAAAAGTCAAACGTTTTGGATCTAATTTATGTGCGTATTGGTCATAAGTCGGCAAAAGCAAAAACAAAATTGAATGTGTTACTAACTTGGAAATTAAATTTTCCTCCTATCCATTGCAGAACACAATATGTTTTGTCGCTTTCCTCTATCTTGGCCAAGGCGCCCCTACAGTCTTTTAAGCCTTAATGATTGGACCAGTGCTCTTTATAAGATTTCATTTAAGATATAGCCTAGACTTGTCAATTCTTTCCGGCATTGACGCAAAACTCTTTCTCACTACATTAATTTTAATTTTCTTCAAAACATTTTCATTACATTTATGGGGAAATTGTGCAGCTAAGATGAAGGGAAGAAGAATGGTTAAATTAATTACGACGTTAGCAAAGTGAAATACATCTGAAACACTAAGACAGCCATGAATTGGTTACAGAGATATAAATGAACAAAATTTCATCTTTCTTGATAGATGTCTTTGTTTTAAACCATGAATGTTCGATGTTTTGAGGTTTGACGGCATTTTTTACCCTTCTTCATCATTGAAAACTTCGTTGTATTTTAAAACGAAATATTGATTCTATCGATGCTAGGTTGCCTTGACAATGCTGAACCTGGCATCAGTAAACGTACCATAGACTGATTCCTTCATCCTTGGATGAAAGGCCACTCTTCTATTTGCAATACATGCACAGTGGTAGCACAGTGGTACCACGCAAGACCTAGCGTGTACTCGCATAAAGATGCATTCGCCAGGTCAATTGTATAATCCGAAACGGGCTTAAACGTCATTGCTTTTCTCAATATTGCGCTCTGATTGAATTAGTTCACCATGCAATGGTACACGACGTCACAATTACCGGCTACTGTTTTATACAACTGTATGTATGTTAACGTCTTTTATACATCTGTATGTATGTTAACGTCTTTTATACAACTGTTTGTATGTTAACGTCTTTTATACAACTATTTGTATGTTAACGTCTTTTATACAACTGTATGTATGTTAACGTTTTTTATACAACTGTATGTATGTTAACGTCTTTTATACAACTGTATGTATGTTAACGTTTTTTATACAACTGTATGTATGTTAACGTCTTTTATACAACTGTACTATGAATGTTAACGTCTTTTATACAACTGTATGTATGTTAACGTTTTTTATACAACTGTATGTATGTTAACGTCTTTTATACAACTGTACTATGAATGTTAACGTCTTTTATACAACTGTACTATGTATGTTAACGTTTTTTATACAACTGTATGTATGTTAACGTCTTTTATACAACTGTACTATGTATGTTAACGTCTTTTATACAACTTTATGTATGTTAACGTCTTTTATACAACTGTATGTATGTTAACGTCAACTTTATTAACAATACCCCTCCCATCAACTCCACACACACACACGCTCACACACGGATTACGCGGTCAGCTTACATTCACTAGAACAACTGTGTACAGTCAACAAACGAACGGACGACATTGTAACCAAGGACATGATCAGGTGAAACTTGTACATATTGACAGAGAGACCTCTCGCATACACATTTTCACATCATTATGAAAACAACTTAAACTTGGATGGCTTTATAACTGAATGTTTTAAACAACAACGAAGAGTACGTTCTACCGATGTCTAAGAAACAAAGAAAGGTTGTTACCGAAATAAGGAGTTTATAACCATTTTGTTCTCATTGCTTTGCACTTCATGAAAGAAAGAAATACAATGCTGGATACCTTATCAATATAGCTGTATATGGCATTTAGCTCTCATAAATGCTATAGTTGTCAGAAGTTTAGCTGACATAAATGCTGTAGTTGCAAGAAGTTTAGCTGACACAAATGCTGTAGTTGCAAGAAGTTTAGCTGACACAAATGCAGTAGTTGCCAGAAGTTAAGCTGACATAAATGTTGTAGTTGTCAAAAGTTTAGCTGGCATAAATGCTGTAGTTGTCAGAAGTTTAGCTGCGTTAAATGCTGTAGCTGTCAGACGTTTAGCTGACATAAATGCTATAGCTGTCAGAAGTTTAACTGACTGACAGAAATGCTGTAGCTGTCTGAAGTTTAGCTGACAGAAATGCTGTATTTGCTCTTTGTGATATAGTTATAATGTAAGTAATGTTAAAGCAATTACAAAATGACAAAATATTGTGTTTATGATGTTAATATCAAGATTATTTCTTTTCTTCTAAAGGAACATACACTAAACTTCACACAAACAGTTTTATATTCATGCTTAATATCTAGCATATACTGCAAGGTTTTCCGAGTGTTTCATGTATGTTGTCACCTTGTTTGAATAAAAGACTGTTAGACGAAACAAATGAACGTAAAACATGCAAAGAAACCAAACTGTCCGGGTTTGAAGCTCGATTGCCTACAAATGAATTAATTCCAACATAATATTCATATGACACCGGCGTCAAACGACGAAGCATTAATGGTATGGCAAATCAGACTTAATGATGAATAGAGCTGAGGGGATACCATATATATATAGACGACATAGAACACCAGATATTGCCATTTCCCTGTGAAATAATTATAAATTGTATATGGGTTTCTCTTGGGTCCCATTATCCCGGTAAAATGACGACGTCTTAGGGGTAAACTGTGATAAATGCGGGCCGATTATTTCCAGGCGCTGACAGAACTCATATCTCTGCCTTGTGTGGGCTAACCTCGGTGACAACAGAACTAGACCGAAGTCTTTACCGTGCAAATTAGGACACACATATAAATCGTAAGCTTCGAAAGTCTTTAAACCCCATTCAATTATTATATTTGAACCGATCACAATTTAATGATCTATACTTTTGTGTAGAGTAATTATTCATTTCTTGAAGATTTGGAACACCAAACGTTATCTATATCGTTTTTGAAAATATTATCTCGGACAAAACTAAAAGAAAATGCAAAGTATGTATAGTGTGTCTTATTGAATATATCATGACGCAAACAATTACAACAAAACGCTTTAACGAAAAAATGTAAAACAGGCTTAATGATTGCCTTGTGACACTTCAAGTACAATAGCATTTACGCATTACGTGTTAAAATGTGTGTGTTAAATCAAATTCTGCACACACGATATTTTTTCATGTCCTTAAACAAATTAATTGCGTTAAGGGACGAGATACATTTGTGCAGAAGTGCATTGTAGCATTTTCGAAGTAACTGTTGGGTACCGGCTGTGTTAGAACCGGCAGTGTTGGGTACCGGTAATGTTGGGTACCGGGTACCGGCATTGTTTTGTTCCGGTAATGTTGGGAACCGAGTACCGGCAGTGTTTGTGTACCGACATTGTTGTTTAATGATCACCCTTCTCTTATTCTTTCAACACATTTCATCTATTCGCGTTAACTTTCTGTAGCAAGGTTACATTTTTAGATCACAACCATGAATACTACTCAGACGAACAAATTAGAACAATCGATATAACTTTGATCAGTATGGAAATTATAAGACTGACGTCATTTCTCGATTCATCTTAAAACCGGATTTGTCTAAGCTTTTTTTTTCTCGTATGATTTCAGACATTAAAGAAAATTCTTATTAAGAAAATAACGAAAAACTAGTTTTTATTTAGTTAAATCAAGATTAAGTAATAATTTTGTCTTAATGAAAAAGGCTACTTAAATTTATAATTTTAAAAATAAGTTTTACCGTTATATTATTTTCATGCCTCCAAATTTATAATTTTAAAAATAAGTTTTACCGTTATATTATTTTCATGCCTCCAACAGTCCATTTATCCATTTAAACTTCACATTTCATTGTGCAGGGCAAGGGGCTTAAAAATATATTAAATTATTATTATTATTATTACTATATATATATATATATATATATATATATATATATATATATATATATATATATATATATATATATATATATATATATATATATATATATATAGAGAGAGAGAGAGAGAGAGAGAGAGAGAGAGAGAGAGAGAGAGAGAGAGAGAGTTATGTTTCTGATGCAATGTCAATAACAGGTTGCTTCATAGATAATGTTCATATGAATAAATGATGAGAAATGACAAGTCGTAGAATTACAGAAAGTAATTCACTCTTATTGACAAACGTAAATGATCTCGTCAATTGTAAACTCAAATGAATTATTTACACGCCATAATAGCTGCTATAAATATCATATGTTCACTCTTATGTACCGTCACATTTTCAGTATTCAAATATTTATAAAAGGTAACTTCCATAAGAGCGTATTGCAATGTCACATCACTGAGTAGCTATACTACATCTTAATAAATTACATTTGACCTTAAACAATGTATGTCTTGTAAAAACGTATGCCACGTATAACATTTTTACTTCGGTCTTTGTGAACAAACATGTTTTGTTCGGCTGTCCCACGTCACTTATTAAGAAATGGTTTATAAGCTTGATGACATTCAAAAGAAGAAAATTATACGTTTAATGTACAGTTCAGGTGGAGAAAATCAATTCATGAGCGTACATGTAGTCACATTTCAGCTTAACAATCATTGAATATCAAATATAACGTTTATAATTATAATTAAAATTGAGTTAAATTGATATAAAAAGAAATATGTGCAGGTTCAACAGATAATGTTCACAGAAAAGTTATAACACATATACAAAAAATCCGCCTTACCCAGGCGAAGCAGAAATGTCACACGCGATAAAAGTCATACTTTCTTCAGACTTCAATTACATCACCTAACAAAACAACATTTTAAACATAAGTATGGAGAAAAGTATATGTGCGAAATGAAGAAGGCAGAACATTTCAGATGAATATATACCCGTGCCGTTCAGACAGAAATATTACCCGGTATGGCTGTTTAGCAGAAATGTCGAACTGGGCGTTTTAATGAACGTCAAGTTCGCGAAGTACCATATTACACATTGAGCAAAGATACATTTCAAAATAAGAATGCGTCAAAACGATGTTACAACAGTAGGAATATTTTGAAATTGTGCTTTATCGGCTCATAAAAACCTATGGTCAGTGCACGCATGATCTTGGTCATTCGGACTCCTCGAAATGTCCACTGACCAACTGTGTTCACACACCGATGACCCGCGATACAAAGGCATTCAGCCCTTGAAGTAAGTAATGCGGAATTATTTATGTCTATAAATACCTGGTGATCGTTTGTTTTTGTAGAAAATATGTACGCAACTGCCTAGGTAATACATGTGTGTATGCATTCAGTTTCCTTGGAAACACAATTCTTTTAAATAAAGCGACTTACAATTATTTAGACATTATTTCAAGAGGGAATATGATTGAAAAATCAACTCTCATGTTATCGTAATTATTTCAGTGTGCATTTATCTTGGTTTTGATTCAACAAAATAAACAAATGAAGTTGTTTTATGTATACTTACGAACGAAAATGGATGATGAACAAGTTTGTTTATATAACCATACAAATTATACCTTATTATTTTAGATTATAGTTCAAAGTGTAACGAGAGAGCAAGAAAACCCGACATATGTCAAATAATGGCATTTTCATCAGCGCATTTGCATACAACTTCAGAACAGCCGTATGAAAGTTGATAGAACTCAGACAAATATAAAACAACCAAGCATTACACTTACATAATATATTTAAGCGCTTATCTTAGTTAAAAAGTATTATTTGACAATCTTAGTTGACACAGTGTACTGATTTGTTGTTGTCGTTAGGCAGCTTAGTTGCCGTAATGAGAAGATGTCCATACTATTGTTTCGATAGCTGACTGCTAATGGAAAATAAATGTCAGCATTTAAGAATAAAGCAACATATTTGTATCTGAAATAATTAGTATGATGAATGGAAACAAATTAAACCGTTCGTTTTATAAATGATAGACCCTGTCTTCTATAGTTAATCATCGACAACATGTCTGGGTATTTTAATAGTGAACTATCGTATTTCCAATTATTTGTGAAGTTATTACATCTAAAATTGATGAAATGTTGGATCATTAGTTTTATGTGTCTGTATAATTTATCTTGTCTTCTAGGGGATATTTGCTGTGCAAGAATACCTCAACATACAATTTAACAAAGCCACATCCGTATAACTAGTTCAAAATTTAAGCAAAGTTACTTTACTTATCTATGTTACATAATATGAAATGAGAAGTAAGCTGTGTCTTACCAGTCCCAAATTCCAAACATCAATACAATAACTACAATCCTGCCAGGAACCCATCACGATAATACTCAATACTGGACCATCCATTTACTTACAGAGCAAACATTATTGAACTTCGCTCTTTCCGCGACCAACTACAGAAGTAAATAATATCTCCATGAGCGCCACGTCTTCTACGGATTTTCACATCTTGTGGGAAAGACGCCGTTACTGAGACCAATAAAGACTTTGGATTTCCGATACACAACCGAAATACGAGCCAACAAGACGAAACAAACCTCAAAGGAATACAGTTCCTACATGGGACACCTTAAAACAATTGGATATTATCTTTTGTCGTCAGACCGGGACTGCTTTTAAACAAAGACACCTTTAGTGGTAAAGTTGACCAAGAGTTCTAGCGAAATAAATCATTTCAATTAATTGAAAGTCAAAGTATACTATTCGATAAATTGATAATTGCATGCACATTGTATACTTTAAGAACTAGTAAGGAACATATTATTTTAGCATATGCGCATCGGGTCGGGGATGGCAAATAAAACGAGTCATCAAAAAAACATTCTTTTTCTATAAGATGTTTAAGAAAACGATTTCCGGACATTTCAAGTTCTGAACTATTGATCTGTTGACTAATTTTCTAGAACGAAATATTTTGGGTGTTATTTAAAATAATTTTGCAGTATAAACAACCCAGTGTTTTTAGCCTCTACTCAAGCACATTCCGTTTGCATCTAACTAATGTTCAGATTAACTTGCCAAACAGATATCTTTGAAATAATAAAAATCATAAACTATTAAAGACTATTGTGAATCATGCTATGCTATCATATGTTAAAATATATTGATTTTGGGCTTGAGAAATGACTTACGTAGTGTTATGATAATTGGGCCATGAGTGGACAACACAAAGAGACAAAGACAATATTGTCAAACAAGTCATTATAAAATCCCCCCATCCCATTAACCCCAATTGCAGCCTTTGGATCATCATCAAGAACTCCAAAGAGAGCAAAAAAAGGAAAATCAGAGTTTCAAGTACTAACAGCCGTCTAGCCATGAATAATAATGATATTTGATATAAGTCCGTGTATTTTTTTAATATATTAAGATATTATAACAAAATATATACTAGTATATATATATAGCCTACCCTACTTGTGTCATTTACCGAGGGAATAGTTTTATGTGATGGAATTTGCCATCATCGGAGCATCATATCTTTGATTGATTTTGGAATCGGATGACATCTCGTTTATCGGACCAGGAGACCGTTTTAGTACAGGACCTTAGGGGAATCCGATGACATCTCGTTTATCGGACCAGGAGACCGTTTTAGTACAGGACCTTAGGGGAATCCGATGACATCTGGTTTATCGGACCAGGAGACCGTTTTAGTACAGGACCTAAGGGGAATCCGATGACATCTCGTTTATCGGACCAGGAGACCGTTTTAGTACAGGACCTTAGGGGAATCCGATGACATCTCGTTTATCGGACCAGGAGACCGTTTTAGTACAGGACCTTAGGGGAATCCGATGACATCTCGTTTATCGGACCAGGAGACCGTTTTAGTACAGGACCTTAGGGGAATCCGATGACATCTCGTTTATCGGACCAGGAGACCGTTTTAGTACAGGACCGTAGGGGAATCCGATGACATCTCGTTTATCGGACCAGGAGACCGTTTTAGTACAGGACCTTAGGGGAATCCGATGACATCTCGTTTATCGGACCAGGAGACCGTTTTAGTACAGGACCTAAGGGGAATCCGATGACATCTCGTTTATCGGACCAGGAGACCGTTTTAGTACAGGACCTTAGGGGAATCCGATGACATCTCGTTTATCGGACCAGGAGACCGTTTTAGTACAGGACCTTAGGGGAATCCGATGACATCTCGTTTATCGGACCAGGAGACCGTTTTAGTACAGGACCTTAGGGGAATCCGATGACATCTCGTTTATCGGACCAGGAGACCGTTTTAGTACAGGACCGTAGGGGAATCCGATGACATCTCGTTTATCGGACCAGGAGACCGTTTTAGTACAGGACCTTAGGGGAATCCGATGACATCTCGTTTATCGGACCAGGAGACCGTTTTAGTACAGGACCTTAGTCGTGACGAAAATAATCTTTAAACTGTTTAAATTTCACAAGTAGCTTCACGTTCTGTAACACTGGCTAAATGATCAATTAACACGAATATATTGCAAATGTAGAAAATATAACACTGAGATAATAAGATAATTTCAATTTACGACTAAGAATTACGAGGTCACTTTACTCCGTTTTACTGGTTTTCTAAACATTCAAAGAATAAAGAATAGAAACGCATAGAAACGCATACGTTATAAGAAATATAAAACTATATCTTGCACAGGATTTTCTTTCAGCTCTGTGCGCTAATGAAAGACATTATTTCTGTAACAAGTCAATAATTAATAGCGTTACTTTCTGCCAAAGGGAATTTCAAAGTTTGCCTTTCCGGGCGTAAATATTTCCCAGATTTGGCTGACAATCGATTGACTTTTCCGTGCCGATAATGAAAGGGTACACGATCATTATCGAAAATAATTTCTAACCTTCCGGAAAGATTTCGCAGTTAAGATTTATTGTTTATAGATTAATGAGCGTCACGTTCTCTCAGAAAAAAGACACTTAACTTTTTTATTCGCTCTTCTAACCAGATTAGAGAAAAAGGAATGCATAACTTATCAGTTTAATGTTGTTTGTAGTTTTCTCTAGCTCGAACACTCCATGACAAACCTTTGAGCTCTTTAATATCAAAGGAAAAGCCACAATAAGTAATATACTTAAATCAATACCGAGCCTTTTATCCCTTTTTATACAGGCGCGCAGTTTCCCCATATGAATCCGTGATTATTTTAGGTTTACTGCTTTCATGCAGCATAAGCAATTAAGCACGAGAACCAGTTTATAGTATACTTGCTTGAACCTCGAAACCATCAAATAACCCGTGCTCAGTAGTATTGCCTGTTCTTCGGATCCACCAGAGAAACCGGGCTCAGTATTACTACCTATACCTCGGATATACCTCGGATCCGCCAGAAAAACCGGGCTCAGTATTACTACCTATACCTCGGATATACCTCGGATCCACCACAGAAACCGTGCTCAGTATTACTGCCTGTACCTCGGATATACCTCGGATCCACCACAGAAACCGTGCTCAGTATTACTGCCTGTGCCTCGTATATACCTCGGATTGGCCAGAGAAACCGGGCTCAGTATTACTACCTATACCTCGGATATACCTCGGATCCACTAGAGAAACCGGGCTCAGTATTACTGCCTGTGCCTCGTATATACCTCGGATTGGCCAGAGAAACCGGGCTCAGTATTACTGCCTGTACCTCGGATATACCTCGGATCCACTAGAGAAACCGTGCTCAGTATTACTGCCTGTACCTCGGATATACCTCGGATCCACCAGAGAAGTCGTGCTAAGTATATTACTGCCTGTACCTCGGATATACCTCGGATCCACTAGAGAAACCGTGCTAAATATATTACTGCCTGTACCTCGGATATACCTCGGATCCACTAGAGAAACCGTGCTCAATATAACTGCCTGTGCCTCGTATATACCTCGGATTGGCCAGAGAAACCGGGCTCAGTATTACTACCTATACCTCGGATATACCTCGGATCCACTAGAGAAACCGTGCTAAGTATATTACTGCCTGTTCCTCGGATATACCTCGGATCCACCAGAGAAACCGGGCTCAGTATTACTACCTATACCTCGGATATACCTCGGATCCACTAGAGAAACCGTGCTAAGTATATTACTGCCTGTACCTCGGATATACCTCGGATCCACTTGAGAAACCGTGCTAAGTATATTACTGCCTGTACCTCGGATATACCTCGGATCCACTAGAGAAACCGTGCTAAGTATATTACTGCCTGTACCTCGGATATACCTCGGATCCACTAGAGAAACCGTGCTAAGTATATTACTGCCTGTACCTCGGATATACCTCGGATCCACTAGAGAAACCGTGCTCAATATTACTGCCTGTGCCTCGTATATACCTCGGATTGGCCAAAGAAACCGTGCTCAATATAACTGCCTGTGCCTCGTATATACCTCGGATCCGTCAGAGAACCCGTCCTTAGTATTATTATCTGCAGCTAATATCCGTAATACAAACAACATTTCCCGAAATGCATTTGAGATTAACATTTTTTTTTAAATGGGCACCATAACAACATCTTATTGGCAATAGTTTCCAATAAAATTATACTCAAAGTCACAACCTAGGCTACTACCTTTGAACGAACTTTTTTTGATTTCTAAAACACTCCCGACGGTGTCACCAATGTCACCAATATGAGGCAATTTCTCTTCCACATTTCATAATTTGATGATATAAGAATGTAAAAAATGTTTTGCCGAGCGGTTGCTTACTTTTTATCCGACCTGTCTATTGTTCAAATAGTTTTTGACTGCTAATGTATATACATTTATCGGTGGACTTCCATGTCCTCTGGTTGCTAAAATGATTACTCAAATGCTAATTAACTTATAAAATCATTAACGTTATTACTATTGGCTATCTTTAACAACTTTCAACTAATTCATTGAGGTTAATTCCATTTCCAGCCATTGTTATTCTTTAAAACGTTAACTTACAAAACTAATCAAATATTAACACACTTAAATTACATCTTCAGAGTTCATTCAAAATTTCACATTCACGCGGTCAGTCTATTCTTCACTTTCTCAGTTCACAGAACGTGTAAATCTACACGGGTTCATCTTAACACAGTCTATTTCAATTCCTACCCGTATATCTTAAGTAACTGCAATTCAAGCTCATTTCCAGTATGACCCTCAGCAATACTGTAATACAAAAGTTACACAGCACAATGCACCACAGCGGCACGGTCTGGTAAACTATTCCAAATGCTAGTAAATCACTATCGTATTGAATGTGGAGGCAACCAGCTGTGGTATATTGTTACCCACCCTTAACATCCATGCTTTTGCCCCAGTAACAATGTTCATCAAATAGCCGCTGCATGATCTCAATGTTTGAGCAGAGATACCTGTTTACCAGTAGTTACCTTTGCCGCAACAATGTTGACTCCCGCGAGCTACTCACACACGACAAACTGACTTGATAAGACTTCCTTGATGCCACACATCAGAGTCCAAATTCAGACTCTCTTAGAACAATATCGCATTTAATATATATATATACCCAATAAGGATGAGCACATTTGAACACTATCTTATCACCTATTAACTTCCGGTTTACAAACTAACTTATTCTTCTAATCATCTGATTCCATATCATTAGACCATCAACATGTATCGACTGACAAAGCTTATTCCAATATCACTCTTAAAATTAACCACAATACTAAACTTCCTGACTTTCTCTTCTTTAGTTTTATAAATTGCATTCCTTATTATGAACAAATGACTATTCCGCAATACCCGCCGGACTTTTTTAATAATTGTCTAGATTTATGAAGATACCAATTAATGAGACCTTTGATTTCATTGAAACGCCGTATAGCTGTTTTAAGGATCTATTAATTTGTACTTCTGCGCTATAACTTTAACCAAAGACAGTAAAGAAAACGTCTTATTACCGACAAGTCATTTTGAAATATCTCTGTTCACTAACTGTATCGACGTTAGCAAAACTAAGGAAAGCAACGAACAATGAAGGCTACTCTCAACTAACGCACAGATGAATTCCACATACAATATGCATCGGGTGTACAATATATGTTTGTAATAATTTAAATGTACACGATGCAGTTTTTCCGAATAATTTGATAAAGGAAAACATATCATTTTTTTAGAAAAAAGAAAGAAAATTAGATCACCATGGAAACATTATCACGTCCTAGAAGAAAGGGCTACCAGAACAATCACTTTGAACCCTGCTCTTTCCATATATTTAAAAAGAATGAAAAAAGCATGAAATAACAATCAGGTTGTCTTTCTCCGACATTGGGTTAGCTCTAACGACGTCCAATTCATCAAGAGGAGAGAAATAATGAAACAAACGTCACCCTTCCAAGACGAATTGGGAACTATGGGCCTTAATTGCAAACCCGGCCAGTTTCCTGTGAAGTGTGGGGGGCTTCTGAAGCTCAAGTGTCGCGCCGCTTCATTATGCAAGGTTCATCCATCGAGCTATCTGACACCATTAATGTATATAACATGATGATAAATGAACAAAAACTGACATGTATTGAGAGCTGAAGACATGTAAGAACGGAGTCGCAATGTTTATCACCACACTGGCACAGGTAAACATCAATGTCCATCCATACTCTTACTGTTGGCACACAAAGGCCTCTTTATTAAGTTCAGATCAAATTTAACTTCCACTACTACAGTTCTATCAACTTGTTATTCAGGCTATATTATTTTCAAGTACATGTACTAATACAGTTAACGTCAACTTAATGCAATAACTCGATATCAGCTTCTTATTCTACTTGAAGTTATTGAGTTATTTCACTAGAGTGACGATTACTGTACGTGGTGGATTGTTCATATAATTCCTGAAATATCGATTCTTATTTTGATGTTCCAGATGTACGTCTGCCCTAATGCTGTAATGCGCTCATTTACGTTTTTATTTCAGTCTATATAGGATGGTGCTGTACCTCTTTGAACATTTTAATGATGCTTTTCAGAAACTAACCAGTGCCTAAAGGCAGATATGGCAGATATAACACAAACTAACTTTGAAGGTTCATCAAAACCATGTCGCTCTAGAAATAAAACATGGAATATTTACGTAGTGCGTTTCTAGCATTGTAGTCAGTTTGTAACAGCAACAACAACAACATCTACAGAAAAAACCTTCGAATGACATACATGCATTTCACCTTTCATGCATTTTTAACCTTGATAATTAAGGGTGGCTATAAGTGATTTTGAGCTCTTTTTTATTTGCGTTTTTCTGGGTTCTGTAATCAATCGTATTTACTTTGCTAAGCTACTGCAAGTAAAAAGTTCTCTAAGAAAAGGAACCCAAAATCGATGAAATATAATAATGTATCAATGATATAATAAACGCAAGAAACATTTGTTCATTTAATGGCTTTTAGGAAAGGAACACGACAGCACGGCAAAATACGTGTCTCTAGGGAAATCAATACACCGTCGAAATGCCACATTGAATGAACGTAGCCAACCCGCTCTTTTGTGATATCAACCACCAATCTCCAAAATTATCGCAGATTTTAGGATTAGGAAAATGAAATATGCAAAAACTTGAAAAAGACAGTGTAAGATGCGTTACTGATGATGATTTGTCAGTGTGTTCAAGTGGCAATAAAGAGAAAGTTTTAGGAATAAGTCCTGAAGTACTATTACTTCCATATATATATTATAAAGAATGAAAACGGTATACAAATCTGCTAGCTAAGAAATTCATCGATCAAAGAAGCAACAATTGTTTGAGAAATCCGGCTTTCCTTTGTTAAATTATCAAGCCAATGATAGGCGCCCATAATTGACATTTAGGGCTTTCCGTTTTTATGTACAACCATAAATTGTCTTCTCTCCCGCCATGCAATTTCTCAAACTCATAGGCAGGTTTTTGTGTGTAGATATCCGCTTCAACCGTGAACAAATCTTTTTAGTCGGAGCATGTGTTGTTTCATGTTAATAGATTACATGCAAATATGCGAAAATCTGTTCATATATTTATCAACTAAGAAATAGGTTTTCGTTAAAACAAAATAACACCATTTGTGTGTACATTTATGGGCTGGTTTCAAAATACATAATGTGACAGTTTAATAAAGTATGAGAAAACTCCAATTCCGTATAAGGGAACATGATACGTACATCTGTTGTTTTTTTTCTCAAACTTGACATGTGATTTGCTTTCCGAGAGACACATTGAGGAACCGGTTCTCCCATTAAAACAGCATGATGCGGCCCTAGTCTGCTACTATATATTGAAAACGCTTCAACGGATCCATACCATAATATTAATAGCTCTATTTTTCCATGTGTGATCATACTCGCACAAAGATACGTATTTAATTACTTTTGTGCCAAATGTTTGCACAACATTCTGTTTAATTAATTGAAAAGAAAACGGCGGTCTCAAGTAAATTACCTTTTTTATTAATATTTGTTTTGTGAAGGAAGACAAATAAATATTATTAGCTGCTCTCGAAGCTATTATCCTCTGTTCATGATTATTGATATAACAAACAGTTCTTAGATTGGCCTTTTATTCGAAAATGACCAATGTTCTTTAATCAGAAGTAAAAACGATTGATGCACTAGTACACATATCCGGTGGAAGGTACACCCCGGACGATGTTACACTGTTTGTTTTTTCTACCACACCTTCCTGATCTGTTGAGAATTTGTAAAACAAATCGTTTCTGTGAAAAGGGTTATTACAACATTATATTAATCACTCTCGTTGGCACGATGTTTCACGTGTGTCTCCCAAGTGTGGCCTTCTGTTGTGGGGGGAAACCGGAGAACCCGGAGAATACCCACTTGCCCGGCTGGGTGACGATAAAGATGTCAACAGATGTCGTTCTTATATAATGTTATACTTTGTAAAGCATTTAATATATTTAAACAAAATCAGCAGAACTTCGATTTTGACGACGTCATGTGATGTATTGTGTACTTTAATTGAACACATAGAAAATCTAGAGTACATTATCAATTTTGTCATTTTTCAAAACAAACCGAAAATCGTGACTGTACGAGATAAACAAACACCATTTCCATGTAATGCATAAATGCAGCACCCGAAAGGTGTGTGAAGGTGGCGCGTAGCTCGTATATCGTACATCAACATAAAAACAAATAAATTGGTCAACCTGGATCGTAGATCGTAGATCGACAATGCATTGTTGACCTAGATCATAAATCGTAGATTGACAATAAAACAGAAATATGAATCGGCTGAGCTGGGTCATAGATCGTAGCTCGACAAACTAAAATACATGAAATATTGTCGATCCAGATTTCCATTTTATTGTCGATCTACGATTTATGATCTAGGTCGACAATGCATTATCGGTTTACGATCTACGACCCAGGTCAACAATATGTTTGATGTTGTTTTACTTTTATTGTCGATCAACGAGTTATGATTTACGAGCCAGGTCAACATTATTTTTGATGTTGTTTTACTTTTATTCTCGATCTACGATTTATGGTCTATGTCGACAATGCATTGTCGATCTATGATCTACGATCCAGGTCAACAATATGTTTGATGCTGTTTTACCATGTCGATCTACGATCTAGGTCAACCGATTTTATGTGTAACAGGTTGTCGATCTACGATCTACGATCCAGGTCAACAATATTTTTATTTATAACAGGTTGTCGATCTACGATCTACGATCCAGGTCAACAATAGTTTTATATATAACAGGTTGTCGATCTACGATCTACGATTCAGGTCAACAATATGTTTTATGCTGTTTTACCATGTCGATCTACGATCTAGGTCAACCGATTTTTATGTGTAACAGGTTGTCGATCTACGATCTACGATCCAGGTCAACAATATATTTACTGTATTTATAACAGGTTGTCGATCTACGATCTACGATCCAGGTCGACAATATTTCATGTATTTTAGTTTGTCGAGCTACGATCTATGACCCAGCTCAACCGATTCATATTTCCGTTTTATTGTCGATCTACGATTTATGATCTAGGTCAACAATGCATTGTCGATCTGCGATCTACGATCCAGGTTGACCAATTTATTTATTTTTATGTTGATGTACGATCTGCGAGCTACGCGCCAACTTCACACACCTGCACCCGAAATAATTTGAAACAGGACTAACTTAGAAAGTCGGAGACATTGAGTTATTTCACTATAGTGACGATTATTGTTTTAATTTCGTATACAAGTATAATGAATACTCAGATAATATCCAGTAAATCACAACATTAACCTGTTTAATCCTGAAAGTGATATTTTTTATCTTTCATAAAAAAATGGAAATTCGACTATTTATAAATCTTTACCAAAAAAGAAAACTAAATAAAGAGAGAAATACACGTATTATTTGCTTGTATTAAACTCATTAATCCATTATTGTTTCCAATGTTGTTGTGTACAAACATGTGGAGTGATACACATGTGAAACAGAAAAATACGTGAAGGTTAAATCAGACCGGAAACAAGGTCTAGTATATGATAATAGGTTATATGTCCGGCAGGCCACAAAACAAACGTCCTTTGAAGGAACAAAATTTAAAATGTTTAAATAAATTAATTTCTATTTTGTTTTGAGGTAAACTATTTAGGAAACATAATGTATATTTCTGTTGCAACGTGTTAAGCTGTATAAGGAGTTAAGCCATTTTTACGAAAAAATGTTTTATCAGAGTTCCAAAAAGCCATTGACGTTTTCCCGGAAATGTCCTTACACAAAATGAATATATTCATGAGTCAAACTTATCAAACTTTATCAGAACTACCCAATCAACAATGATTGAGGTTTTGTAGTGATTGCAGCTATTTTAAAAAAAAGCTATTTGCATTTTTGTAACCAGAAAATTTCGTCCACTATTTTTCATTGTTTTTTTGAATAACTTATTTGATATCATCAAGAATTCTCAAGAAATTGTTGATAAGGTAGTATGGGGCAGTTTGACATACAAACAGAGTAAAAATGTCGACAGGCTTTTCCGAAAGAATGTGAATGCTTTGTTATCCAACATCTGATAAAATCTTCTTTTGTTAAATTTATCCAACTTTTGAATACCACAAAACATGTCACCAAGTATGTATGTTTAACTCTCAGAAAAGATCGTTCCTCAAAACTAATTAAACATGAACATTGAAACGATTAATTTTTGACCTTACCCTCCCAATTAACACTGAACAGAACAGAACAGAAATTTTATTCGACTTAAGCATAAAAAGCTCATCGTCACAACAATATGTATAGAAATAATGCATGTCATGTGACAATTATAACATAAGTTATATTAATAAATCAATCATAAGTTTGATATAGATATTGTGAGAGTGTGTATAACAATAACAAGAATGTCATCGATATTAAGGTATAATATGAAAAGGTAATGATTTCGATGTTATAAAAATCTATATGAATTTCTCTCTATATATAAATACTTCTCAACGTTGATTAATACAGCCGCAAGGTTCAAGCTGCGTGATACATACAACTTTGTGGCTACTGTTTAAGGATATGAATATTACAAAAAAAAGACAACAAAAACAACAACAACAACAATAACAACAAAAGGAAAAACAAGCACACAAAAGGAAAAAGAATATGTACATCTCGTATGTCCTAAGGATCTACAGATTTATGTTTAAACTCTCCCGTTTATGATACAATCAAAATACCAAAGAAACATAGCAAAAATTTATACTATATTAAGGAATCACGTAATTTGAAGGACTTATCACAGTAAAGCGCTAACTTCCTTAGGGTGGTTTGGTTGTAACTTTGCATTAAAACAATATATTTCATCAAACTCGTATGAGTGTAAAAACACTTCGGAATATATTGACGTCTAAGGTCCGCATATACTGGACATTTGAGGACGAAATGAAATTCGTCCTCAATATCATTTAAATTACAGAGTGAACATTTTCTTTCATTCCTAGGAACCTTATTGTGTCGACCTATTTCTATAATTAGTTTATGGGATGAAAGGCGTAATTTAGATAAAATACTTCTATACTTTGTATTTTCAACAGGACTGAGATTTGAAGATTGTTCAAAATTTGTCTTAATTTCTTTAAACACATCTAGAGACGGAGACAAGTCTAACCAAGACCTCCAATTGCTGATATAAATATCTCTGAGTCTACTTTTTAGTACGGGAACAAATACGTCCATTTTTACCGACTCAGGGTATAACCATATTTCATAAAGACCGGATGATTGGAGAATTTCCTTAACCTTTGATGCCCAGTTCGTAGACGAATGATTTTCAACACTATAAATTTGATCCTGTAATATAGCATTTAAAATGCAATTATCTCGCTTGACTATATGCAGTTTTAAGAAATATTTAACCATTCTTACATGTCTTTCGATATATAATGGGAACCTGCCCAACTCTCCGTACAAAGCCAACGAATTGGTTGACTGTTTCACATTTAATACCCATTTACAAAACTTTTTGTGGACTCTTTCTACCACGTCCGAATTTATATAACCCCAGACTTCAGAACCATAGTTAAGGACTGATAATACGTATGCATCAAACAGATTAAACATTATATCTATTGGCACTTTAATATTACGGACTAGCGCCATCAAAGAGTGAAGTGATCTCAACCCCTTTCCAGCTAAAGTTTTTGTAGCTTGCATAAATGCACCGCCACTACTAAATACAATTCCTAAATAATTAAACGAGCTAACAATTTCCACTTCCTTATTGTCATAAAACCATTTATCATTAATACCTAGTCTTCCACCCTTTCTGAACACCATTACCTTAGTCTTATATATATTAACAGTGAGGTTCCATTTGCGACAGTATGAATGTAAACTATTTAGAGAATTCTGCAATCCTGCCTTAGTCTCTGATACAATAACCGCATCGTCGGCAAAAAGCAGCAAATAAATTGAAATATGGTCAATGTTAATTCCGACGTCAAGGTTTTCTTGTAAATGCATTTCAATATCATTAAGAAAGAGAGAAAAAAATATCGGCAAGGTTATCTCTCCTTGAAACAGGCCAATGTCACTATTAAAAAAATCTGATAATGTTCCCAAGTGTTTTACACATAGTTTCACTTCATTATACATTGATCTTACTAGGGACAAAACTTTACCATCAATTCCCAACTTAATAAATTTATACCAGAGTCTGTTTCTATCAATGCAATCGTAAGCTTTTTTATAATCAATAAAACAACAGTAAAGCTTTTTTTCTTCTTTCAAACTGCTTTTGAATCAATGAATGCAAAATAAAAACAGGATCCACAGTACTGTACTGTAAAAGGTCCTTAAAGCACACACTAACCGACTTACTGAACGACTTACATAATACATTCAATCAACAGGATTGGTTGAAGGAACTGTTTTGTACTATATACTGCCAATATATAGCCGTGCAAAAAGTAGCGGGCGTATATTGAATTGTATTATCATATTCCATTCTTAGCGTTCCTTATCTTTGCAATGAAAGTGTTTCTAAGTGTTTTAAACATGATAAAACGGTAGGTCGGTATTTGAACTTCAATTCTTACGAATAAATGTCTTTACATGTATTTCTGAAATGAGCCTCTTAGTTCGTGAGGTACGACATAACTTGTTAGCTAGGAATGAACTGTTGAGCGCCTTAAAGGGTGTGCGACGTGAGAGATAGAACCCAGGAAGTGCATTTGTGCAGATCGAATCCCAGTCGAAGAAAGAAAAATATATTCCGAGAGCGACCTTGGTTTAAAGAGCGAGATCAATCGAGGGTAGGACACAAATTTCGGTTTAGAAAAACACAAACTTCTGACAGTGAAAATGGACTTGTTGCTCAAACAATGGATCTCAACGCCGCTGAGAAGTAAGCATACAGTGTTTTTGAGAATTCCCACATCAATTAGGCCAAATAAAAAAATAGGTGCGTTTCAGGTAACACTGCCAAAAAAAATAGGGTAGGTAGGTCGGAATATTTATTTATTTTTTTTTTATTTTTTTTTTTGATATATTGATTTCAGTAACTGTTGACTCAGAAAGTAACAAAAATAAAAGTCATCAATTTTCAGGTTTATCAGTAGTTTTTAAACATGTTCCATGCTTCAAAGGAAACATTATTTATTTGTCTGGTTAAATACTTTGACAATGATGGTTGGATTTCAACTAAGTTACGGTACACCACTCTGCTATTAGTTAAGACTTTCCAGGAAAGGTTTTACTTTTCTGTATGCACCCTTTTGCTTTCAATCACCCTCTGTAGAATGCTTACCTCCCTGTAACATAATTACATAAAGAGTGGGACAGCAAATTTACCATATAAGCCATCAGCCAAGAAAACCTCAATGCTGTCAAGAGGACCTGGGGGTTCAGGTTTGAAGAACAAGTAACATGCAGGTTTTATTGTCAAAATTGCACACTTAAATCTGACATATCAATCCGAAAGTCAGTATCTGACACATTTGTATCTGACAAGAAAATATAGTTCAAGAATTGAAATATACCTGCCACACAAGCACAAACTACCCTTAATTTCCTTTAGAGTTCGGACAATCTAAAAATTCGGACATCCATATTATTTTCAAAAATAATTTATTTTAGGTACCTAATTTTCGGACACCCAAAGGACATCGATTGTAACTTTTACAGTTACTAAGTCTCACAGACAAACATTATTGATCTTTATCGTTACAATACCTAACCGTATACATCACTGTGATAAGTTAGTTAGTTACTACCCATCCTAAACGATTTATTGCCTGTTGAAAAGGAAGTGTGATATATTTAATGGATGATTAAGGAAACAACAATGGCAGTCAAGAGATAAAGAAAACACAAGACATGACATTTTTATAAAACTATCCGCCAATAAACTTTCAAACTTGTACCACACTTTTAATATAGACTTTATGAAGCAATAATCGTACAGTAATACTCATTGTAACATCAATAGAACAATAAAAATCAACACATTCAATGATACAGGTAACTATTTAATGTGATGAATTAAAGTTAGAAATGCAATACTAAAGTTACAATCGAAAACACCACTCAGAAACATTAATCCTGCATAGCAATATCCATGCTCTCCATGAGATCCTCGTGGGTTATAACTGAGAGTTATGTGACGTCACACAATGTGACTGTTTGATCTGAAGCCGATAAAAGGTGTTTATTCTTTTCAATGCAATGGGATTTTAATTAACTTGATGAAGGAGTTACACTTATAGGCGTAATAACCATTGATAACTACGGATAAATTAATAAGTTGTAAAATGCGGACATGAAGAAAAAAGGCATGTTTATCATACATGTAGATAAAATGTAAAAATGGGTTTTTTCTATGAATTCGGAGAGCGAAAAATTAATTATTTTATGGTGTCCGAACTCTAAGGTGAAGTACGGTAAATACATTCAGAAATCCAACTATAATATTGTCAACTTTACGTACATACATTTCGTAACAAATGCTTTTCGTACCCAAATCACAATTTTTTCAGGGAAAAATAGGTTAGGGTCGGCGGGAAAAAATAGGGTCGGTCGGGTAACCTGAAACATACCTATTTTTTATTTGGCCTTATAGACGAGGAGCTTTCTTTTAAATGAGTTGGTTCATCAGTGCATTGAGTAGAGCCATACTGTTGTCAAAAGGACAAAAAGTGGAATGATATTTGGAAACCAGTTTTAAAAGCCATGTCTATAGATTTCAGGGTAAATTCAGTTAATAAGTTGAAACTTTGCATGTGTTTCCCGGGTACATGCCCGTTGGACGAAGGCTTGTGTGCTATCATATTAAATAGAAATATGATCTAAAAAGAAAGGGAACGGTGAAGCCAAGTCGAGTTATTGTCATGTAAAATTTCGATAACAACAACATCGTTTTTACATGCGCTTTCGTCCTATACTTATATTGTTTTGCGAAATAGGCGTGTCTAGAGGCGTGGCTTGGATGTATAAGGGTTATATTTTGGATTGTGTAATCCTTGATACGTATTGGCACAAAACTGAGATTATTTTTTCATAAAGAATAGTTTAAACCACTAATCAAGTCGTATTCTTGTTAACAAGGGTTCCACTGACCATTCCACTCCGGTAATCCCTTCACTTTTAAGCTATTTTGGCGCGTGCGTGGTCTGTTGGTGGTGTTTGCACGTGTGAGTCTGAAATTCAGTGTCGGTTGTGCCCATACATTGGATATTTGTTTGACCTCAGGGCATGCCCCTGTAATTTTCAATGCATTATTGTCAGTGTCCATGTACGTTTGATTTAGAATTAGACGTGTTTCATTTTCATTTCAATCAGCGATTTTTTTTTAATAATTATACTTTTATGCAAACATAATCTAAACGAACCATTGCACTTATATAATGCGTTTTTAATTCAGATGAATGTATTCAAGTTTACAGGTGAACGTGTAATAAGGTTTATCAACATTTCCTATCAGAACGTTTTATCTGTTTTGCATGTGAATACAGTTCTGCGAATATACGAAGATTTAGTATTGAATATTCGATGATTAGCTAAAGGAATGAACATTTCCATTTTCAGGTGCTTAGTCAATAGTTTCTACAAATACAAATATAATTCGGCAATTGGCTGGATCGTTTTACTTCCCCACTTAAACATTACATGATTCATTGTACATTCAGAGTGTCATTGTGGGTGGAACCAGTGACCTGTGTGTAAACTATATTGTCGGTTAAGATAATAGGTGAATTAACCAAATGAGAGGGTGAGGCGGCATGCACCGCCTTAGATCCATTGTATGCTAATGCCATTCAACGTTGAGGTAGAAGACAAAATAGTCAATTAGCGAGCCTTTCTTAGGAATATAAATTTGGGACAATTCGAAAATGCAGAATATGTTCCTTGCTCCCAAATAAGTGCATACACAAATATCACCTTTAAGTTTGTCATTAAATGATTTTACGATCGAGTATTACACATGACTTATTTTCTTAGGGTAATTTAATCAGCTTTTCGTTCGTTTTGATATTTGCAAATAATTTCTATGTAATGAATAATGGATTCAAAACTACAGGGACAACCCAGTAATTCACATTGTCTAAATACACCCTGTTAAGAGGCACAAGCCAAAGGCTCAAACAACAATGAACTAGACACACACACGTATCAATCACCATATACACAAATACAAACATCACGAACAGATCACACATGCATCAAAATATCTTCACCGGATAAATAATGAGCTATTTTGGTATAAAACATAAACAGGCAAGGGTTTCTTCTCTTTTAAGACCATGTGTTGATATCAGGATCTTATAAAGAACTACTACGACAAAGAGTGAACAATGGACACTGTCCCAGAGGTATCATTGAGAGCAGAATACGACAGCATATCATTCATTTGTCAAGCAATGTGGATCAGATTTATGTCTTCTCAGTATAAGCTTTCTCGAAATAAAAACGTAAGTGGCTTAAAAAGAAAAAAGCAATGACCAGTTAACCTACTTATAACTTTGTTTAATCCAAAATAGTATTTCTTCAAAAAAGTTACGAGTCCGCGGAATTCATTGCAACAATTAGAACTGAAAAGTAATTTCTTGGTTTGGTACTATTTTACAAACGCATTACAATTTATTCATTCAAAACACACTCGTGTGAAATATGAACAAGAGTTTACTTACAGTTCTAAGCATATTAGCCCGTATCAAGTTCTCCTGTTTTTCTCTACAGCTCCACCGAGGAACAATACAAACTCCAGTGTCAACATTCGGATATTGAACAGAAAAAGGCCTACCACTATTTGGAATAATTAATATTTATGTTCGTCATAAATCCACACAAAATTATATTAAGAAAGCATATACGCAGGAGTGGAAAGTAAGCTCGAAGATAAGAAGTGCAGGCTCTATCTAGAGAAATGCATGCCTGTTCTCATCCATACACTATTTCATATTGCTCAGTTAAATATACTTGAACGGATTTGCTCATATATCTGATTACGTAAACAATGTTCTGGAAATATTACGCATTTTGTTCTATTTCAATAATATATTCAGTCATGCGTTTTCTATCATACCAAACAAGTATTATTTATCCGCACAACTTCCTTAATATTTGCTTACGAGCGCTTATTGAAATCCAAGAAGTCGATATTTATTAACATTGTGATATTTGTAAATATTTGTATGCGAATTTTTATCACAGCGGGTAATTGATATTGATTTGTTTAATACATTCGTTTATTATTTCAAATACACAATAAAGGACTCTACTCCGTATTAATTAACAATATCTTGTATAAAATCATTGAATGTGTCCAATACAGAAAGACGGTTCAAATACGCTACCCGTATCATGTTTGCTAATGTGTCGTCTAAAATGTATTTCCTAGTACATCCATATGTCTTTTATTACACATATTATGAATAAACTAAACTAAATTCTGCGTTACTTTTCCAATTTCTGTCCTACACAAGGTGTCACCACATGATTATGGTACAGACTAGTAGTACATGCGCCAATTTCATTTACATGTTATATTGGTTTTGGACCCCTTTTCAACTTACAATTTGCCAAACATAGGTGTCAGGACAATAGCCCATAAAACGGTTGACAGATTTAAAAATGTTTTGCTACACATGTTTAACTCTTTAGAATAAATGTTATACTTGACTTCGGTATTTCTTGCGCAGCTATATCCTCGTTTCATCTTTTCAACTTAGAATTTGCAAATAAAACGGTTTCCGCTTCCTTATGACAAGGTGCATATCATTAACACTGTAAGTCTCACTGGCCACACTACTGAGTTATGCGGCGTATTGGTCGTCATTCCTGTGACAGCTCTAGTATTCTTCCCTTTCCATTCCCGATAAATTTATTGTTATGTTATGTTTCTGCATGGGAATTAGTATCATTATGAAAATAAATCTTAAAATATTAAATAAATAAAAAACCTGAGACGATATAAACCGTTTTTGAAGTAATAACAGCAGCCAATCGATTTGCAATTAAAATCATAAATAAGGAGAAGGACATTGCTAAATTACTGCTGAGCAACATAACTTGTATGGGGCATAGACAAAATCAGATTTACAAGAAGCAATAGAATCCCTCTCAGGCTTATAGTAACACGGTTATTATTTCTGTATTCTGTCAGAAAGTACAACATTTAATATTAGCCTTCGAAAATACAAAACTCCGATGCAAATTGCAACAATCCTCTGTATTGGAACCCCGTCATCTTTCATCAATAGTGTTAGGGCTTGCTACATGCTTATTGGTATTTAAAGTTTTACAACGATGTTTGGCATGACAAACATTATTTAAGTATGTCCAAAATCAAGGTATGACTTACTTGTTGTTGATTTTTGAAAATTAAACAGCAGCATTTAGACGGATACAATGAAATCAGGGATAATTGAAGGTACCTTCATCATGTTGAATCATTTGCTATCCGAACAGTTGTCATCATTGATGAAGCCATTTTGTTTAATCCAGAGAATAAAAATACACAAAGTTTGCTGAAAAAAATGGATGGAGGCAAATTTGTCTTCTTTCTTACGATCATAGAATACTTTTTTCGCGTCCTTTGAACGATGCTAAAAAAGGGAAATGGATATAAGCTGGTTCTTAAAACCTGTTTGTTTTAGCTATTTTGCCTTTGCCAAGAGTTGAATTGAATATTTGATAGTTTTAGTTTTCTTATCGCTGTTTGGTTTTCCCTTATACCATTATCACCGTTTTAATCGATCTAAGAACGATGTAGCTAATCGGATTACTTGTTATTAATAACTGACAATTATGGAGTGAATGAGGTCAATGATGTATGACCATAAGATTCACTTAAGTGGCATATTGTATACCACTCCTGGTTTCACAAATAACCTGCTCTCTTCTCTTATAAGGTATGGATTGACAGTTCATTTCTCTTCGATAAAAACGATTAAACTTAAACAAATCGTGTTAACAGTATAATTTTAACAGCATCTTAAGGGCAGGATATACTAACAATAGAACTGCCAAGAAAATGAAGCTTTACAACATCATTTTCTAGATATTAATGGCGGGGATTTCAGTACTTTGATTAACAACAATACTGTTCACATAACGGCCATTGTATCGCTAGATGACGGATAACACTGGATGAGATTGATTTTACAGGCAGAGACAAATCTGCTTACTTTCAGCATCTTTATTGATTAGCTCGCTATCTCTGTAAATTAGAACGAACATTTTAGAACCATGCCAGTCTATTTTTTCCAAATATTTCAAATCGAAAAAAGAGCATAGGCCTACAATGTGCAGTAGGCACACCTTTTAACTAGTCTGAATTGGAGTTCATCGTGACACATGCCTATTGATGTACTTTTAAAGATATACCGCGGCCTGTTTATTACGTAAACTCAATAAATGATTAATGCATGGCTATAGATAATTAAAACCCCATTTATTTCAATCATTTTAGACGATAGTTGAATGCGTACATTTAGTCTTTATTTTCAACAATGTTGTTGTTGCATTCACTTAACAAGCGTGCTGGGCCGGATGTGCTAACATGACAACCGAAGTACGGCACTCGTCATATAATTAGTTTCCGTTTCTGTTTGTCTAGCGTTGATCACTTAAAGTGCGTTTACAGGGCTATAAATATTAAATGAAAGCTCGGTCAAACAAGTGACGGGATGGTAAGTGCCGACGGGACCGCGGTGATTCCGACAATTGATTTAAGTGCACGGCAAAACATTTTGCATAAACTATACCTTACCAGAAATCTAGCCTTTGTTCCCCATTCTGTTCAAGTATGTTAGCAAAATGTTGTGTTCCCAACTTAACATCACTCCAAACAGATGGCAGTAAAGGTCATGAAAAAAATTCAATTAAATGTAACGTAGTGCCTTATTTGTTACCTTTTTATCACATTTATTCATGATATTATGTTCTAAGAGAAGTTTCTTAGTTCCAAACCAATGTAACAAAGTAGCTTTCAGATGCATTCGCAAGGCACCGTTTAAAACAATCTAGCACACTTTCAACAACACATTTCAATTCACATGAACAATTCATATAATAACCTTTAGCTGAATCTGTCCTGTTTGTGTGCATACGTACATGATGTCAATGCTCGTTAAAGATAGAATATAAATTCGCCATAAACGATAATGCATCCATTGCGCCACTTAATGGGAAAGTTTTGTCGTACCACTTAATTAAATTTCACATGCACTTTATATATTAGTTGTATTGGACGACAGAAGACGTATTGACCATCTTAGTGGCTACACAAGTGCAAGGTTTAAGATATATTAACGACCCGCGAATGATACCCAAAGGTAACATATTGAACATCATGATTTTGTCACTTTGAGCTTTGGTCCAAGGATTATCTTTTGGAACTGCCAAAACAGATGTCTGATTCGTTATTACAACAAAATCGATTTCATACAGTATGTACATGACACAAAAACAAAGGCAGTACACGTCTGTAGTATCTACGAGTATGGTTATTCAATTATATAACGAATATCCTTGTCCATAAATTCAATTAAATAAACACAAGAAAATACACATATTAGATTATAAGCAATAGAATAAGGCAAGTAACTCTTATAACAAATGGTTCCAGATATAAATGTACTTTGGCCTACAATCATTAATTACTTACTTATTTTTATGTTTGATAATAACTGTAGTCAATTTCACTTCGATTATACAATGAATACATGAGGGACATTATCCTTGTTTAGATGAACAAGGGTTAGGGCATAAACGACCCTAAACGAGAGACACCAACGTAAAAACACCATAAACAGACCATACCCAATAAATGATGGGATACCGCCTTGAAACAGTCAGTAAAACACGAGATCCCTGGAACACGAGTTCCCGGGATTTTAACTATGTGCCCATTTGTCTCAACATTCACCAATGATTACAAGAATTAATCATTCAAACCTCATCGAATCCGGCAGCAACATAAAAATCATCTGAAGTCTGATACCTGAAGTAAAACTAGCATGATGACTTAACCAGTAATAAGATTCATACAATGAAAAATACAGGAACAAGCCAAGAAGTCAAATTCAAAAAATAAACCGTGTTCAGACGCATAAGACAAGGGCTGAAACGACAATGAACTTTAGACAAAAACATATTAACATCATAAACATTAACATCACATAGACAAATGCACACATAAAAAACCTTAC
This sequence comes from Mya arenaria, assembly GCF_026914265.1. Taxonomy (NCBI): domain Eukaryota; kingdom Metazoa; phylum Mollusca; class Bivalvia; order Myida; family Myidae; genus Mya; species Mya arenaria. The sequence continues at coordinate 12,162,592 of NC_069135.1, read as the reverse complement.
ACCACATTAACAAATTCAAACACCACCATTAAACCATGCTATCATCAAAATTGCTATTCCGTTAAATCGAGGGATTACCACCTTGGAACGGTCTGTGAAACAAGAGCTCACTGGAACCTTAGTCTACTCAGGGCTTCAACAAGTAAGCATGGCCATACCCTCACACTCACTTGTCCCATCATTCATCAAAAATTACTACATTGAAATATATAAACCTCAAACAGCAGACATCAACTTGACGAATAACGAACAAAAAATAACGTATAAACTGATACATTAATTTTAAATACTCAACGACCAGATACATGTTCTAAAATCACCTGTAAATCAGGAAATCAAGCCGCATCATCTGTGTAGCTCACAACTTCCGGATATAAACCAGATATGTTAAAGAAATAATCAAACCGGGGCAACAGTGCCAACTATTTAAAGGAACGATGCAGGCAATCAAAGACAGCCATCTGAAATAGCTTGTCAGGTATAAAGCTATGTCGTCATATAGTCTAATAATGTATGCTTCGTTGTTGTAGAAAACAGGAGGATAGATAAAATGAAAATATAAATATAACAACAGTAAAATATCTAAGCTTTCGAAATTTTTATCGGGATATCAAATCGAAATGAATTGAAAATTTTAAGAACAGCCTCTTATATATGTGGAAACATCGCCTTGCATCAGTTTGTACAAACACAAAATGTGCTATGATTTACCCTTTATCCGCAGACAGGCCAGTTGTGGACATCATACACCTTGATCGACAACTGTTGGGAAAAATACGAACAAAAAAGAGCAATTAAACCGAAAGTTAATCACTCATCTGACCATACAGAGATCGCCAATTGGGGAAATCTGTTGCCACAAGAGTAGCTAACAATTTACTTTGAAACTGCTCAACCTTTCTGGTGAAACAATATTTTGTTGTCGAAAATAGATACATTGAGTTTGTAGTACAATGATTTATATTCAATATTTCTCAATACAGTAGTCCATTGTGTATGTGTTTTATGTGCGGTTACTGCTTTATAGTGATCTATTAACCATGTGATAACGATCTGGATGCAATAAAGAATCTGATATTTCTGTAGTTCTACTCTTAAGGTGCAAAATGTACAAACAAGTTTTCCAGAACATATTTTCAAACAATTAACATTGTTTGAACCTTTAACGACCTTATTTCTTGAAACATGTTTTGTTTCCCTTTGTATGGTGTTTATTTCCCACAAAATGGCAACGTTCCCTTTTCTCTCCAACTCCATTGACTGATATCCAGTTCTTACGGGGTCGAACTACTATAGCATATTGAGAACAATGAACGCTGTCCCACAGGTACGACAGCATATCATTACTTTGTCACATAAAGAAGGAATGTGGACCACACTTATGTTTTATCTTTATAAGCCTTTTTATATCAAAGCATTTACTAAACTAAAATGCACTTTCCTTTTCGACCCCCAAAAGATGTCACGTGATGATAATATTTAAAAACAGTTTCAAAGTTTTAATAGTCTTCAACAACAACTGGTATTTCTATAACTTTGGACCATATTCCACTTCATAGAAAGAAAAGTCCTTTGAATAATGCAATGTTTTTAAAGCTTTTTACCGGACACACATAAACCTTAACTGGACATGTGAGTACCATTTATACATTATGATTAATAGAAAAGTTCAAAGGTATCCTTACTAATTGATATTGTTTATTCTGTTCCATTCAAGAATTGAGTTATTATTCGTAATATTGCTGTATACGTACGGAAAACTGTATTGTTGTCAAAACATATAGAGATATAATAGCCAGAATCGACTATAGAATATAATTCAATTAAAACCTGAGACGATATACACCGATATTTAATAAAAGATATCAGGAAATCGATATGCAGACAAAATCAAGACTGAGAAATTGCTGATTTACCGGTAGTGACATTTATTGGCAAAGCCTGATTTTCAAAAGAACAATAGTGTTAACAATCTCAGTTTTTAGTAACATGGGTGTTATCTCCATATATAGTAAGAATATCAACGTCAAGGCATAATACATATGATGATGGCCGTTACAATTACAACAATCATTTCGTTGAATCACTTAAATCAAGAGAGAAAAAACGTCTACATGTTTGCTGATCAAGTATGAAGGCCAGTGCACCTCTCGATCAAGTAACAGTTGATACTCAAAACTCAAAATGCATATTTTTAATCGCGTCCTGCGAAAGCTGATGGAGCTTGAAAATGGCGTTAAAGTTGTTTCTAAAACCAGTTCGAATCCTTGCTATATCTATTTTGCCTTTGCTGTTGAAATGAAGTATCGGTGATTTCACTTTCCTTATCGCTGTTTGTCCGCTTGCAACACTATCTCCGTTATAAAGTATCAATTTGTCTTGCGTGCCTTCTAATCTTATACCATTACCTAATACTCTACTCTTCAAAACGTGCATGTTGTTCAAATCAATAATCCAACGACGGGTTTTCTTACATCAGCGGTTTTGTTAAAAGCTTACTCATCACATTTTGCGAACGTCATCCACAAACACTATGTTTATTTTGTACACCAGTCGTATCCCTTGAAATCGCTAATGCATTGGACTCAACAAACGTCTGCGCTAATGCAGTTCCGACTGTCCGGTCAATGACATCACGCAATTACTCGGTATTTATATCCATTATCTTTCTGCCATAAAAACAGTTAGAATACATTTTCGCCTATACAAGATACAAGATACTAGAATCTTTATTTAATGTCGGGTATATGCTTACAAGAAACATTAGCTCAATGAGCTTTATATTTCGATATGAATAACATATATAACATATCAACACATAACAAAGAGCTGGTGACCTGGAAATAAAAGACCTAGTGAAAGCAAGTTTTAAATAGGTACATTATTGCAACAATTATTTACAAAAGCCGTTTCTTCTTTCTTAATATATTCATGCATAAAATCACAAACAGTAAAATAAATTAGAGCACTGTATACAGTGATAATATCAATTAATTTTCCAGGCTGTACGGGCAATCTACGCGCGCATGGTTCCTCTAGTTGACATATTATAAAAGCTATTAAGTAGTGTTGTGCCGATGATCGATTATAATCGACAATTGATCGGAAAGGCCTACGTCGGCGACAATCGATAGTGAAATTTGAACAATCGATAATGGAAACAAGGGACGTAGCCGCTACCGACTAATTTTCTTTTTCTGGTTAATGCTAGTTAGTGTTGAAATGTTATTGTGTTTCTATGTTAAGTTATCTAGCCATATTCTTATCAAGTCAGTACAGTACCTTATTATATATTTTCTTTGTAATTCAACTGCTAAAGGATTGGTTCTCAACTTCTCATGTTTGTGGTTTAAAAGTGTTTTTTAAACATATTACCGTTTACTGCTTACCTTTTAAGAATTTAGTTTTCTCAGTTTTCTGAAAGAAATCGATCTGGTAAAACATATAGAATATTCAAATGCTTTTTGTACTTGTTACTGACTGATTATTAAAAAGAAATGTATATCTTTCTTTGTGTTTATTTTATAAATGTATTCAATACTACATGTGAGACAAAAATTTAATCCTTGGTCTCATGTTTTGTAATAGTTACTTGAAGACACTAAAAGATAGTTTCGTTCTGAAAAAATAATGTTTTTGATAAAAAGAAATGTACAAAAAAATATTGTTAGGGAACATTGGTGATTAAAACTGGTGCATGTACTGTATATGTATGCCACAAATATGATAAACAAAGATAATTAAATTATGATTAAATCGATTTATAATTGATCATTGATCGGTTTCATAAACGATTATCGATAGTAATTTTTCTGTCCGATTCCCAACACTACTACTAAGTAAAACACCTTATAATTCTCAATTCTTATTATTTTTAAAAAAGAATAATAAAAGAGTATTCACACATTGGGTTAAATTCCCTGTAGTTTTGAGAGCATCTTATTTTCTATGGGAGGCTGTTTCATACCTGACTGGGCTCAAAGCGAAGAGTTCTTCCAATACTAAGTTGTTCTTACTGATGGCACATCTACACAGTTTTCATATCTGAGATTAAAATTGCATGTTTTAAAAGCTACAAGGCTTGAACATATTCTGGTGATATACCGTACAGATATTTGTAAGTTTCAATAGCGATGCATCTTACCCTGCTCAGATGCAATGGAAATGAAACCTGAAGAAGATTTTCGTAAGTTGAGGTGTATTTATTAAAAGTTATTGTTAAAGCTCTGTATTGAATCTTTTCTAATTTCTTGTGTTGGTCTCCGTACAAAAATGCAAAACAACAGGATTTGATCTTATAATTTTTTAAAGATAATAAGCTTAGTATTGATTTTCAAAATTTTGCTTACCCTTTGTAGGATATTCAGTTGCTTATTTGCCTTATTGCACATTTTAGAAATCTGTGCATAAACATTTAATAAACTATCTACCTCACCGCCTAAAAAGTCATTCCTTTTCACAAACGAACGTGAAATTAAGTATATTGAAATGTTTTACTTTAACATACTTGCATACGCAGTGCATAATAGAGCCATGCTTTTCTTTCTCGGCGTTGGGAAATATACACCTGATTATGCTGTTTGGGTACCACCGATTATCCGTCAGTGGAAATCTATAGTCGGACATTGGTCTAGGTTGTGTAATACACCTGTGTCTCGTATCAATAAACGAATAGCTCTTTGGGCAAACGGCAAGGCATGTAATACATACAAATCTTGGTTTTATTATGTAAATGAGAAAATGGTAAGCCTTGACTTTGATATATATACTAATATGAATGACCATGTACCAAAATCCACCGTTGTTAGCCAAATATATGATAAAATGATGTCAGCGTATATATGTAAGTTGTATAATGATATACGAATGCCATTGTTAGAAAAGGCGAACACATTTAATCCATTTTTTCAAAGTATGTCCGATATAGATAAGTTGTCTTTTATTTTAGCAAATAACATGTTGTCAAGACTTAGTGGGAAAACCTGCAACGATATTCTTAATTATAGGATGCTTTATTTGTGTAAGTAATGTTGTTGTTGTTTCTGTTTTTTTAAACTTAAAGTATTGTGTTATTTTACGTTTAGCTAGAAATGAGTGCTAATCAGTTCATCTACGGTCTGACCGGGGTGATATTCGATTTTTTACAGCCATATCGTAAGTATGCACGCTTGTGCGCGTTCATGTTTTCAGTATTTTTTTTGTTTGATTTAACTAAGTTTTAAAACAAGATTAGCATTGGTTTCTAGTTTCATACTTTTGTATATATCGATTTTAGATGTTAAATAAGTAATGTATAGTTTTATGGGTTTTTTGTGTGCTATTGTCTCTTATAACTCATATACTGAGTGGCAATGCATATTTTAATGTATATTTAATAGGTGATGTATATATGTTGTATTGATGAGACTTAAATAAACTATCAAATATACTTTGAGCAATTGCTTGAAATTTGTCAGTGCATTTAATTGGAAGTAACCAGACTATCAAAATGTTACTTACCTCTTCAATAGTGGTGTTAACAACATTTTCATCACACACGGAAAGAGTATTGTCATCTGCATAATTATACAAGGCTTCCTTATTGATAAAGTAGAAGAAGTCATTGCGAAAGTATTTAAGAATAGAGACCCTAATATTTATCCTTGTGACACGCGTTTCAGGATGGAGTCCCACTCGCTGGTTCTGACAAAGTTTGAGCCTATGAAATAAAATCGTCAAACAAAGATTATGTCAAATTGAAAACTTAACCCACTGAATGTGTTTCATGGTTAAAATTATTATGAAAATCTGAAACCACAAAGTTTTCATATGTAAGAGGAAACTCGTTCCGTGTTCATATGAACAGAACATTATGGGAATGTAATGTAACTACCAAACAAAAATTGAATCATATTGTAAACAAGTTGTATGGGTAAATACAATACGACAGTAGTTATACAACAAGGGTAGCCGCACTCAAACCAAACACATTGTTCGACTAGTTCCATCATGTATATTTACAAGGCTGAACAAAATCTCGTAGACCAAAATTCTAAATAGAAAGCTAATTTTCTTAAATGGTGATGATATATTTTAAAACGGCATCTTTAAGACAAATAACAACCATAATAATACAGCTGACAAAAGATTGCTTTGATATGAAGTGTTTGATTTATATATGAACTTTGATTACCGACAAAACTGCTCTCAAAAGGACAACATCACCGCGATATGACAAATTCTTCTAGACGATTTTGATTGTCACCGGCAGAGAAAAATCTGCCCACTGTCACCAGATTGTATGATTAGCTCGCTCTTGACGAAGAATTAGAGCGAAAACGTAAAGAGCTTATCAATATTCTGGTCGTTATCTTTAAAAAATTGAAATCAGAAACACAGCTCATCCAGAAAGGTGCAAGTGACAAGGCTTTAAACTGAAATTAGGATACCGTGTCACTGTCCAAATGGTGTTTTTGATAGGAATACAGCGTTCTGTCAAAATCATCAATACATGTAAATTGTTTAAAACATGGCTTTGGATAACCAAAACATAACTTTTTATGTCAATAACTTTAAACAATCTCTTTTGTTTGCATGTCTGAAAGAAAACGGTAGTGATGAACATACCGTTGCGTCTACTTCGCCACAATTACAGTATGATCATCACACGCCATATTATTAGTTTCTGTTTATCTTTGTCTAGCGGCGTTTATCACCGAATATTCACATTCACACTTCATTCCTTAACGATGGTTGTTGTTTATCAATTGCACTTTATTTCTGTAAAAAGTGCAATGGCATTTCCCATCGATATAGCGAGCGTTTGTTCGATACTTCTGTCCTGTCATTGGCCGCAATAATACCAAGGGGCGGGGCATATTTACTACGGAACTATTTTTTTAATGAAATCGTAGTACAATTATTGGCAACATGCAAAACTGTAATCTGCAGTAAAGCAGTTAAAAAAAATAAGCAACGATAATTTGATTGATTTTAATGTATATAATTTCATGACGGATGGACAGTTGAAGAAACGTAAATGTGTTTAAAAATGCTGTTAAATGTCACGAAGATGCAAAAACAGTTAGTTCAAAATAACCTCTATAGCGGGTGCTTGTATGACGTCATGAGTGATGTCATTGAAAAAGTTTGACATTAAGCTCGATTCGGGCCGAAACATAACTCCGCAGCTGCATTTTCTTTCGACGCCATATTTTGCAGTGTACATTCGTTTTGAAAGTGTTGTTTTTTTCGAAAAGTTACTGGATTACTAGGATTATTTACACACAATACCTATTGGGTAATCAATTAATTACCTATTCAGTCCTATTTTAACGATTTTTTGTTTTGATAACTAATTTAAGCCTGAATTTTTTGTAAACATGTTCTTGATAAAATGTACAGCATCTTCAGCATCAGATAAAAAAATATTTGATTTTTTTTGTTCATTGCATACGACATAGTGGAATCATGTCCATATAAGTCGTATGTTCTGAATAAAATAAACAGAAATAACTAAAAGTTCGGAGGAGTTAGTCGTTTTAGACATAATTTAGTGCTTTTAATAGCCAAAACAACTGCAGAAAAAAGTATTTGGTAAACACATCAGCTTGCCAGGAAAAGACAACTCAGCAGAAAATATGTAAGTTATATGACTTTTGTGGTTTATTTCCTGTTTTGGTGTTTGTATGCAGCTACATTATATATTCTAAAATATGTTTTTGTGCAAAAGTGCATCGTTGACCAACTTTCGGTCAGAAACCAGGTCGCTCAGCTTCATTGTTATGATGCGGGCCCTGAAAGCGCATATATGTAAAACAAAAAACCGGGCATTAACAGCACTTTAATTAACTGAATAATGCACGTTTTCTACCGATAACGCCCGGGTTTTTGCGTTTTAATACACCACGATAACGGACCGAAAACACACCGTGTATGCAATAATACGTATTCATAATATTCTTGACATTGAAAAGATAGAAAATATACATACATATAAGGAACTATTTTATCTGTGCATTCATTGTCGTATAAAATTAGGTTACAATAGCTGTTCTAATTTACCCACTGTTGAGAACAACGAGAGAAAGAAAAGCGAAAAAGCCCTTCGGACTCCACCCATTTTGAACAGCCCCATTGCATACCATACCCCAATAAAATGCAACATGTCGAATTTTAATCTTTAATAACATAATGTTTTATACAACTATTTCTTTTAAATGTAAGCTCGGTAAAACAAGATACGGGTGCCGACGAAACTGCTGTACTTTCGACCATCGACTTAGTGCATGTCAGATTTTCGTGCATCACATATCCAACCACACTCTAGCTGTTGTTTTCAACTGTTTTCGATAACATAGACCCATTTATGCAAAATGATTCTAAGGAAGGTCACAAAAATACCAAATTATTAGATCTATCTATTAGATATGAATTCAATCAACAGAAAGGGCTTTATTCCCTGCTCTCTTCCAGACTTATTTATGGCTTAAGGTTGAGGGTGTCAAGTCCCCACTCCGTTAATACGGCTGGTTCCTGAAAATTTGGGCGGTATTCCGACTGCCGAAAAATAGGAACACCATATTCCACTTGTATATATAATTAAATTCGGATTTCATAAAACTAGACAACAGAGACAAAACTGGCTTTCTTTGCCGATTAATTGTCAATGTGTAAATATTTTGAAGAAAAAAAAATAGTCTTCTTTGAAGAGCATCCACACCACAGTACCAGTTATAAGGTTTTTAATTTTATAGGTGTTTACATTGACTTCGTTAATACATCTAAAAAAGTAAGAATTTTACACGGCATATATTGCTTTTATTTAAGTGTGTGTGTGTACCACATGATAAACTACGTCATAAATGCTACGTCGGATTCGGTCTTTTACTACAGTTTGATTGAGAGTTTTGTTTCTTAAAACACTTCGACAAACCTTTTCACAAAAAACCCGGCTGATGGAGGACATATTCAGTAACGGCAACGTTGAAATGCAATCCGTGCAATTTAATACTATTTATCTTCTTCATGTTCATCAAAACTTACCGTTATAGTCTTGAACCCGATCATAAAGGGCCAACATATTTTATGGTTTTCTTGCTGGACCTTAGTTTTAATTTATATATGCAAGAAATTTCCAGAGAAGCTACTATATAAATACCATAACAAGCAATTTCGGAGCGTTTCATGCAATATTCATTCAAAATGAGTTTTTGTCGGATTCCAGTTTTAAATCAAAAGGTCCCGTTCAATGTTTATCAGTATTCTCTATTCCAGGGGGATGGATTACACCCCTTTCAACTCTTAAAGAAGTTTGTATTTAAACCAATGCATCAACGTTGATTTAAATTTCATACACATTTTCAACAACGCATTTCAATTTCGATTAACAATTCAAATGATAACCCTTATCTAAATATCTGAATATGTTCGTGTATAAATTTATAGGACGATAATACTAGCTAACGAAAGAAATTGTCACCATTGATCATACATCCATTGTATCACTTACTGATAAATATCTGTCATAACCTTTGATTAAACTCCACATGTACTATATGTACTATTTGAGTCGAATCTTAGTGTTCAACATGTGCAAGTGGTAAGAAACATCATTATTTTATATTGTCGCCTCTGCTACTATCAACATGATGACGCCAGCATTTCTGACATGAAGTTTATTATATTTGAAGTTTAAACTCGCCAGTGTTTGTTCGCCTTCTAACGAAACCCGCCAATTGCAATTGGTACCCCAGCGTATAATCATCGCACATCAGGACTTATCTTACCTGTGCTTACTTTTGAACTACCAAAAACTAACGGTTATTTCGTGATAGCATTGATGGTAATACTATTATATGATTCAAGTTTGTGTGAATAAAATCAGTAAAACACAAACATTCACGATTGTTTTCTTCCAAGCAGTTGTTGTATGACAGTAAATGAATAATGAAGATATTAATGAGCGATGCTTCCGAACAACGTTTAATATATGTTTATGACTGCGGTGGCACATCTGACTGCAATAGTACAATGGAAACTACAAACAAAGAAGTAAAACATTCAAACATGAACCCTGTTTAGAGACACAAGATGAAGGCACACACGACACTGGTCGAGAGACATATAGCTTTTTCAATAAAGCATGGAATTTCCACTACGGTCAGTGAATGCACCAAAGTTTATTCAGGGTTTAAACTAGTCAATATGTGTATGACCACACGCTTATCTCGACATGAATCAATGATTACAAACTATAAAAATATCAGCCTCAACGGAAAAGCATCAACTGGAAAACAATGAAACATTAAGTAAAACTGATAAATGCATTCCTTAGTTTTTACGACCGAAAACAAATTATAACCTGTCCACGACTTCAATGGATCCAATCGGGGCAAGCTCTGAAAAGGAACGGTGCAATCCTTTAAAAACAACTTTGTCAAACTATGTTTTCATATTGCGTATAATGAATTTACCATTGTAGAGTAAAGAAGGAAAGATGAAATGAGCATAAAATAATCAACAGTTACAATTGTCGACAACAAATGTATGGACAATATAGTACAATGATTTTCAACAATGTCTTCTTGTGCATGTTGATTCGAATACCCATAGACAACAGAGTATTCCTATTTGTATTGATGATGTGTTATTGTTTTTGTTCAAATGTATGTGCAGGTACTGCTTTCAAGTGATCCCTTTCCATGTGATCGTGACCTAAATTCAATAAACATTACGAAATTTCGGTCGCATTACAGATCTCGTTCAATTTCAGGCTCCAAACATCGACTCTCAACCTCAACACATTTAACCACAGAACGGCAAAGTATTCATACTAGTGTACGGTGTACTTTTCTTGAAAGCAAATTACCGCATTAATTATGTTAGTAAATTTATTTGGTCAATATTATAGAGAAGTAATTAAAGAGCATCAAATTGTACTAATGTCCAATTCATTAGGACTGTGTTATTACTTACGTTCATTTTGTATATTGAGCAATGATATTTATCAACATTATGCACAATAGGATGCGCTTTTTGGAGGAGTAACACAAGTTATTATGGATTATGCCATGCACTTAATTGAGCTTTAGACATGACGAAGACACGAAACAGGAGATAATTAACACTTAACACTGTTATCTATTATTTACACATTTATTTATTCGAAAGAAAATTTCATGGGCGCATAAAATTGCGGTCCTGGGAACCTAGGAAAACGACACAATCCCCCCTCCCCAGTACACAGCAAAACGCAAAACGGATATCATAAAGCACTGTGGTCACTCACTGCATCATTTAAAACTAAAAGAAAATACCGCAATCAATAGAGAATACGGATCAAAGTATGTCGTTGCAATAGTAAATTGAGTCATGTGGATAATATTCCATCCGCATACCTGTAGCACCGGAAATGGTGCTGATAGATCGCCGCTCATAAGTGTTTAGCTATCAACGCCTGTGTAGTAATTAATGAATGTCGTCCCGGGTATTCAAAGTCCATGCATTTTACAAGTAATACGGAATGAAAAATATCGTCGAATGCACCGGAAGTGTCATGCATGTTTTTAAACAATTTTTTTGTGCGACCTTAAACAATTTCCTCACGGGACATATATCTGCACCCTAGAAACCCCCGCAAGCTGAGTATCCAACACTTGAAGCGTAAAACAAGGCCACCCTCCAATAGCACATACAACAAGTCACATTTAAACAAAATCTTTAAGCTATCAATAAAAAATGAAAGCAAGTGTGCATTTATGATATTTGAAAATTAAAATAGTAAACAAGATTTTATAAACATGAAAGCACTGGTGTTTTGTTTGACAGAAACTTCAAGTCAATGTAACTATCAATGAGACAATGAAATGTAGCCTTGCTCTTAACTCAAAAATAAGAGATTGTTTTGTCCGGTTTGGTAAACGTTAATCAATCCCTACAGTAGTATATGACATAGGAGTGTGGTGATCGCTGACAATGACAGATATACTCAAGATATAATGCTTTTTATGGAAGGGAATTGTGCGACAAAGGGCACACCCTATTACAAATAACAGTGGTTAGTGCGTGTTACCGGTGACCCGGAATTCAGTCCGATTCATGGACTTTCACCCAGAAATTCTCCCGTTCCTCATGTGGCCGTGTGCCAACTCAACAGACTCTGCAAAGCTTATACAGTTATGCGGCTAACTGTGAATACCTGGTCGCCTAAGCAAGACAGTATGAGCCCGACATAGTTATGAAAACAATGTCATTGTGAAGCATGTTTTGACGAATGCACGACATGAAACATTTGCAAATTACGTATGTTATTCCTACCGCAATATCAAAGTGTGGATTATATATTTAGAACTGTATGCTGACTTACAATTGTATGAGATCAATTTGATTGCTTAACTTGCATTGCGTATCACATAATAACTAAGCAAAAAAATTGTAATGTATTTAACGTACAGCAGTTCTTAAGTTAACTCTTGTAAACATAATTACTTTGATTAAGATCAAACATAACGTACACGTCGACCTTTAAGCTATTGTTAAACTTGTATTGTATACTAATTAAATATTTGAAAGCTATCATGATTAAGATAGATGGAACTATTCAAGCATCTTTAATTGTTTATGTCCCTGCTTTGGACAAATTCTTGGTACAAGAACATCGACATCTTAAATACTTTGTTACTCAGGCATCATTTAAGGCAGTAGCCTGTCATGGGTGTGGTTAACTGGAAGTAAATAGGGATTGGCCTGACCACTGCAACAATCACATATATGTTCATTGCAGCTTTCGATAACCTCAGGTACACCACAAGCAGTTTTATTTTATTTTCAACAAAATATAATGTTGGTTGATAAAACATATATCAAACGCAGAGCTAGCATGAACTAGACGCTCAGTCTACATCACCAGATTCGACGTGAAATCTTTATTCATCAATTACTTTTATGTGTTTTCCTCATTATCTATTTATTTTCCAATTCACAAATCTTCATTATTGGAGGCAATAAAATATTGAATTGAATTGAACACATTGATTAAACACTTGTGAAATAAGGATAATTCACAAAACTTCAAACTGTTCTTATTTCTAAGGAAGTATTTTTTCTTCAGTTTCTGAGCCAGTTTTTAAACCAAAACAGTGTTCTTTAATGAGTGTGCGGAAAACATGTTGCAAGAATTAGACTTGAAAAGGTGTTTCATATCCATGGCAACATATGTATGGGATCCAAACGCATTAGACTTGAAACAGGAAGTTCATATCCAAGGCAACTCGAGTGTCGGACATAGAAGAGAAAACTAACTCCTAAAATTTTAAATGGATAATATTTATGTTGGTCATAAATCAACACAAAACGCTTGCGATATATACCTACACGAAAGAGAAACTAAGCTGTGGTTGTTTTATATAGATATATATATCAATTTAAACCGGTTCTCTTTCATGCAATACTTCTACTTTAAGTAGTGTCCATCGGTTGAAACATTGGGTATCAATGATGGCCCTCAAGTTCTAACTTATAATACAGTATTTGTCATTCAGTTTCAATCTCCTACTTGAGGGTTTTCTCCTCCGCGAAATGGCAACACTCCCTTCTCTCCCCAACTCCATTGCCTGTCATCCAGTTCTTACGGGGAACTACTATTGCATATTGTGAACAATGACCGCTGCCCCACAGGTATCAATGAGCTCATTGTACGACATCATATCATTGATTTGTCGCATAAAGAAGGGATGTGGACTACTCTAATGTTTTATCTTTATTAGCTTTTCCCACATCAAGATATGCAGGAGTTTTTGAACGAGACATTTACAAGTTATTGACCAGTTGTATAACCAAAACAATGATAGGTTCTTGTAAAGTATGTGCTGAAAACATGCTGCAAGAACTGGATTCGAAAAGACTCATATTAACCTATTCATGAGATATAAATATGAATGGTTACTTTACAATTTATATATTCAACACACGATTGGTATAATGGGCAACTGTTTACTTACAGTCCGTGCATATTTCGCCGGAAGTGTAGTTATTGACAATCCATTCACGACCTTCAACGAGGAGCAGTACTAAATCCGGTGTGAATTTCGAAAATTAGCACAAACCTGCCTGTCACTGATGTTTTTAAGGTTTACTGAAACATACACGTAAGTAAAACTAAGTTGTGGTTGCTATATATATAGATTGAAGAAATTATATAGTGTCTGCTCCGTTTCTTTTCCATGCCATAACTATACAGTTAATTGTACTAAAACGGATTTGTTCTAAAATGTCAAAGTCCGTATTTGCTAAATGGCATGAATTTCTTTTTGTTGCAATTAAATATTCATTCATGCAATTTCTAACATTCCAACAACTTTCTTTCTTCTCACCACACTTTCGATTCTATTTGTGAATGCTATTCGACCACTAATTAAAACCTAAGAATTCGATAGTTAAAAATATACTGTGACATTTGTAAATATTTGCGTTCATAATTGTAAAGCAGCTTGTAATTGGTATTGATTGGTATAATAATCTCGCTTGTTATTTCAAAAATGTTTTATAAAGGACTGTATTCCGTATTTAATAACAATACCTTGTATAATTATGTTCTGTATATCTCATTTAGTAGGAGAATAAATTGTATTACAGTATATGAACATTATGCTATAGTCCTCGAACCCATTCGGAACTCCTCGGCCATTTTTATCGAAAACAACCTCGGATGTATGCCGGTATATCAGTTGAAGTAGTTCGGATTTTTTTTTTAAATATCATTTATTAAATGTAGTATTTTAGAGTTGTATTTATTTATCTTAGTTTAAATTGATTGCCAGTGAAGGGTATTATTGTAAACATAATTAAGATTCCCAAGAGTTAAGTCATAAAGTTTAACTGCTAAATAAAATTACTACGCCATCTTCTTGCAGCGGACTTAAACGTACCACTTTTTGAGTATGTAAGCCGTCCAAATACATCCGAGGTTGTTTTCGATAAAAATGGCCGAGGCGTTCCGAATGCCTCGAAGTCACTCACCTGTCTTACCACATGTAATATCTAGTACATCTATATGTCCTGTAGTAGTCTTTACAACTTTAACAGGGTGTCCAAAAAGAAAGGTACCACTTTGAAATATTCCAAACTTTGCGATTTTTTTAATACATGTATTAAGATGAACTTTATATAATGATAGTCTTACATGTTTCAGTTGACTGTATAAAAACGTGGGAAATAAACAATAAAACCGTGTTACCGTGTCTCCATAAAAGAACTCATTATTTTCAAGATGGCGTGAATGACGTGGGATCAGCGTATTTTTCTTGTTTTAAAATATTATAAAACCAAATGTTTCACAGACGTGCCAAGAAATTTAAAAAAAAACTTTTTACTAATTGTACTTAACTCAGTTTTGCGTAAATTCCACTTTCGGTTATAGAAAAAGGTGTCACGTGGTTATGGTACTTAACAACAGTAGTGTCACGTGGTTATGGTACTTAACAACAGTAGTGGTCTTAAAGCTGCACTCTCATAGATCGAACGTTCTGACATTATAGTTTTTATTTTTTTTTGTCTTGAAGCAAGACAATTTATGCGTAAACGCAAAAAGCATGGAAACCAGTCATATGATACTGCTGATAAAAAAACCCAGATCTCCGATTTTTTTATTTAAGTTCAAAAAATGATGTTTAATGCATTTTTCTTAAACCGTAAAACAATTCGAACAGAAATAAGAAAATGTGCGATCTGATCTTTTTACAGCAGTATTTTATCACTGGTGTGCAAAAACTGGCCCATTCCAAGACAAAAAATAAAAAAAAAACACTTGTCAAAACGGTAAATTTGTGAGAGTGGAGCTTTAATATGCAGTGTAATATTTTTTACGAATTATTTTCAACAAAAGTGTGTAGAGTTATATTTCTGAATTAATTTATCCATTTTATAGATTAAAAGTTAAATACAGCCTTTCTTCTAGATATACATTTGCCTACTGGTGACATATTCCAGTCGCCTTTATTACTTATATTAGATCATTATCTCGATCCTAACACACTGATGCTTTTGTTCAATTTCATGAACATTTTATCTGCACATTGTGATAGGATACTGCTTATTTTAGCGGTATATAGCTTGACCAACGTTATTTTCGTTTTTTTTTTTTAAAAACTGCGATACAATCGACAATGATAAAAATGATAACATGACGACTTCACTTGTTCCCTTTTTTAAACAAATTTTGACGGAATCAAATTTAAAAACTAACTAAGGTACTGTCTGTAAATTTTGAAACAGTTGCAGTGACAGTTATCATTCCTTTGTTTCACACCCATATTGAGACTAAAATGTCTTAAATGTCGCTAATATAGTAAGAATACAAAGTAGTCTTACGATTTTAAAGAGTTCATTTTTTGTAACTGAACTCGAAATGCGAGTTATGTTTGAAAAATGATGAAATAATGGGAATATAAGGCTGATCCTTCAGACAATAATCCCTGCCCTCTCATCCGAAAACCAATGGCTGACATAAAGTGTCCATACGTTCAAGGCAGCTGTTTAAGTTGGATTATCGCTGCTGTCCGCTGGGTGTGTGTAAGTTAATTTGCACTCGCACTCCGACAAGGCCCATTCGGCGAGTAACGTGCACTAGTGTATAGCACTGTCACACGGAACGAGTAACGTGCACCAGCGTATAGCACTGCCACACGGAACGAGTAACGTGCACCAGCGTATAGCACTGCCACACGGAGCGAGTAACGTGCACCAGCGTATAGCACTGCCACACGGAACGAGTAACGTGCACCAGCGTATAGCACTGCCACACGGAACGAGTAACGTGCACCAGCGTATAGCACTGCCACACGGAACGAGTAACGTGCACCAGCGTATAGCACTGCCACACGGAACGAGTAACGTGCACCAGCGTATAGCACTGCCACACGGAACCCCATTTAACGTCCATGCCGGAAGACGATTGATATTTTTAGTGGGGCGGCTGGTAATCGAACCATCGCCCCCTGGTTCGACAGGACAGACAATACCACGGATCAGCTTATACTTTAGTCTCACATGTCACGTATTCGATTTGTCTTGCTTGCCGTAATTAGAACTCAATACTCTGCCATCAAACATGGATGTCACACAAATCAATAACCATAACTATGTAATCTGATGAAAGCTTATAAACACCACCTCTCGATGAGTTCATTAATTCACTTTGTCTTTAATTTGGTACCAAGTTGTCTGTAATGCCAATTAAAGACTGAAGTTCTAGAAACGCGCTTAAGTACCAGGTAATGTAGTGCAATGTAGACTGTATACACTCCGTTCAAGTATCTTTTACTTGTTCTCTCTCTCTCAATTGATCAATATCTCTATCTGATTAGGACAACTTAAAATTAACAACCTAAATGTGTTCCTAAATTAACATAAATCTGAAAGTCTGACAGTCTGAAAATGGGAAATAAAACAGCTTATCATATGCATGAGCTGCATTAATTCAAACGTTTCCATACTTTTTTTCATGAGAGTATTTTAATATCAGAATATAGCGTATTTACCAATCAGCTCTACATGAAACCCGCTTCGAATGACATGGGTAAATGCCATATGCGGTGAAAAGTAACGCCAAAAGGGCAGAACTTCAAGCTTATACTATACCAGTTCCATCATGCTCCATAAAATTGAATATATATTGAAATAAACCAGCATTTTGTATGTGTTCCAAGTGTTTAAGTTTTTTAACAGGATATCCGTATCTGTGTTGTTATAGAGTCGAGTTAATTGATTTCAAAATGCATGGAATAATAATTGGAGCCCTTATGTATAAGAGTGAAATGTATAGATGCAAAGTGCTAGATTGTGTCAAACGGAAAATGAAAGCAGAACAAGACTCCTTTCAAGAACTTCCGCATTGGTAACACGAAAATAGCTCATAGACCAGGATCCTTGCTGTGGTCGTTTAAGGAAAGAAACGTCTTGTATCACGAACGAATAGCCTTGGCCTCTAGCTCTGTTCTCCCATATCTGAATTTAACCGTTCATTTCACTTCGATGAAAAACGTAATGGATTAAATGAATCGTGATAATATTTCGATTTTGAAACAGCATCCTTAGGGCAGAATATAATCATAATAGAACGGACAAAGCAGTGAAGCTTTACAACTAAATTGTCTTGATATGAAGCGCGGCATTTCTATTAGTACTTTGATTAGCAACGAGACTGTTCACATAACGAGCATAGCACCACAAGACGACGGATTCCACTGGATGAGATTGATTTTCACCGGCAGAGACAAATCTGCTCGCTTTCAGCAGCTTGCTTGATTAGCTCGCTATTTCCGAAGAATTAGAGCGAATACGTAAATATCTAATAACAATTCTTGTCATTATTATCAATAAATTGGAAATCAAAAACACATCTTAGCCAGAAAGTGCAGGTGACAAGTGAAATAGGGCCAATCGCAGCACTGACCTACAACTGCATGTACTGATGAAACTTAAAAGCAATACGGCTTATATTGGGGCTTCTTCTATTTAAATTGTAACATTGCATAAGATGTGTTATAGGTTGAAAAAACTGGACATGTCCCTGCACTTTACATTTAATTGTATTAGCTTGTATCATCTCGACTAGTCTGTTCTTGGTTTGCGTTCATTCATTCATTCATTTATTCATTTATTCGTTCGTTCGTTAGTTCGTTCGTTCGTTCGTTCATTCATTTATTCATTTATTCATCATTCATTCATACGTTAATTCAATCGTAAAATCATTCATTCATTTATTCAACCATACGTTCATTCATTAGTTCGTTCGTTCGTTCATAATACATTCATTCATTCATTCATTTTAAATTTTTATTCATGTTGAAAACATTAATGTCACCCACAAAACTCATGATAAAAGTCCTACAACTCGTGCTTCATGTATAAATTCAATAACTAGGGTAACGGGTGCAGTTATTATTACATTTCCTCTTCAGACGATTCCGTAACAATGTTTCTCTTTATCGACAATCAGGTCTTTGAGAAGACGACATTAATAAATAATTAGCGTACCTTTTACGTCTACGTTGAACGAGGTTGGTGTTGAATATATCCAAGCAGGCGCCCTTGTTCGCTTATTCTGACACCATAACAACAATACTATCCCGTCATATAATTAACTTCCGTCAGTTATTGTCTAGCGTTGATCACCGAAAATGCAATTACATAGCCATAAATATTAAATGAGGGTTTGGTAAAACAAGAACTGCAAGCGCCGACGAGACCGTGACACGTCCGACCATCGATCTAAGTGCACGCATCAACTACACTAGCACAAATCCAGCCTTTGTTTGTCCACTTTTTTCGAGTACGTAAGCCCGGTGTTGTGTTCCAAATTTTCCAGCTCTCGGAAGGTCACGAGAATTTCCAATTTCAATTAAATGTGAATTTGAGACACAGCAAGTGCTTAATTCTCCGCCCTCTATCAGTTTCCAGTTGTATTCATGGCACCAGTTTCTTGAAGAAGTTTATTCAAATCAATGGAACAAAGCAATTTCGGCTTTCATTCGCAAGGTTCCGTTATAAAACACTTAGCATGATTTGAACAACACAATTCAATACATATAAACAATTCATATGATAACCTATATCTAAATAACTGCATCTGTCCTAGATTGGCGTGTATAGGTACATGGTGATACTACAAGCTAAAGATAGAATTCGTAATATAAAAATACGTAATCAGCGATCATCTTAGACCGTGATCATCGCGAATTGATAGAGGCGTGTGGTCAATGTGGTCAGTTAGTAGTATATAAATGTGTGTGTCTCTCGGTCAGTGTCAGCTGGGCTCTGACCATGTGGATCTAAACAGGGTTTATGTTTCATGTATTGACTAATGGGATTGTCCCGTACTTTACATTGTATAATTTATGAATTAAACAAATAGTAAGAAACCTTATTATCTGCTATTGTCGTATGCATAGTCTTCTGTGATTTCACGGGAATATGATGGCCGTAACATGTCACATACATACAGTATATGTAGATTTGTCAATGCATTCTAGCCTGCGCACGACTGGTAGGAAGGGCCCCTCGGTGCCTGTAAATGGCACCCGGAGCTGGCAGCCTGCGAATGGCACCCGGAGCTGGCTGCCGGAGTCAGAACATCTGGCACGCTTTGATACACTCAGTGCAACTATTTATAAACAAACGCCATACAATAAAATTAATATATTTATTGAATAAAGAAACGATAATTCGTATATATTTGAAAAAAAAGTTTTATGTAATTTATACCGTATAAAGCATATCAGCTTTGATATACTTTGGCTGACGTCATCAGAAAGTTTGGTATACTTTGGCTGAAGTCATCAGCTACAGCAAGCTTTTATATAGTTTGGCTGAAGTCATCAGTCACAGAAAGCTTTGATATACTTTGGCTGAAAACATCACTCACAGCAAGCTTTGATATGCTTTGGCTGAAGTCATCAGTCACAGCAAGCTTTGATATACTTTGGCTGAAGTCATCAACTACAGCAAGCTTTGATATACTTTGACTGAAGTCATCAGTCACAGAAAGCTTTGATATACTTTGGCTGAAAACATCACTCACAGCAAGCTTTGATATGCTTTGGCTGAAGTCATCAGTCACAGCAAGCTTTGATATACTTTGGCTGAAGTCATCAACTACAGCAAGCTTTGATATAGTTTGGCTGAAGTCATCAGTCACAGCAAGCTTTGATATACTTTGACTGAAGTCATCAGTCACAGAAAGCTTTGATATACTTTGGCTGAAAACATCACTCACAGCAAGCTTTGATATGCTTTGGCTGAAGTCATCAGTTACAGCAAGCTTTGATATACTTTGGCTGAAGTCATCAGTTACAGCAAGCTTTGATATACTTTGGCTGATGTCATCAGTTACAGCAAGCTTTGATATACTTTGGCTGATGTCATCAGTTACAGCAAGCTTTGATATACTTTGGCTGAAGTCATCAGTTACAGCAAGCTTTGATATATTTTGGCTGAAGTCATCAGTTACAGCAAGCTTTGATATGCTTTGGTTGAAGTCATCAGTTACAGCAAGCTTTGATATACTTTGGCTGAAGTCACCAGTTACAGCAAGCTTTGATATACTTTGCCTGACGTCACCAGTTACAGCAAGCTTTGATATACTTTGGCTGACGTCATCAGTTACAGCAAGCTTTGATATACTTTGGCTGACGTCATCAGTAACACCAAGCTTTGATATACTTTGGCTGACGTCATCAGTTACAGCAAGCTTTGATATACTTTGGCTGACGTCATCAGTTACAGCAAGCTTTGATATACTTTGGCTGACGTCATCAGTTACAGCAAGCTTTGATATACTTTGGCTGACGTCATCAGTTACAGCAAGCTTTGATATACTTTGGCTGACGTCATCAGTTACAGCAAGCTTTGATATACTTTGGCTGATGTCATCAGTTACAGCAAGCTTTGATATACTTTGGCTGATGTCATCAGTTACAGCAAGCTTTGATACAATGCATATAGTAATCTTACAATAACACCCACTGTATATGTCTCTTTTATTAAAATAAGAATAAGTTTTCTGATAATAATTCACAGATAATTGTTAAGTGTTGAAATACAGCAGTTTCTATTTGTTCACATTGCATAACGTTTCGCAAGTAAAATACGGTAGACACAGACAATAACAAGCCCGTCATTTGCAGTTTACACTTTTGACAGACAGGTTCTTACTGTTTCTGTCAATTCCTCACGCTTGTATTAAATGATTGGAACCTCCATGCAACAGTTATTTCCACATACAATATTTGTACAGGAAGCAGTGCCGTGACGCAAATCTTCATTAAGTATTTTCAGAACATGTTATCACATTTGGAGCATTCTTTTAGTTTGTGGGTATGTGTAATTTCAATTTGATTTCATATTACATTGTGTATAAGGAGAATACAATGACACCACTTAATAGCTTCTTTTTTTTCTTTCAGTAGCTGCTTAGGGGATTGCAATTCTTGAGCACATTAACTATGTACAAAATAAATAAGTGTCTACACCCTAGTGTAAAGTTGTGGTCATTTCAAAACGAGGTTCCTGCCTGCGGACTTAGCGCGGGCGGGTCGGTAGGAAGTGTGTTCCGCCATGAGGTTACAAAGAGTGACCTTCCGGTAGCGCAACCAGTCGACCCGCGTCTGGAGGCTCCGCTGTAAATCCTCGTCGCTAGGGTAGGGCGATACCTAAAGGGCGCATACGATGTTATCAAAATGTGAATCGAGCAATATCTAATAATGATGCTTCATTTTGCGATACAATTAGGGCTACATATAGATACATATACATTTTGGACATGGACCGGTATCCGAGAACATGCAGACTGGTACGTACAAAATTAGTTCCCGGCAGCCGACAAATCCAGAAATCATGTCTAATGGTTTGTGCATTTTAGGCGTTTTCCGTCATCCTGTCATGTGCTGGAGTGTAGACTACACCCACTACAGGGCCACCTATATGAAACCAGTAAATTGAGTGTAGACTATACCCACTACATGGCAACCTATACGGACCCCGTAAATTGAGTGTAGACTACACCCACTACATGGCCATCTATATGGAACCCGTTAATTGAGTGAAGACTACACCTACTACAGGGCCGTCTATATGGAACCCGTTAACTTAGTGTAGACTACACCTACTACAGGGCCACCTATATGGAACCCGTTAATTTAGTGTAGACTACACCTACTACATGGCCATCTATATGGAACCAGTGAATTGAGTGTAGACTACACCTACTACAGGGCCACCTATATGGAACCCGTTAATTTAGTGTAGACTACACCCACTACATGGCCATCTATATGGAACCAGTGAATTGAGTGTAGACTACACCTACTACAGGGCCACCTATATGGAACCCGTTAATTGAGTGTAGACTACACCTACTACATGGCCACCTATATGGACCCCGTTAATTGAGTGTAGACTACACCTACTACAGGGCCACCTATATGGACCCCGTTAATTGAGTGTAGACTACACCTACTACAGGGCCACCTATATGGAACCAGTGAATTGAGTGTAGACTACACCTACTACATGGCCACCTATATGGAACCCGTTAATTGAGTGTAGACTACACCTACTACAGGGCCACCTATATGGACCCCGCTAATTGAGTGTAGATTACACCTACTACATGGTCACCTATATAGACCCCGTTAATTGAGTGTAAACTACACCCACTACATGGCCACCTATATGGAACCCGTTAATTGAGTGTAGACTACACCTACTACAGGGCCACCTATATGGATCCCGTTAATTGAGTGTAAACTACACCTACTACATGGCCACCTATATGGATCCCGCTAATTGAGTGTAAACTACACCTACTACATGGCCACCTATATGGAACCCGTTAATTGAGTGTAAACTACACCCACTACATGGCCACCTATATGGAACCCGTTAATTGAGTGTAGACTACACCTACTACAGGGCCACCTATATGGAACCAGTGAATTGAGTGTAGACTACACCTTCTACATAGCCACCTATATGGACCCCGCTAATTGAGTGTAAACTACACCTACTACATGGCCACCTATATGGACCCCGCTAATTGAGTGTAAACTACACCTACTACATGGCCACCTATATGGAACCCGTTAATTGAGTGTAAACTACACCTACTACATGGCCACCTATATGGAACCCGTTAATTGAGTGTAAACTACACCCACTACATGACCACCTATATGGAACCCGTTAATTGAGTGTAAACTACACCTACTACATGGCCACCTATATGGACCCCGTTAATTGAGTGTAGACTACACCCACTACAGGGCCACCTATATGGAACCCGTTAATTGAGTGTAAACTACACCTACTACATGGCCACCTATATGGAACCCGTTAATTGAGTGTAGATTACACCTACTACAGGGCCAACTATATGAACCCGTTAATTGAGTGTAAACTACACCTACTACATGGCCACCTATATGGAACCAGTTAATTGAGTGTAGACTACACCCACTACATGGCCATCTATATGGAACCCGTTAATTGAGTGTAGACTAAACCCACTACAGGGCCACCTATATGGACCCCGCTAATGGAGTGTAGACTACACCTACTACATGGCCACCTATATGGACCCCGTTAATTGAGTGTAAACTACACCTACTACGTGGCCACCTATATGGACCCCGCTAATTGAGTGTAGATTACACCTACTACAGGGCCAACTATATGGACCCCGTTAATTGAGTGTAGACTACACCTTCTACAGGGCCACCTATATGGAACCCGTTAATTGAGTGTAGATTACACCCACTACAGGGCCAACTATATGAACCCGCTAATTGAGTGTAGATTACACCCACTACAGGGCCAACTATATGGACCCCGCTAATTGAGTGTAGATTACACCTACTACAGGGCCACCTATATGGACCCCGTTAATTGAGTGTAGATTACACCTACTACAGGGCCACCTATATGGACCCCGTTAATTGAGTGTAGATTACACCTACTACAGGGCCAACTATATGGACCCCGCTAATTGAGTGTAGATTACACCTACTACAGGGCCACCTATATGGACCCCGTTAATTGAGTGTAAACTACACCTACTACATGGCCACCTATATGGACCCCGCTAATTGAGTGTAAACTACACCTACTACATGGCCACCTATATGGACCCCGCTAATGGAGTGTAGACTACACCTACTACATGGCCACCTATATGGACCCCGTTAATTGAGTGTAGATTACACCTACTACATGGCCACCTATATGGACCCCGCTAATGGAGTGTAGACTACACCTACTACATGGCCACCTATATGGACCCCGTAAATTGAGTGTAAACTACACCTACTACATGGCCACCTATATGGACCCCGTTAATTGAGTGTAAACTACACCCACTACATGGCCACCTATATGGACCCCGTTAATTGAGTGTAAACTACACCTACTACATGGCCACCTATATGGACCCCGTTAATTGAGTGTAAACTACACCTACTACATGGCCACCTATATGGACCCCGTTAATTGAGTGTAAACTACACCTACTACATGGCCACCTATATGGACCCCGCTAATTGAGTGTAAACTACACCTACTACATGGCCACCTATATGGATCCCGTTAATTGAGTGTAAACTACACCTACTACATGGCCACCTATATGGACCCCGCTTATTGAGTGTAGACTACACCTACTACATGGCCACCTATATGGAACCCGTTAATTGAGTGTAGACTACACCTACTACAGGGCCACCTATATGGACCCCGCTAATTGAGTGTAGACTACACCTACTACATGGCCACCTATATGGAACCCGTTAATTCAGTGTAGACTACACCTACTACAGGGCCACCTATATGGACCCCGTTAATTGAGTGTAGACTACACCTACTACATGGCCAACTATATGGACCCCGTTAATTGAGTGTAGACTACACCTACTACAGGGCCAACTATATGGACCCCGTTAATTGAGTGTAGATTACACCTACTACAGGGCCAACTATATGGACCCCGTTAATTGAGTGTAAACTACACCTACTACATGGCCACCTATATGGACCCCGTTAATTGAGTGTAGACTACACCTACTACATGGCCACCTATATGGATCCCGCTAATTGAGTGTAGACTACACCTACTACATGGCCACCTATATGGACCCCGCTAATTGAGTGTAAACTACACCTACTACATGGCCACCTATATGGAACCCGTTAATTGAGTGTAGACTACACCTACTACATGGCCACCTATATGGATCCCGCTAATTGAGTGTAGACTACACCTACTACATGGCCACCTATATGGACCCCGCTAATTGAGTGTAAACTACACCTACTACATGGCCACCTATATGGAACCCGTTAATTGAGTGTAAACTACACCTACTACATGGCCACCTATATGGACCCCGTGAATTGAGTGTAGACTACACCTACTACATGGTCACCTATATGGACCCCGTTAATTGAGTGTAGATTACACCCACTACAGGGCCACCTATATGGACCCCGTTAATTGAGTGTAAACTACACCTACTACATGGCCACCTATATGGACCCCGTTAATTGAGTGTAAACTACACCTACTACAGGGCCACCTATATGGACCCCGCTAATTGAGTGTAGACTACACCTACTACATGGCCACCTATATGGACCCCGCTAATGGAGTGTAGATTACACCTACTACATGGCCACCTATATGGATCCCGTTAATTGAGTGTAGATTACACCTACTACAGGGCCACCTATATGGATCCCGTTAATTGAGTGTAGACTACACCTACTACAGGGCCACCTATATGGACCCCGTTAATTGAGTGTAGACTACACCTACTACATGGCCACCTATATGGACCCCGCTAATTGAGTGTAGATTACACCTACTACAGGGCCACCTATATGGAACCCGTTAATTGAGTGTAGACTACACCTACTACATGGCCACCTATATGGACCCCGCTAATGGAGTGTAAACTACACCTACTACATGGCCACCTATATGGACCCCGCTAATTGAGTGTAAACTACACCTACTACATGGCCACCTATATGGACCCCGCTAATTGAGTGTAAACTACACCTACTACATGGCCACCTATATGGACCCCGTTAATTGAGTGTAAACTACACCTACTACATGGCCACCTATATGGACCCCGTTAATTGAGTGTAGACTACACCTACTACATGGTCACCTATATGGACCCCGTTAATTGAGTGTAGATTACACCTACTACAGGGCCACCTATATGGACCCCGTTAATTGAGTGTAGATTACACCTACTACAGGGCCACCTATATGGACCCCGCTAATGGAGTGTAGATTACACCTACTACATGGCCACCTATATGGAACCCGTGAATTGAGTGTAAACTACACCTACTACATGGCCACCTATATGGAACCCGTTAATTGAGTGTAGATTACACCTACTACATGGCCACCTATATGGAACCCGTTAATTGAGTGTAGATTACACCTACTACAGGGCCACCTATATGGACCCCGTTAATTGAGTGTAGATTACACCTACTACAGGGCCACCTATATGGAACCCGTTAATTGAGTGTAAACTACACCTACTACAGGGCCACCTATATGGAACCCGTTAATTGAGTGTAAACTACACCTACTACAGGGCCACCTATATGGACCCCGTTAATTGAGTGTAGATTACACCTACTACAGGGCCACCTATATGGACCCCGTTAATTGAGTGTAGATTACACCTACTACAGGGCCACCTATATGGACCCCGTTAATTGAGTGTAGATTACACCTACTACAGGGCCACCTATATGGAACCCGTTAATTGAGTGTAAACTACACCTACTACAGGGCCACCTATATGGAACCCGTTAATTGAGTGTAGATTACACTTACTACAGGGCCACCTATATGGAACCCGTTAATTGAGTGTAAACTACACCTACTACATGGCCACCTATATGGAACCCGTTAATTGAGTGTAGATTACACCTACTACAGGGCCACCTATATGGACCCCGCTAATGGAGTGTAAACTACACCTACTACATGGCCACCTATATGGACCCCGTTAATTGAGTGTAGACTACACCTACTACATGGCCACCTATATGGAACCCGCTAATTGAGTGTAGACTACACCTACTACATGGCCACCTATATGGAACCCGTTAATTGAGTGTAAACTACACCTACTACATGGCCACCTATATGGACCCCGTGAATTGAGTGTAGATTACACCTACTACATGGCCACCTATATGGACCCGCTAATTGAGTGTAAACTACACCTACTACATGGCCACCTATATGGACCCCGCTAATTGAGTGTAGATTACACCCACTACATGGCCACCTATATGGACCCCGCTAATGGAGTGTAAACTACACCTACTACATGGCCACCTATATGGACCCCGCTAATTGAGTGTAGACTACACCTACTACATGGCCACCTATATGGACCCCGCTAATGGAGTGTAGATTACACCTACTACAGGGCCACCTATATGGAACCCGTTAATTGAGTGTAGACTACACCTACTACATGGCCACCTATATGAACCCGCTAATTGAGTGTAGACTACACCTACTACATGGCCATCTATATGGACCCCGCTAATTGAGTGTAAACTACACCTACTACATGGCCATCTATATGGACCCCGCTAATTGAGTGTAAACTACACCTACTACATGGCCACCTATATGGACCCCGTCTGGAGTGGCTCACTAGGTTCAAAAACTCATAAGGATCATATCATATGTTCCCGTACCCTTCATTGATATTTTGGGACGACAGTGTTCATTCAAGTAGCGATAACCTGATTGCGACGCATTCATACCTTATATAGAATGAAGTGTGACCTGATATATATGGCCTACACAAAATGATTTTTTTTATTTTAATAATTATGTATTATCATTGTTGAGAGATCCAGAAGGTCCAAAGGGATGTGCAGTCTATAAATCGTATATTCATTTTAAGTGAACCTGATATTAGAGGTATAAGGTATGGTTTTCCCTACCTCACGGCCGTGATGCGATTACCCAAAAAGGCGTACAATGTATTTGTAAGGCTTGATCGATGTGATTTACCTGTTGTCTAAGCGCCTGGAGAACGTTTGGATCACAGTTGTCTTTGAAGAAGCGTTTGTTGATCATGATGCACTCGGCGCCACCACTGACCAGTGCAAGGGAAGGCTGGTTATCAGTCAATAGCTGCTGGATGCCCTGTATCATAAGACTATATGCTATTATATGGGATGCAAACAATAAATGTCCTTGCCCATACAAGAGATACCATTTTTTTAAGTATCGGTCCATTTTTTAAGTATCGGTCCACTTTCAATTTAAGCACAATGCACAAACACATATGCATTGAATAGCTAGAACTATGTTGAATCGTATGAATAACGCAAAAATCGCTTTATGTTGGACTAAATGAAACAGGCCACCACAGTTTATTTGTTTATCAATTTAATTTAACCATCTTAATTGAATATGTCTTATACTAACGAATGCCTGATCTTTTATAAGGTCCGAGAAACTCAAAGTCAAGTTCAGATAGGATATAAAACATGTACTCAATTGTCCAGGCATTTGTCTGAATACTTACGAACGCCTGACCCTTTGTAAGGGTCTGTATTAGAACAAACTCGGGGTCCAGGTCGGCCGCCGTCACCTCCTTTTTCTACAACAGAAAGCAACATGGTTTGAATCGAATAGATAGGGGGGGGGGGATCTCCTTGTACATAATGTAGTGATATGTATTCTTTTCATATAATCAATTGAATGTACTTTTGTGACAAAATGCTACACCTGAAGTCTTTTAATTAAAATCATTTTTGGAGAATTTACCATTATTTTAAGGTTCGTGAGTTCAGAAGTTTAGTGATAAAATCAAAGTTATTGCATATATTACGTGAGTGAATTGGAATAAATTTGCACGAATAAAAATCAATCCCATCCATATATTGCACTATAACACTCCACACATTCATTCAATATCACATCTATAAATTACAATGTGAAAGTGGACTTGACAACATAAAGTACACCTCTGCTATAGGTATATGCATCTAACAGTTACTGTGCACAGTGACAGCCAAACCTGTAATGGAATGGAAAGGGTATTTCTTTTAGTGTAACATATGGCACATGATGCAATAGACCAAGGCCCGCAACCAAAGTGCGTGCATGTTTGACACACCATGCTGGTCCTTACCACGTCCGTGACAAACACGGCGTGTCGCGTGCTGATTGCATTTTCGTCGATATCCCCACTTGACACATGATACTTGGCAGTGGAGGGCGCGTGGTTCCGTTCAGGCGCTTGCAGCCGTTTTTCGTGCTCAGCATTCTGGGATTTTACCATCCATTGTATATTGTTTCATTTATTTATATATAACTTCTATATGTTTTCACGCAAAAACTAAACATCTGCCCCTATTTTATATGCATCTATTGCACTTGGGTGACGAGGTATGGTTTATATGTATATATATATATATACAATGTAGTCATGATCAACAGTACAGTGAACTGTAGCGTAAGGATCTCTGAGAAAATAAAACACACTACATAGAAACCTTGTCCTTTGAAACGTCACTTGACAATGGTACACGAGACTTGCATTAAAACACAAATTGTATCACGTGGTAAACAACCGTCTCTCAAACCTGACATTACATTTGTTATGCGGCTTCAAAAGCTAATAAATGAAAGACAGACTCTGCGGAGAATACATTTACCAAATCTGGCTAACAACTGTCATTTGGCGGCTATGGCGTGTTGGTATAGGCGTACATTGGCCGCCTTTTAAGAGATTAACGTGTCTGTAGCAAACGCGAGGTGACAGCCCATGAGAGCACAGGTCTGATCAGCAGCCGGATGAAACCCTTGACACAACATGCCATCCATATTATGTAATTTGCTATATTATGTGGCCCTAACGTTACATTAAAGTTTTGGTCATAATATTCTTGGAGAAAAATGACGATGGGGGTTATATCTATCGGTCAACCAACCGTTACGGATAAACTCAACTGACAGTTACTTTCACCAATCACCATGTTTGCTCCCTTTTCAAACGACCATTTAGTGGAACCTACGACTATGACAAACTATATATTACATGAATTAGGGTATCAGAGTATCTTTTATCACTTTTAATATTATACATCATTATCTGAGGTACATAACAAATTCCAAGTGTGGTGTAAACAACACTCGTCATGTCGATCTAGTTGTTTGGATAATACAGTTTTAATGTATTTCACCATTGACAATGGTTATTACACTGTTGATTCCAGCTAATTGGGATCAGAAATTGTGCCCCCCCCCCCTGTCTAACTTTGTAATATGAATGAGGACTTTATGTTCCAGAAGTGTTTCTTTCATGTATATATCCTATTCTGACAACGGATTTGCACATTTTGGCCAATTTTACCCCTAACTCGTCAATTACGTAGTTTCTGTGAGATTGTCCAATAGGACTAATGCATATAGATCAAACGTACAGTGCCTGTTAACAAGACTTCATCACAAAATTATGTGCGAAATGCCATATACAAACCATGCAATACAATAGCATATCTGCAAGTAACAGTAACAGAGATCATTTTAACGTCCTTTACTCCAATAAATCCTCTGCCAAGGACTTGATGGAGGAATACATTTGTTTAAAATGATCTGATTTCTTTTAGCGTCTTCCATATGGTTTTGTAAAGGGTACCCATTTGCTCAGCCAGTGTCTGCTGCAAGCATGTTTGTACTGGAATATGTATGTATGTTCACAAAGGCAAAGAAACTAGCGTTTCGGCGAAAGAAATCAGACAACTGTGTATCATGCATCGAAACATACACAATAAACATGTACTGTTGCCAACTTTAGTATGTATTTACTTCATGTTTGTACCCAGCATGCGGTTCAAAGCGTAGAAGAATACCAATATGTGTTTTTAGGGAAAAGGACATGCAAAACACCGTTACGGGAGGAATTACCATTTTTTGGCGACGACAGAGCATGCAGTTTGATCAACTATATTTAAATGATTATAAAATAATTTGACTAATTTACAATTTTTCACCAAATATATTATTCAAACAAACATTTTAAGGTGTTATGAAAGGAACATAATTAGTGAACTTGAGCATTTCACCTAATGTCATGCTATTATAATGTACATGGGCATCATATTAAAACAAGATTAGTTCAAAATCAGTTAGTCGTATTAGTATTTTGCTGAAGGGTCCTTTTCATTCCAATTCACGAATATTCTATGCGAGCAACATTTTTACAGATTCATGAATAGCGATATACTGGCGACAATATGTTTTCAAATTGGTATCAATTACTTGAATGTGGCTGGCCAAGACAGCGAAAAGACGTGACAAATGTACTCGTACACGTATGTTTTATAAATGTAATGTATTGTGTACCTACAGTGTAGTTTAACAGTTGACGACAAAACAAAATCATGTACAAGCTGCACTGCATTTGTGTCCCTTTTTTACGTATTTAAAACTGTGACACTGGAAACAAATGATCTTCTGGTCGCAGCTATTTGATTAAAACGCCTCTTTGATAGTCTCGATCTATCATATATGATGTTATATTATTCAATGAATAGAAAATTCAAAAGCTTGTATATAGAAACAGTATACCGACAAGAAACCATAAACGGGGGCCGGTTTGGCTATGTTTGGATTGATTTATCTCTGATCGTTTTACAAAGAGCACATTCTTTGCTGACAAAACCATCCCACAAGGTGTTACCAAAGTTAACAGATATCATAATTCAGCGTCAACATTCAACAGTTGCGATGTTCATTTGAATGTTCATCATGTTCCTGTCAAGTCTGGCAGCTAGCATGGCTCCATAGTTCCAGGAGAAAGGGAATAAAAAGAGCAATTCCTCGCTCTAACACTGCACGTGTCACGCGATATCTTCATTACTCGTTTATTAATTTAGACGAGAAGTTTGAGGGTTTTATGAAGAATGGTCAACGCGTATTTATGGGTTGTAGTGGGCAGAAGCGATATAGATACACAAAGGGATGGTTGAAATGTAACACGACTATACTACAATGTATATAGATACCTTCCGTCTCGACGAGCCCTCGAAGTCGTCTAACAACGTCCGCCGTCCATCAGCGCCATCAGTGCCGTCACCGCCGTCAGCGGTCGCCGACGAAAGGTCTGGAATGCAAAAGAAAACACTCACTCAAGTTATATGTAGTTCAAGCATCGTTCTCTGTCACTCCTGTCGGACAAACAACAACAAAATTCTGGAAGGCCTACATTTACACAAATAATGTTTGAGTGATATTCAGCACCGAAACCCGTAATAGTATTGCCTCAAACAAAAGCGACTTGGAAAGCCAAACACAAATACACAGAAACACATTATTAAAAAAAAGTTATTGAATGTATAAGATGAACGATGATAATTTGATGAAAACTTCGTCGCCCAACATAAAAGGTGTTTAAACATGAAATAATCGGCCGTATAATACCCATGTAAGTGTAGTAGCGGTCGAAAAGATAAATAATGCAAATATTCAATAACAAATAGCTAAAACAGGTACAAGAATGGTAAACTTGGGCCGAAAACACAGTTTCAAGTCACGCAATTTTCTATTTTCACTTTGTAAACAATCAATCGTTCAGCTTATACATTCAATAACTTTTTTGTAAAGGCCTCTAGAAACATAGGTTAAAAAAACAAGAGACGCTTACACGTGTGGTCTCCGGGTAGGCGTATTTATATTGCGAGAAAGGTGATATAACTTACTTACCAGGTGAAAATACATCCTTGAAACACCGAAATTCCTTAAAACGCCGCCATTTTATTCGGCTTCACACAATTTCCCTCACTTTAAATACGGCGAACACATTTCACGTTGGACCCCCTGACGTGTATAAGCAGACTTATGGCTTATGGCTTATGTGTGAGTGGTGAAGAGTTAAATACTCACCTACGGCGAGGTCCGAGGTCGTGTTGGAGGTGGAGGACGTGGTGCGTGACGACGGCAACTTCAACTTCAAAGAGGGGAAATGAATGTAATGTAGAGAAAAAATGCGAGAATGAAATACTTGTAAAAAAATGTAATTGTATCAAATGCGCTGTTAATGTGAAAAAATATAACGCATATAATAAACATCATGCATTCTGGTTTATCCTCGTGTGAACCACACATTCAGTACCTGTGTAGGTCTCAGTGGCGAGCGACCATTTGCGTTGTGTACCGAGGTTTTCGGCCGGTCCCCGGATGAGCGCCCGTGACGTGACTGTCCGTACGTTGCCAGTACGCCGCCTTCAGCCGTCCGAGGCCGGATCAGCCGCTCAACCCGCTGCATTAACGGAAGTGCTAATAGGTTCTCCTTCTCTTCTGCATTACCCTGTGAATGAAATAAGAAACATTGAATATCACAAGCGTAGAACCATACAGTGCAGGTGAAGTGTTAACACTGTAATGTTTCCTGGTTCCGTCTAAGTCTAAGTCCTTAACCCTCAAATATGCCCCGTCGTACTTAACTTACACGATTGGTATTGTAAAATATATAGCAAAAAAAACTTTTAACACTTGTAAATAAAAAAAAAAGAATTGAAGAACAAACGCACATACATGACATTGTGCCGCCACCCTTTGGTGGTGTGTAAATGTTGTTGTGCCGCCCCCTTTGGTGTGTGTCAATGTTGTTGTGCCGCCCCCTTTGGTGTGTGTCAATGTTGTTGTGCCGCCCCCTTTGGTGGTGTGTAAATAATGTTGTGCCGCCCCCTTTGATGTGTGTCAATGTTGTTGTGCCGCCCCCTTTGGTGTGTGTCAATGTTGTTGTGCCGCCCCCTTTGGTGGTGTGTAAATGTTGTTGTGCTGCCCCCTTTGGTGTGTGTCAATGTTGTTGTGCCGCCCCCTTTGGTGGTGTGTAAATGTTGTTTTGCCGCCCCCTTTGGTGGTGTGTAAATGTTGTTGTGCCGCCCCCTTTGGTGGTGTGTAAATGTTGTTGTGCTGCCCCCTTTGGTGGTGTGTAAATGTTGTTGTGCCGCCCCCTTTGGTGGTGTGTAAATGTTGTTGTGCTGCCCCCTTTGGTGTGTGTCAATGTTGTTGTGCCGCCCCCTTTGGTGTGTGTCAATGTTGTTGTGCCGCCCCCTTTGGTGGTGTGTAAAT
This sequence comes from Mya arenaria, assembly GCF_026914265.1. Classification (NCBI taxonomy): domain Eukaryota; kingdom Metazoa; phylum Mollusca; class Bivalvia; order Myida; family Myidae; genus Mya; species Mya arenaria. Next base: position 12,127,923 of record NC_069135.1, on the reverse strand, counting down.
GTTGTTGTGCCGCCCCCTTTGGTGGTGTGTAAATGTTGTTGTGCCGACCCTTTGGTGTGTGTCAATGTTGTTGTGCCGCCCCCTTTGGTGTGTGTCAATGTTGTTGTGCCGCCCCCTTTGGTGGTGTGTAAATGTTGTTGTGCCGCCCCCTTTGGTGTGTGTCAATGTTGTTGTGCCGCCCCCTTTGGTGTGTGTCAATGTTGTTGTGCCGCCCCCTTTGGTGGTGTGTAAATGTTGTTGTGCCGCCCCCTTTGGTGGTGTGTAAATGTTGTTGTGCCGCCCCCTTTGGTGTGTGTCAATGTTGTTGTGCCGCCCCCTTTGGTGTGTGTCAATGTTGTTGTGCCGCCCCCTTTGGTGTGTGTAAATGTTGTTGTGCCGCCCCCTTTGGTGTGTGTATATGTTGTTTTGCCGCCACTCCCCCTTTTAGTGGTGTATGTAGATGTATATGTTGTTGTGTCGCCATCCATTTGTGTGTGTAAATGTTGTTTTGCTGCCACATTTTGGTGGTGTATGTACATGTATAGGTTGTTGTGCTGCCACCCTTCGGGGGTGTATGTATATGTATATGGTGTTGTGACACCCCCTTCGGTGGTGTATGTACATTTATATGTTGTTGTGGCACCCCCTTTGGTGGTGTATGTACATGTATATGTTGTTGTGCTGCCACCCTTCGGTGGTGCATGTACATGCATATGGTGTTGTGACACCCCCTTCGGTGGTGTATGTACATGTATATGGTGTTGTGGCACCCCCTTTGGTGGTGTATGTACATGTATATGTTGTTGTGTCGCCATCCTTTTGTGTGTGTAAATGGTGTTGTGCTGCCACCCTTCGGTGGTGTATGTACATGTATATGTTGTTTTGCCGCCCCCCTTGGTGGTGCATGTACATGTATATGGTGTTGTGGCACCCCCTTTGGTGGTGTATGTACATGTATATGTTGTCGGGTCGCCATCCTTTTGTGTGTGTAAATGGTGTTGTGCTGCCACCCTTCGGTGGTGTATGTACATGTATATGGTGCTGTTGTGTCGCCACCCGTCGGTGTGTGTATATGTTGTTGTGTCGCCACCCTTCGATGTGTGTATATGTTGTTGTGCTGCCACCCTTCGGTGTGTGTGTATGTCGTTGTATCGCCACCCTTCGGTGTGTGTATATGTTGTTGTGTCGCCACCCTTCGGTGTGTGTATATGTTGTTGTGTCGCCACCCTTCGGTGTGTGTGTATATGTCGTTGTATCGCCACCCTTCGGTGTGTATATGTCGTTGTATCGCCACCCTTCGGTGTGTGTGTATATGTTGTTGTATCGCCACCCTTCGGTGTGTGTGTATATGTCGTTGTATCGCCACCCTTCGGTGTGTGTGTATATGTTGTTGTATCGCCACCCTTCGGTGTGTGTGTATATGTCGTTGTATCGCCACCCTTCGGTGTGTGTGTATATGTCGTTGTATCGCCACCCTTCGGTGTGTGTGTATATGTCGTTGTATCGCCACCCTTCGGTGTGTATGTATATGTCGTTGTATCGCCACCCTTCGGTGTGTATGTATATGTCGTTGTATCGCCACCCTTCGGTGTGTATGTATATGTCGTTGTATCGCCACCCTTCGGTGTGTGTGTATATGTCGTTGTATCGCCACCCTTCGGTGTGTATGTATATGTCGTTGTATCGCCACCCTTCGGTGTGTATGTATATGTCGTTGTATCGCCACCCTTCGGTGTGTGTGTATATGTCGTTGTATCGCCACCCTTCGGTGTGTGTGTATATGTCGTTGTATCGCCACCCTTCGGTGTGTGTGTATATGTCGTTGTATCGCCACCCTTCGGTGTGTGTGTATATGTTGTTGTATCGCCACCCTTCGGTGTGTGTGTATATGTCGTTGTATCGCCACCCTTCGGTGTGTGTGTATATGTCGTTGTATCGCCCCCCTCGGTGTGTGTGTATATGTCGTTGTATCGCCACCCTTCGGTGTGTGTGTATATGTTGTTGTATCGCCACCCTTCGGTGTGTGTATACGTTGTTGTGCTGCCACTCTTCGGTGTGTGTATATGTCGTTGTATCGCCCCCCTCGGTGTGTGTGTATATGTTGTTGTATCGCCACCCTTCGGTGTGTGTGTATATGTCGTTGTATCGCCACCCTTCGGTGTGTGTATATGTTGTTGTATCGCCCCCCTCGGTGTGTATGTATATGTTGTTGTATCGCCACCCTTCGGTGTGTGTGTATATGTCGTTGTATCGCCACCCTTCGGTGTGTGTGTATGTCGTTGTATCGCCCCCCTCGGTGTGTGTGTATATGTCGTTGTATCGCCACCCTTCGGTGTGTGTATATGTCGTTGTATCGCCACCCTTCGGTGTGTGTATATGTCGTTGTATCGCCCCCCTCGGTGTGTGTGTATATGTTGTTGTATCGCCACCCTTCGGTGTGTGTGTATATGTCGTTGTATCGCCACCCTTCGGTGTGTGTATATGTTGTTGTGCTGCCACTCTTCGGTGTGTGTGTATATGTCGTTGTATCGCCACCCTTCGGTGTGTGTATATGTTGTTGTGCTGCCACTCTTCGGTGTGTGTGTATATGTCGTTGTATCGCCACCCTTCGGTGTGTGTATATGTTGTTGTGTCGCCATCCTTTTGTGTGTGTGTATATGTTGTTGTGCTGCCACTCTTCGGTGTGTGTGTATATGTCGTTGTATCGCCACCCTTCGGTGTGTGTATATGTTGTTGTGTCGCCACCCTTCGGTGTGTGTATATATGTTGTTGTGTCGCCCCCATTCGGTGTGTGTGTATATGTTGTTTTGCTGCCACCCTTCGGTGTGTGTATATGTTGTTGTGTCGCCCCCCTTCGGTGTGTGTGTATGTCGTTGTATCGTCACCCTTCGGTGTGTGTATATGTTGTTGTGTAGTTTTCACCACCAATATGCAAAACATATAGAACTTATGCTACATTTTTATATTAAAATGATATCAGCAATTTCCCTTTCAGAAAACAACTAAAACCCATTCATCTTCACCTACGTAATCATTGACAACATTACCGAGAGAGTAAACATGTCAGATAACACGTACTAAATGTAATAATGGTCGGTAAACGAGGACTTGAACTTCGGTTTCCAACATCATTCCGCAAACAAGTCACATTTAAGAAGTAATTACTTGATTTCGATTTGGTTTACTCTCTTGAAGAAAATGACGTATTGGAAAACACAGCTCTTTTATGGAAAAAAATATAATGAAACTGCCATTTTATCATTAGTTTGCGTGTTTCAGTAATTTTCGAGTATTAAGTCGCCATGAAACTATCTGTGCACGCCAACTTCCAATACGCATAAAACGACAGAGGATGGACCTAGTTCGACCTCAATATTTATACACAATATTGACTGTACTGTTACAAGGCACCTGTCAAAAACATAACATTTTCATAATATATACCGACACTTGAAAATGTGTATTTATACATGTTTTATTGCATCACTTGAAAACAAATTGAATGTAATTTATTTGAATAAAACAATAGCGTTTGTCCGTATAAAAATATGTAAATCAAATTAGATTTAATAAATATTTGGTTTGGCAGATGACATTAAGGATGTTTTCGATAAAATGTCCATGCAATTTGCAGGATAATTCGACACCTGTTCTTCTTCAAAAGGGTTCAGCAAAATATTACAATAAACAAGGGAGAACATAACCATACCAAACGTGAACCTATTGAAGTCTGCAACGAACTAGAACCCAAAAGTAATATGCTGCAATCAGCTGCGTGTTATGACACCTGGACTCCAGAACCGCAACCCAGTAGACACTGCAATCAGCTGCGTATTATGACACCTGGTCTCCAGAACATAAAATTAGTAAATTTCTTTTTCCTATGATAGTCTTACCTTGAATTTGAACAGATGGTGTTCTTCGTCCTCTGAGTCACTGTCCGGGGCAAGGGGCGGCGGGAGACTGACGTTATTGTACATGGCGTACCGATGGTACTCGCTCTCTTGCGACATGAAGCACCGGTATCCGTCCACGTGAGCGCGCACTCGGTGGTTCCCCGTCCGGTGGTTCACGTGCGGGTAGCATTTCTGTAGTTTCTTGTACACGCGCAGAGATCCCTTTATTAGTGGAGAGTGTTCATTAATGTTATGACGAGCATTACGCCAAACCCACCTGTAGGGTTCGAACATTTAAAGGAAAAAACATGTTTAAAAAAAGAATAATGAACATTTGAAATTGATTTAACTTGGACGAAACAAAATTATGTTTGAGCATGCGATTTGTAACAAAACTCGTCCATTTGTCCAAACTGTACTTACAGATTTGACGATGTAGATCCACTCAGACATGTTACTGTCTTTAACCATTAATTTCTTTCGGCTGTTGAAAGAAAAGGGAATGAGATGTTTATTGATTATTCACTTCTTAATCAGTCTGAAAATCATAATAGCACTTGTATTGCAAACCGAATGACATCTTATAAACAAATAAAGTTACGTGCATAATGAGTGTTGGTAAAATATAGCATATCGAGTATATCTTATATTTGTACAAAACAACAACAACAATTAAAATTACTAAATTGCTATTGTACCTAAAGTAGCAGAACTTCATAGCCTTTGGGTTGTCTCTCAATATCTCAAGTGGCCAGTGCTTCAGGAAAAACAACGACCTTTAACGAATAAACTGCTGGTGTATAAAAGTCACTTTTACATTAATTTAAATTGTATCAAAGGACTTCAAATAAAGCACATGCACATTAAACATATACTTATATGATGTTTGACAATCTTGTATATCGTAATGCACAAAACTATTTTCCCACGCATACGGCATACACTTTTGTCATTTCTTAATTGGCATTCACCTCATGAAGTTATTGTGGTCTGGGTCGTTGATTGTTTTGACTCCCCCGGACATAAATATGTTCTCGTACGTCTGAAAAGATAATTAACAGAGTATTTTTTCTTCACCCGCCATGGCAAGGAGACTATGGGTTATGTTGAGCCTTAAAACCTCAACGGGTGAAATTAAGCTAGGTCAGACTGACGATGCCAATGACTTTATCTCAGAGTCGATGGACCGCGGTAAAGTGCAAGGAAAGGGAAATAATTTCAATGATATGAGAAATACTGTGTTTTGGGGGCGATAACTCACATCACAGTCGATAGTGAGGAACTCTGTGTATTCCATGGTGATAACGGTGGATTGGCGGTTGGTCCGGTGGGCGATAGACAGCTCCTGTAATACGAGGGGAGGGGTGTGAATGGCATATATGGTAACAAAAAGTATACTTCCGAACTTAAATACAATGATTATTTTAGAAACATATAGTCCTTGCAAAAAATGCATTACAAAATTTACTTATACGCATTAAACTTCGAAGACAACCAGAACAGAAACAGGCACGTGTAGAAGATGTATTTATATCTGCAGACCGGAAACATCAATCATCATATGAATGCTACTTAAGTTAAGGATATTTCCTTGTTTAACACACTTCTGCAATAACGAGTGTATATATTTTAAAGTACATTTGCCTCACAATAGTACAGTCAGTCCCCAACACCAGACGATAAAAATGTGTTTTAGGGCAGTTCGATGTTAAAATATTTACGTCGTTGATACAATGGGTCTGTATACCAACATTACCTCCGGTGACAAACATAAGGTACACGTTCATATGGTACGTACAGGCAGTACATATTTATGTATATATATCGTGAAAACATAGCAATGTAATATATGCAATAATATATATATTCAAGGGCGTACCAGCAGCATTTCGAATTTTAATAACGCACACATGAGCTACTGATATCTGAATGTCTTTCATCAATTAAGTCTAAATAATTTATACGATGTGGAGGGGGACGGACATTACATCCGTTTGGATGTTTTTCAATGATCAAAGCTAGATAAGAACCATAATCGAGCATTCTTTACGTCAACATGCGATCGAATAACGACAAGCTTTAACAAGTTAAGACTTAAAAGTACATACTACCCACAGTCGTCTATTTTTATTACTGATTCTCCAGATTAAAACATTTGCGATTTCGTTGGAATCAAAATTAATTTGTACGCCATGGCGTACTCGGGTATGCCTAGATACGCCCATGAAGTATTATATGCGCAACACAGCAATACGAAAAACATGCACTGCAATCAGTAAACTTAAAATGAAAACAATACGGCGGCATATCAAAGCGAATGGAAAATTGATTCACACATTAAGCTCCATATATCCTCACGAAATACAGCCTGCTAGCAAACCTAGATCGCAGAACTTCAAAACCTCCGTGAAATCAAAACTTACCTCAGCCTTTATAAGAGATATACAGACATGTTATAAAATAATAAAGTATATGTATATAATCATTAGCTAAACAGTTATGTGAAGCAGCCCGTAAATTATCGTGAAAGAATTGCAATTTATTCCAAGCAAAAAAAAGAACATCAATAAAGAAACTAATTAAAATTTTACAATGACATTATTTTATAAAAAAGCAACGTTTTTAAAAACAAGAGCAGGTATTAGTTGCCGGTATGGGCAAATCTTAAGTTTTCGTATTTAAGATTCTCAAGTTATTTAGACAATGAAAATATGTATATGGTTGCTTCGTATTCGTGTATATTAGTATTAGCAACAAGCAGTTCAAACATATTGAACGAAAAGTGAGTTCTTTGTTTTGATACTTAAAAAGTTATATATAGAGTTATGATTAAACGAGGCGTACCCCGAAGTTTTCTCCCCGTCGGAGGATGACGCGGGTCTTGGCATACGGCTCTCCCATCTCTAACGTGGCCACCACCACTGTAAGGGGACAGGAAGCGAACACAATAACCAGGCATGCCAAGTTAGCTACTTTAATGCAAAAGTTATCTGGGAAACGTCTCAATAAAGATCGTAAGGTTTAATATCGTAAACTTCCCAGCGTAATTCCGCTATGGGCGTAAACGGCTTTTTAATAAAAGTATCGTGAACATTTATCGTACAGATATTGACCGTATCTTTACTGTTGTCCCTGGTAAATTCTTAACCAGCGTAAGATTTACTACCAAGATACCGTGTTGAAACAGGGCACGCTTCCAGTATCTACCCAAAACATACTCACGTCATTTATTAATGACGAACTAAACTCATTTTGACGAGAAAAGCGCCTGGCATGTTTAAATCAATAAATATAAATTGTGTTGATCTTAATCATTGATCAATACTTTGAAGAAATAAAGTTTAAGCGCAAGAAATGTATTTTGATAATTACTCACTAGTTCATAATTTCTACTTAATTGTTAAAGGAATATATAAATTATAGGTTTCTTTGCTTATTTAAGGAATAAGCTGCGTAATTGTTGTTATCGGGGTATGAACGCAGTTTGGAGGGTTAAAGTATATCGAGTCCGAAGGATTCCATGCGTACTTTTAAAACAAGCCCAAATGCGTTCAATAATGGCATCAATCATGCAACTTCCTATGTTACACAAATACTTTAATTGCAGAATTATTAAAAAAACACGGATTTTTTTTTTTAAACTTGCAGTCATTCTTTTTCACCTATTCTGTAAATAGAACGACCCGACTTCAACCGGGATAACAGTTTATCATATGACGTCATAAATACACGGGGGTGGAGGTGGGCGTGAATAATCGCTTTATAGTTGATACTTTAAAACTCATTTTACGTAAAGTTAAACGCTGATGACATCATTACGTTTAGCAAATCATGTTGATTCAAGTTTTCAGTGACCTGCGTGACATTTCTGGTTACATACCTGTACCGTACACAATCAAGTAGGAGTAGACCGGAGTGCGACCTTTCTGATAACTTACCTGTACCGTACATAATGAAGTGGGAGTAGACCGGAGTGTGACCTTTCTGGTTACCTACCTGTATCGTACATAATAAAGTAGAAGCAGACCGGAGCGTGGCCTTGCTAGTTACCTACCTGTACCGTACATAATAAAGTAGAAGCAGACCGGAGCGTGGCCTTGATGGTTACCTACATTGACGTACATAATAAAGTAGAAGCAGACCGAGGCGTGCCCTTGCTGGTTACCTACCTGTATCGTACATAATAAAGTAGAAGCAGACCGGAGCGTGGCCTTGCTAGTTACCTACATTGACGTACATAATAAAGTAGAAGTAGACCGGAGCGTGGCCTTGCTAGTTACCTACATTGACGTACATAATAAAGTAGAAGTAGACCGGAGCGTGGCCTTGCTAGTTACCTACCTGTACCGTACATAATAAAGTAGAAGCAGACCGGAGCGTGGCCTTGCTGGTTACCTACATTGACGTACATAATAAAGTAGAAGCAGACCGAGGCGTGGCCTTGCTGGTTACCTACCTGTATCGTACATAATAAAGTAGAAGCAGACCGGAGCGTGGCCTTGCTGGTTACCTACATTGACGTACATAATAAAGTAGAAGCAGACCGAGGCGTGGCCTTGCTGGTTACCTACCTGTATCGTACATAATAAAGTAGAAGCAGACCGGAGCGTGGCCTTGCTGGTTACCTATATTGACGTACATAATAAAGTAGAAGCAGACCGAGGCGTGGCATTGCTAGTTACCTACCTGTATCGTACATAATAAAGTAGAAGCAGACCGGAGCGTGGCCTTGATGGTTACCTACATTGACGTGCATAATAAAGTAGAAGCAGACCGAGGCGTGGCCTTGCTAGTTACCTACCTGTATCGTTCATAATAAAGTAGAAGCAGACCGGAGCGTGGCCTTGCTGGTTACCTACATTGACGTACATAATAAAGTAGAAGCAGACCGAGGCGTGGCCTTGCTGGTTACCTACCTGTACCGTACATAATAAAGTAGAAGCAGACCGGAGCGTGGCCTTGCTGGTTACCTACATTGACGTACATAATAAAGTAGAAGCAGACCGAGGCGTGGCCTTGCTAGTTACCTACATTGACGTACATAATAAAGTAGAAGCAGACCGGAGCGTGGCCTTGCTGGTTACCTACATTGACGTACATAATAAAGTAGAAGCAGACCGGAGCGTGGCCTTGCTGGTTACCTACATTGACGTACATAATAAAGTAGAAGCAGACCGGAGCGTGGCCTTGCTAGTTACCTACATTGACGTACATACTAAAGTAGAAGCAGACCGGAGCGTGGCCTTGCTGGTTACCTACATTGACGTGCATAATAAAGTAGAAGCAGACCGAGGCGTGGCCTTGCTGGTTACCTACATTGACGTACATAATAAAGTAGAAGCAGACCGGAGCGTGGCCTTGCTGGTTACCTACATTGACGTACATGATAAAGTAGAAGCAGACCGGAGCTAGCCTTGCTAGTTACCTACATTGACGTACATAATAAAGTAGAAGTAGACCGAGGCGTGGCCTTGCTGGTTACCTACATTGACGTACATAATAAAGTAGAAGCAGACCGAGGCGTGGCCTTGCTAGTTACCTACCTGTACCGTACATAATAAAGTAGAAGCAGACCGAGACGTGGCCTTGCTAGTTACCTACATTGACGTACATAATAAAATAGAAGTAGACCGGAGCGTGGCCTTGCTAGTTACCTACATTGACGTACATAATAAAGTAGAAGCAGACCGAGACGTGGCCTTGCTAGTTACCTACATTGACGTACATAATAAAGTAGAAGTAGACCGGAGCGTGGCCTTGCTAGTTACCTACATTGCCGTACATAATAAAGTAGAAGTAGACCGGAGCGTGGCCTTGCTGGTTACCTACATTGACGTACATAATAAAGTAGAAGCAGACCGAGGCGTGGCCTTGCTGGTTACCTACATTGACGTACATAATAAAGTAGAAGTAGACCGGAGCGTGGCCTTGCTAGTTACCTACATTGACGTACATTATAAAGTAGCAGCAGACCGAGGCGTGGCCTTGTTAGTTACCTACCTGTACCGTACATAATAAAGTAGAAGTAGACCGGAGCGTGGCCTTGCTGGTTACCTACATTGACGTACATAATAAAGTAGAAGCAGACCGAGGCGTGGCCTTGCTGGTTACCTACCTGTACCGTACATAATAAAGTAGAAGCAGACCGAGGCGTGGCCTTGCTGGTTACCTACATTGACGTACATAACAAAGTAGAAGCAGACCGGAGCGTGGCCTTGCTAGTTACCTACCTGTATCGTACATAATAAAGTAGAAGCAGACCGGAGCGTGGCCTTGCTAGTTACCTACCTGTACCGTACATAATGAAGTAGAAGCAGACCGGAGCGTGGCCTTGCTAGTTACCTACCTGTACCGTACATAATAAAGTAGAAGCAGACCGGAGCGTGGCCTTGCTAGTTACCTACATTGACGTACATAATAAAGTAGAAGCAGACCGAGGCGTGGCCTTGCTAGTTACCTACATGTACCGTACATAATAAAGTAGAAGCAGACCGAGGCGTGGCCTTGCTGGTTACCTACATTGACGTACATAATAAAGTAGAAGCAGACCGAGGCGTGGCCTTGCTAGTTACCTACCTGTATCGTACATAATAAAGTAAAAGCAGACCGAGGTGTGGCCTTGCTAGTTACCTACATTGACGTACATAATAAAGTAGAAGCAGACCGAGGCGTGGCCTTGCTAGTTACCTACCTGTACCGTACATAATAAAGTAGAAGCAGACCGAGGCGTGGCCCTGCTAGTTACCTACCTGTATCGTACATAATAAAGTAGAAGCAGACCGAGGCGTGGCCTTGCTAGTTACCTACATTGACGTACATAATAAAGTAGAAGCAGACCGGAGCGGGGCCTTGCTGGTTACCTACATTGACGTACATAATAAAGTAGAAGCAGACCGGAGCGTGGCCTTGCTGGTTACCTACATTGACGTACATAATAAAGTAGAAGCAGACCGAGGCGTGGCCTTGCTAGTTACCTACATTGACGTACATAATAAAGTAGAAGCAGACCGAGGCGTGGCCCTGCTAGTTACCTACCTGTATCGTACATAATAAAGTAGAAGCAGACCGAAGCGTGGCCTTGCTAGTTACCTACATTGACGTGCATAATAAAGTAGAAGCAGACCGAGGCGTGGCCTTGCTGGTTACCTACATTGACGTACATAATAAAGTAGAAGCAGACCGAGGCGTGGCCTTGCTAGTTACCTACATTGACGTACATAATAAAGTAGAAGCAGACCGAGGCGTGGCCCTGCTAGTTACCTACCTGTATCGTACATAATAAAGTAGAAGCAGACCGAGGCGTGGCCTTGCTAGTTACCTACATTGACGTACATAATAAAGTAGAAGCAGACCGTAGCGTGGCCTTGCTGGTTACCTACATTGACGTGCATAATGAAGTAGAAGCAGACCGAGGCGTGGCCTTGCTAGTTACCTACATTGACGTACATAATAAAGTAGAAGCAGACCGAGGCGTGGCCTTGCTAGTTACCTACCTGTATCGTACATAATAAAGTAGAAGTAGACCGAAGCGTGGCCTTGCTGGTTACCTACATTGACGTACATAATAAAGTAGAAGCAGACCGGAGCGTGGCCTTGCTAGTTACCTACATTGACGTACATAATAAAGTAGAAGCAGACCGAGACGTGGCCTTGCTAGTTACCTACATTGACGTACATAATAAAGTAGAAGTAGACCGGAGCGTGGCCTTGCTAGTTACCTACATTGCCGTACATAATAAAGTAGAAGTAGACCGGAGCGTGGCCTTGCTGGTTACCTACATTGACGTACATAATAAAGTAGAAGCAGACCGAGGCGTGGCCTTGCTGGTTACCTACATTGACGTACATAATAAAGTAGAAGTAGACCGGAGCGTGGCCTTGCTAGTTACCTACATTGACGTACATTATAAAGTAGCAGCAGACCGAGGCGTGGCCTTGTTAGTTACCTACCTGTACCGTACATAATAAAGTAGAAGTAGACCGGAGCGTGGCCTTGCTGGTTACCTACATTGACGTACATAATAAAGTAGAAGCAGACCGAGGCGTGGCCTTGCTGGTTACCTACCTGTACCGTACATAATAAAGTAGAAGCAGACCGAGGCGTGGCCTTGCTGGTTACCTACATTGACGTACATAACAAAGTAGAAGCAGACCGGAGCGTGGCCTTGCTAGTTACCTACCTGTATCGTACATAATAAAGTAGAAGCAGACCGGAGCGTGGCCTTGCTAGTTACCTACCTGTACCGTACATAATGAAGTAGAAGCAGACTGGAGCGTGGCCTTGCTAGTTACCTACATTGACGTACATAATAAAGTAGAAGTAGACCGAGGCGTGGCCTTCCTAGTTACCTACATTGACGTACATAATAAAGTAGAAGCAGACCGGAGCGTGGCCTTGCTGGTTACCTACATTGACGTACATAATAAAGTAGAAGCAGACCGGAGCGTGGCCTTGCTAGTTACCTACCTGTACCGTCCATAATAAAGTAGAAGCAGACCGAGGCGTGGCCTTGCTAGTTACCTACATTGACGTACATAATAAAGTAGAAGCAGACCGGAGCGTGGCCTTGCTGGTTACCTACATTGACGTACATAATAAAGTAGAAGCAGACCGGAGCGTGGCCTTGCTAGTTACCTACCTGTACCATACATAATAAAGTAGAAGCAGACCGGAGCGTGGCCTTGCTGGTTACCTACATTGACGTACATAATAAAGTAGAAGCAGACCGGAGCGTGGCCTTGCTAGTTACCTACCTGTACCGTACATAATAAAGTAGAAGCAGACCGAGGCGTGGCCTTGCTGGTTACCTACCTGTACTCTACATAATAAAGTAGAAGCAGACCGAGGCGTGGCCTTGCTGGTTACCTACCTGTACCGTACATAATAAAGTAGAAGTAGACCGGAGCGTGGCCTTGCTAGTTACCTACATTGACGTACATAATAAAGTAGAAGCAGACCGAGGCGTGGCCTTGCTAGTTACCTACATGTACCGTACATAATAAAGTAGAAGCAGACCGAGGCGTGGCCTTGCTGGTTACCTACATTGACGTACATAATAAAGTAGAAGCAGACCGAGGCGTGGCCTTGCTAGTTACCTACCTGTATCGTACATAATAAAGTAAAAGCAGACCGAGGCGTGGCCTTGCTAGTTACCTACATTGACGTACATAATAAAGTAGAAGCAGACCGAGGCGTGGCCTTGCTAGTTACCTACCTGTACCGTACATAATAAAGTAGAAGCAGACCGAGGCGTGGCCCTGCTAGTTACCTACCTGTATCGTACATAATAAAGTAGTAGCAGACCGAGGCGTGGCCTTGCTAGTTACCTACATTGACGTACATAATAAAGTAGAAGCAGACCGGAGCGGGGCCTTGCTGGTTACCTACATTGACGTACATAATAAAGTAGAAGCAGACCGGAGCGTGGCCTTGCTGGTTACCTACATTGACGTACATAATAAAGTAGAAGCAGACCGAGGCGTGGCCTTGCTAGTTACCTACATTGACGTACATAATAAAGTAGAAGCAGACCGAGGCGTGGCCCTGCTAGTTACCTACCTGTATCGTACATAATAAAGTAGAAGCAGACCGAAGCGTGGCCTTGCTAGTTACCTACATTGACGTGCATAATAAAGTAGAAGCAGACCGAGGCGTGGCCTTGCTGGTTACCTACATTGACGTACATAATAAAGTAGAAGCAGACCGAGGCGTGGCCTTGCTAGTTACCTACATTGACGTACATAATAAAGTAGAAGCAGACCGAGGCGTGGCCCTGCTAGTTACCTACCTGTATCGTACATAATAAAGTAGAAGCAGACCGAGGCGTGGCCTTGCTAGTTACCTACATTGACGTACATAATAAAGTAGAAGCAGACCGTAGCGTGGCCTTGCTGGTTACCTACATTGACGTGCATAATGAAGTAGAAGCAGACCGAGGCGTGGCCTTGCTAGTTACCTACATTGACGTACATAATAAAGTAGAAGCAGACCGAGGCGTGGCCTTGCTAGTTACCTACCTGTATCGTACATAATAAAGTAGAAGTAGACCGAAGCGTGGCCTTGCTGGTTACCTACATTGACGTACATAATAAAGTAGAAGCAGACCGGAGCGTGGCCTTGCTAGTTACCTACATTGACGTACATAATAAAGTAGAAGCAGACCGGAGCGTGGCCTTGCTGGTTACCTACATTGACGTACATAATAAAGTAGAAGTAGACCGGAGCGTGGCCTTGCTAGTTACCTACATTGACGTACATAATAAAGTAGAAGCAGACCGGAGCGTGGCCTTGCTGGTTACCTACATTGACGTGCATAATGAAGTAGAAGTAGACCGGAGCGTGGCCTTGCTGGTTACCTACATTGACGTACATAATAAAGTAGAAGTAGACCGAGGCGTGGCCTTGCTAGTTACCTACATTGACGTACATAATAAAGTAGAAGCAGACCGGAGCGTGGCCTTGCTGGTTACCTACCTGTACCGTACATAATAAAGTAGAAGTAGACCGGAGCGTGGCCTTGCTAGTTACCTACCTGTACCGTACATAATAAAGTAGAAGCAGACCGAGGCGTGGCCTTGCTAGTTACCTACATTGACGTACATAATAAAGTAGAAGCAGACCGAGGCGTGGCCTTGCTAGTTACCTACATTGACGTACATAATAAAGTAGAAGCAGACCGGAGCGTGGCCTTGCTAGTTACCTACCTGTACCGTACATAATAAAGTAGAAGCATACCGGAGCGTGGCCTTGCTAGTTACCTACATTGACGTACATAATAAAGTAGAAGTAGACCGGAGCGTGGCCTTGCTGGTTACCTACATTGACGTACATAATAAAGTAGAAGCAGACCGGAGCGTGGCCTTGCTGGTTACCTACCTGTACCGTACTATGCGTGGCCTTGCTGGTTACCTACCTGTTCCGTACATGATAAAGTAGAAGCAGACCGAGGCGTGGCCTTGATGGTTACCTACATTGACGTACATAATAAAGTAGAAGCAGACCGGAGCGTGGCCTTGCTGGTTACCTACATTGACGTACATAATAAAGTATAAGCAGACCGGAGCGTGGCCTTGCTGGTTACCTACATTGACGTACATAATAAAGTAGAAGTAGACCGGAGCGTGGCCTTGCTGGTTACCTACATTGACGTACATAATAAAGTAGAAGCAGACCGAGGCGTGGCCTTGCTAGTTACCTACCTGTACCGTACATAATAAAGTAGAAGCAGACCGAGGCGTGGCCTTGCTAGTTACCTACATTGACGTACATAATAAAGTAGAAGCAGACCGAGGCGTGGCCCTGCTAGTTACCTACCTGTATCGTACATAATAAAGTAGAAGCAGACCGAGGCGTGGCCTTGCTAGTTACCTACATTGACGTACATAATAAAGTAGAAGCAGACCGTAGCGTGGCCTTGCTGGTTACCTACATTGACGTGCATAATGAAGTAGAAGCAGACCGAGGCGTGGCCTTGCTAGTTACCTACATTGACGTACATAATAAAGTAGAAGCAGACCGAGGCGTGGCCTTGCTAGTTACCTACCTGTATCGTACATAATAAAGTAGAAGTAGACCGAAGCGTGGCCTTGCTGGTTACCTACATTGACGTACATAATAAAGTAGAAGCAGACCGGAGCGTGGCCTTGCTAGTTACCTACATTGACGTACATAATAAAGTAGAAGCAGACCGGAGCGTGGCCTTGCTGGTTACCTACATTGACGTACATAATAAAGTAGAAGTAGACCGGAGCGTGGCCTTGCTAGTTACCTACATTGACGTACATAATAAAGTAGAAGCAGACCGGAGCGTGGCCTTGCTGGTTACCTACATTGACGTGCATAATGAAGTAGAAGTAGACCGGAGCGTGGCCTTGCTGGTTACCTACATTGACGTACATAATAAAGTAGAAGTAGACCGAGGCGTGGCCTTGCTAGTTACCTACATTGACGTACATAATAAAGTAGAAGCAGACCGGAGCGTGGCCTTGCTGGTTACCTACCTGTACCGTACATAATAAAGTAGAAGTAGACCGGAGCGTGGCCTTGCTAGTTACCTACCTGTACCGTACATAATAAAGTAGAAGCAGACCGAGGCGTGGCCTTGCTAGTTACCTACATTGACGTACATAATAAAGTAGAAGCAGACCGAGGCGTGGCCTTGCTAGTTACCTACATTGACGTACATAATAAAGTAGAAGCAGACCGGAGCGTGGCCTTGCTAGTTACCTACCTGTACCGTACATAATAAAGTAGAAGCATACCGGAGCGTGGCCTTGCTAGTTACCTACATTGACGTACATAATAAAGTAGAAGTAGACCGGAGCGTGGCCTTGCTGGTTACCTACATTGACGTACATAATAAAGTAGAAGCAGACCGGAGCGTGGCCTTGCTGGTTACCTACCTGTACCGTACTATGCGTGGCCTTGCTGGTTACCTACCTGTTCCGTACATGATAAAGTAGAAGCAGACCGAGGCGTGGCCTTGATGGTTACCTACATTGACGTACATAATAAAGTAGAAGCAGACCGGAGCGTGGCCTTGCTGGTTACCTACATTGACGTACATAATAAAGTATAAGCAGACCGGAGCGTGGCCTTGCTGGTTACCTACATTGACGTACATAATAAAGTAGAAGTAGACCGGAGCGTGGCCTTGCTGGTTACCTACATTGACGTACATAATAAAGTAGAAGCAGACCGAGGCGTGGCCTTGCTAGTTACCTACCTGTACCGTACATAATAAAGTAGAAGCAGACCGAAGCGTGGCCTTGATGGTTACCTACATTGACGTACATAATAAAGTAGAAGCAGACCGAGGCGTGACCTTGCTAGTTACCTTCATTGACGTACATAATAAAGTAGAAGCAGACCGGAGCGTGGCCTTGCTGGTTACCTACATTGACGTACATAATAAAGTAGAAGCAGACCGGAGCGTGGCCTTGCTGGTTACCTACCTGTATCGTACTATGCATGGCCTTGCTGGTTACCTACCTGTTCCGTACATGATAAAGTAGAAGCAGACCGAGGCGTGGCCTTGATGGTTACCTACATTGACGTACATAATAAAGTAGAAGCAGACCGGAGCGTGGCCTTGCTAGTTACCTACCTTGACGTACATAATAAAGTAGAAGCAGACCGGAGCGTGGCCTTGCTGGTTACCTACCTGTACCGTACTATGCGTGGCCTTGCTGGTTACCTACCTGTTCCGTACATGATAAAGTAGAAGCAGACCGAGGCGTTGCCTTGCTAGTTACCTACATTGACGTACATAATAAAGTAGAAGCAGACCGAGGCCTGGCCTTGCTGGTTACCTACCTGTACCGTACTATGCGTGGCCTTGCTGGTTACCTAGCTGTTCCGTACATGATAAAGTAGAAGCAGACCGAGGCGTGGCCTTGCTGATATCTTACCTGTCCCGTAGAGAATGAAGTAAAAGTAGACCGGGGCGTGACCTTGCTTTACAATGATCCGCTTAGAACCGAAACTGAAATATATAGAAATCGATTTTGAGAACATGACTGTCCAATATGACTGCAAAACTCGATTTACAGCTACGCGCCTGGTAACCCTTTAAAGCCTTTCGAGATTTGATGCAGTTATTCATAGTTTTTATTTTATTTTAAAACGTTTGAATGAATGACCCCTTTGATAAACCTGAAGAAGTAAATAAATACTTTAGGTTAAATGTCACTAAATATTTTACAGGTCATATGACACCAAAGCAGAAGTTAATCCTCTTCAAACTGCGACTAGAATCGTCAGAGCAACCCGAAAAATCGTTGATTATTCCGGAATATGAAACGTGGTGTAATTGAGACACACGTTAATGCGATATGCTTATATTACAGGAATCAGTTTCAGTTATAATGCGGTTGATTTAACAAATATAAGCCAAACGAGCATGCTTAGAGAATCATTAAATGATGGCCGTTCTGATTATTTCCACAATTGAAAATTGAAAAAAGTGCCACGATTTGATATTCCGAGAGAAATAGCTGTGCTTTAATAAACTGCTAGCAAATTGCATAATTTAAATCGAGTTTTTGTTAGCAGGCAACCTGAAAAAAGAGCGTTAGTTACGACATTTACATAAAGCACTATAAAAGCAGATAATTATGAAGGTTGTCCGAAAATAGCGTATAATTGTTCACTAGAGTTAGTAATAAAACATTCTAAAAATAATTAACATGTATATCAGTCATGCCTGCTGAACCCTTTTACGACTTCCGATGCTTACGACGCGCTGTTTGAAAACCATTTTCAGGTACGCATTTTATTGCATAATAAATGATTATTTTACGGATATAATCATAATTAATGAATTCGAACATGGTCACAGCACATTTATTGTTAATAATAACATTTCCAAACATCAAGCCACTGTTGTTTCGACTGTATACAAGACTAACATCGATTAATACGTGGCTTTCAATGGTGACGTCAGTTTACCTTGCAGCCAACCGTGCGCATGCTAATTATATGAAATGATAAAGACAGCAACGTTGTTTGAGCTGAAAATGTGCGAAACTTAAATTCATAACCCACCTCTGGAACATGCCGTGCCGTGCGAGCGCCTCCTGCATCCGGAGTGGGTAGTCCGCGATACAGTCAATTCCCCGGAGCGCTATCATCGCCTGCAAAAAGGGCATACATATAACCACAAGGGCATACATATAACCACAAGGGCATACATATAACCACAAGGGCATACATATAACCACTCGCCAGCAGAAGCTCATACACAGTATACAGCGATACTCATCTCCTAAATAGTATTATTTTGGGAGTGTTATATAAGCAAAGGCAATCAATTATATAAACTCTACCAAACGTCCACTTTTCTATCGCTTGGCAGCAAATTGTATAAACTATAACGTCCACTTGCTATCGCTTGGCAGCAAATTGTATAAACTATAACGTCCACTTGCTATCGCTTGGCAGCAAAATGTATAAACTATAACGTCCACTTGCTATCGCTTGGCAGCAAATTGTATAAACTATAACGTCCACTTGCTATCGCTTGGCAGCAAATTGTATAAACTATAACGTCCACTTGCTATCGCTTGGCAGCAAAATGTATAAACTATAACGTCCACTTGCTATCGTTTGGCAGCCAAATGTATAAACTATAACGTCCACTTGCTATCGTTTGGCAGCCAAATGTATAAACTATAACGTCCACTTTTCTATCGCTTGGCAGCAAATTGTATAAACTATAACGTCCACTTGCTATCGCTTGGCAGCAAAATGTATAAACTATAACGTCCACTTGCTATCGTTTGACAGCCAAATGTATAAACTATAACGTCCACTTGCTATCGTTTGACAGCAAAATGTATAAACTATAACGTCCACTTGCTATCCTTTGACAGCAAAATGTATAAACTAAAACGTCCACTTGCTATCCTTTGACAGCAAAATGTATAAACTATAACGTCCACATGCTATCGTTTGGCAACCAAATGTATAAACTATAACGTCCACTTGCTATCCTTTGACAGCAAAATGTATAAACTATAACGTCCACTTGCTATCGTTTGGCAACCAAATGTATAAACTATAACGTCCACTTGCTATCCTTTGACAGCAAAATGTATAAACTATAACGTCCACTTGCTATCGTTTGACAGCCAAATGTATAAACTATAACGTCCACTTGCTATCGTTTGGCAACCAAATGTATAAACTATAACGTCCACTTGCTATCGTTTGACAGCAAAATGTATAAACTATAACGTCCACTTGCTATCCTTTGACAGCAAAATGTATAAACTAAAACGTCCACTTGCTATCATTTGACAGCAAAATGTATAAACTAAAACGTCCACTTGCTATCCTTTCACAGCAAAATGTATAAACTAAAACGTCCACTTGCTATCCTTTGACCGCACAATGTATAAACTAAAACATCCACTTGCTATCCTTTGACAACAAAATGTATAAACTAAAACGTCCACTTGCTATCGTTTGGCAACCAAATGTATAAACTTTAACGTCCACTTGCTATCGTTTGGCAGCCATATGTATAAACTATAACGTCCACTTGCTATCGTTTGGCAACCAAATGTATATATACACCAGTTATTCCTTGAATGTGTAATGAATATATACGAGATATACCAGTACTTCCTTAACTGTGTAGTGAATATATATGAGACATACCAGTAATTCCTTGACTGTGTAATGAATATTTATGAGATATACCACTAATTCATTGACTGTAAAATGAATATATATGAGATATACCACTAATTCATTGACTGTAAAATGAATATATATGAGATATACCACTAATTCCTTGACTGTGTAATGAATATATATGAGATATACCAATAATTCATGGAATGTAAAATGAATATATATGAGATATACCACTAATCCCTTGACTGTGTAATGAATATTTATGAGATATACCACTAATTCATTGACTGTAAAATAATATGAGATATACCACCAATTCATTGACTGTAAAATGAATATATATATATAAGATATACCACTAATTCCTGGACTGTGTAATGAATATGTATGAGATGTACCACTAACTCCTGGACTGTATAATGAATATATGTGAGAGATACCAGAACGTCCTGGACTGTTTTAATGAATATATATGAGATATACCTTAATTCATGGACTGTGTAATTACACTACATGAGATGTACCAGTAATTTCGGGTTGGGGTTATAACACTATATAAGATGTACCAGTAATTCCCGGACTGTGTTATAACACTATATAAGATGTACCAGTAATTCCTGGACTGTGTTATAACACTATATAAGATGTACCAGTAATTCCTGGACTGTGATATAAAGTATGTGAGATGTACCAGTAATTCCTGGACTGTGTTATGATGTATGTGAGATGTACCAGTAATTCCTGGACTGTGTTATGAAGTATGTGAGATGTACCAGTAATTCCTGGACTGTGTTATGAAGTATGTGAGATGTACCAGTAATTCCTGGACTGTGTTATGAAGTATGTGAGATGTACCAGTAATTCCGGGACTGTGTTATGAAGTATGTGAGATGTACCAGTAATTCCTGGACTGTGTTATGAAGTATGTGAGATGTACCAGTAATTCCTGGACTGTGTTATAACACTATATAAGATGTACCAGTAATTCCCGGACTGTGTTATAACACTATATAAGATGTACCAGTAATTCCCGGACTGTGTTATAACACTATATAAGATGTACCAGTAATTCCCGGACTGTGTTATAACACTATATAAGATGTTCCAGTAATTCCTGGACTGTGTTATAACACTATATAAGATGTACCAGTAATTCCCGGACTGTGTTATAACACTATATAAGATGTACCAGTAATTCCTGGACTGTGTTATAACACTATATAAGATGTTCCAGTAATTCCCGGACTGTGTTATAACACTATATAAGATGTTCCAGTAATTCCCGGACTGTGTTATAACACTATATAAGATGTACCAGTAATTCCCGGACTGTGTTATAACACTATATAAGATGTTCCAGTAATTCCCGGACTGTGTTATAACACTATATAAGATATAAGATGTACAAGTAATTCCCGGACTGTGTTATAACACTATATAAGATGTACCAGTAATTCCTGGACTGTGTTATAACACTATATAAAAT
Source organism: Mya arenaria (assembly GCF_026914265.1). Taxonomy (NCBI): domain Eukaryota; kingdom Metazoa; phylum Mollusca; class Bivalvia; order Myida; family Myidae; genus Mya; species Mya arenaria. Next base: position 12,106,421 of record NC_069135.1, on the reverse strand, counting down.
GTACCAGTAATTCCTGGACTGTGTTATAGCACTATATAAGATGTACCAGTAATTCCTGGACTGTGTTATAACACTATATAAGATGGTCCAGTAATTCCTGGACTGTGTTATGAAGTATGTGAGGTGTACCAGTAATTCCTGGACTGTGTTATAACACTATATAAGATGTACCAGTAATTCCTGGACTGTGTTATAACACTATATAAGATGTACCAGTAATTCCTGGACTGTGATATAAAGTATGTGAGATGTACCAGCAATTCCTGGACTGTGTTATAACACTATATAAGATGTACCAGTAATTCCTGGACTGTGATATAAAGTATGTGAGATGTACCAGTAATTCCTGGACTGTGTTATAACACTATATAAGATGTACCAGTAATTCCTGGACTGTGTTATGAAGTATGTGAGATGTACCAGTAATTCCCGGACTGTGTTATAACACTATATAAGATGTACCAGTAATTCCTGGACTGTGTTATGAAGTATGTGAGATGTACCAGTAATTCCTGGACTGTGTTATGAAGTATGTGAGATGTACCAGTAATTCCTGGACTGTGTTATAACACTATATAAGATGTACCAGTAATTCCGGGACTGTGTTATGAAGTATGTGAGATGTACCAGTAATTCCTGGATTGTGTTATGAAGTATGTGAGATGTACCAGTAATTCCTGGACTGTGTTATAACACTATATAAGATGTACCAGTAATTCCTGGACTGTGTTATAACACTATATAAGATGTACCAATAATTCCTGGACTGTGTTATAACACTATATAAGATGTACCAGTAATTCCTGGACTGTGTTATGAAGTATGTGAGATGTACCAGTAATTCCTGGACTCTGTTATAACACTATATCAGATGTACCAGTAATTCCTGGACTGTGTTATACCACTATATAAGATGAACCAGTAATTCCTGGACTGTGTTATAACACTATATAAGATGTACCAGTAATTCCTGGACTGTGTTATAACACTATATAAGATGTACCAGTAATTCCTGGACTGTGTTATAACACTATATAAGATGTATCAGTAATTCCTGGACTGTGATATAAAGTATGTGAGATGTACCAGTAATTCCCGGACTGTGTTATAACACTATATAAGATTGTCCAGTTATTCCTGGTTGGGGTTATAACACTATATAAGATGTACCAGTAATTCCTGGACTGTGTTATAACACTATATAAGATGTACCAGTAATTCCTGGACTGTGTTATAACACTATATAAGATGTACCAGTAATTCCTGGATTGTGTTATAACACTATATAAGATGAACCAGTAATTCTTGGACTGCGTTATAACACTATATAAGATGAACCAGTAATTCCTGGACTGTGTTATAACACTATATAAGATGTACCAGTAATCCCCGGACTGTGTTATAACACTATATAAGATGTACCAGTAATTCCTGGACTGTGTTATAACACTATATAAGATGTACCAGTAATTCCTGGACTGTGTTATAACACTATATAAGATGTACCAGTAATTCCTGGACTGTGTTATAACATTATATAAGATGTACCAGTAATTCCCGGACTGTGTTATAACACTATATAAGATGTGCCAGTAATTCCTGGACTGTGTTATAACACTATATAAGATGTACCAGTAATTCCTGGACTGTGTTATAACACTATATAAGATGTACCAGTAATTCCTGGACTGTGTTATAACACTATATAAGATGTACCAGTAATTCCTGGACTGTGTTATAACACTATATAAGATGTACCAGTAATTCCTGGACTGTGTTATAACACTATATAAGATGTACCAGTAATTCCTGGACTGTGTTATAACATTATTGAGATGTTCCAGGAATTACTGGACTGTGTTATAACACTATATAAGATGTACCAGTAATTCCTGGACTGTGTTATAACACTATATAAGATGTACCAGTAATTCCTGGACTGTGTTATAACACTTTATAAGATGTACCAGTAATTCCCGGACTGTGTTATAACACTACATAAGATGTACCAGTAATTCCTTGACTGTGTTACAACACTATATAAGATGTACCAGTAATTCCTGGACTGTGTTATAACACTATATAAGATGTACCAGTAATTCCCGGACTGTGTTATAACACTATATAAGATGTACCAGTAATTCCTGGACTGTGTTATAACACTATATAAAATGTACCAGTAATTCCCGGACTGTGTTATAGCACTATATAAGATGTACCAGTAATTCCTGGACTGTGTTATAACACTATATAAGATGGTCCAGTAATTCCTGGACTGTGTTATGAAGTATGTGAGGTGTACCAGTAATTCCTGGACTGTGTTATAGAACTATATAAGATGTACCAGTAATTCCTGGACTGTGTTATAACACTATATAAGATGTACCAGTAATTCCTGGACTGTGATATAAAGTATGTGAGATGTACCAGTAATTCCTGGACTGTGTTATAACACTATATAAGATGTACCAGTAATTCCTGGACTGTGATATAAAGTATGTGAGATGTACCAGTAATTCCTGGACTGTGTTATAACACTATATAAGATGTACCAGTAATTCCTGGACTGTGTTATGAAGTATGTGAGATGTACCAGTAATTCCCGGACTGTGTTATAACACTATATAAGATGTACCAGTAATTCCTGGACTGTGTTATGAAGTATGTGAGATTTGCCAGTAATTCCTGGACTGTGTTATGAAGTATGTGAGATGTACCAGTAATTCCTGGACTGTGTTATAACACTCTATAAGATGTACCAGTAATTCCGGGACTGTGTTATGAAGTATGTGAGATGTACCAGTAATTCCTGGACTGTGTTATGAAGTATGTGAGATGTACCAGTAATTCCTGGACTGTGTTATAACACTATATAAGATGTACCAGTAATTCCTGGACTGTGTTATAACACTATATAAGATGTACCAATAATTCATGGACTGTGTTATAACACTATATAAGATGTACCAGTAATTCCTGGACTGTGTTATGAAGTATGTGAGATGTACCAGTAATTCCTGGACTCTGTTATAACACTATATAAGATGTACCAGTAATTCCTGGACTCTGTTATAACACTATATAAGATGTACCAATAATTCCTGGACTGTGTTATAACACTATATAAGATGTACCAATAATTCCCGGACTGTGTTATAACACTATATAAGATGTACCAGTAATTCCTGGACTGTGATATAAAGTATGTGAGATGTACCAGTAATTCCTGGACTGTGTTATAACACTATATCAGATGTACCAGTAATTCCTGGACTGTGTTATACCACTATATAAGATGAACCAGTAATTCCTGGACTGTGTTATAACACTATATAAGATGTACCAGTAATTCCTGGACTGTGTTATAACACTATATAAGATGTACCAGTAATTCCTGGACTGTGTTATAACACTATATAAGATGTATCAGTAATTCCTGGACTGTGATATAAAGTATGTGAGATGTACCAGTAATTCCTGGACTGTGTTATAACACTATATAAGATGGTCCAGTTATTCCTGGTTGGGGTTATAACACTATATAAGATGTACCAGTAATTCCTGGACTGTGTTATAACACTATATAAGATGTACCAGTAATTCCTGGACTGTGTTATAACACTATATAAGATGTACCAGTAATTCCTGGATTGTGTTATAACACTATATAAGATGAACCAGTAATTCTTGGACTGCGTTATAACACTATATAAGATGAACCAGTAATTCCTGGACTGTGTTATAACACTATATAAGATGTACCAGTAATTCCCGGACTGTGTTATAACACTATATAAGATGTACCAGTAATTCCTGGACTGTGTTATAACACTATATAAGATGTACCAGTAATTCCTGGACTGTGTTATAACACTATATAAGATGTACCAGTAATTCCTGGACTGTGTTATAACATTATATAAGATGTACCAGTAATTCCCGGACTGTGTTATAACACTATATAAGATGTACCAGTAATTCCTGGATTGTGTTATAACACTATATAAGATGTACCAGTAATTCCTGGACTGTGTTATAACACTATATAAGATGTACCAGTAATTCCTGGACTGTGTTATAACACTATATAAGATGTACCAGTAATTCCTGGACTGTGTTATAACACTATATAAGATGTACCAGTAATTCCTGGACTGTGTTATAACACTATATAAGATGTACCAGTAATTCCTGGACTGTGTTATAACATTATTGAGATGTTCCAGTAATTCCTGGACTGTGTTATAACACTATATAAGATGTACCAGTAATTCCCGGACTGTGTTATAACACTATATAAGATGTACCAGTAATTCCTGGACTGTGTTATAACACTATATTATATGTACCAGTAATTCCTGGACTGTGTTATAACACTATTTAAAATATACCGGTAATTCCTGGACTGTGTTATAACACTATATAAGATGTACCAGTAATTCCTGGACTGTGTTATAACACTATATAAAATGTACCAGTAATTCCTGGACTGTGTTATAACACTATATAAGATGTACCAGTAATTCCTGGACTGTGATATAAAGTATGTGAGATGTACCAGTAATTCCTGGACTGTGATATAACACTATATAAGATGTACCAGTAATTCCTGGACTGTGTTATAACACTATATAAGATGTACCAGTAATTCCCGGACTGTGTTATAACACTATATTATATGTACCAGTAATTCCTGGACTGTGTTATAACACTATATAAGATGTACCAGTAATTCCTGGACTGTGTTATAACACTATATAAGATGTACCAGTAATTCCTGGACTGTGTTATAACACTATATAAGATGTACCAGTAATTCCTGGACTGTGATATAACACTATATAAGATGTACCAGTAATTCCTGGACTGTGATATAACACTATATAAGATGTACCAGTAATTCCTGGACTGTGTTATAACACTATATTATATGTACCAGTAATTCCCGGACTGTGATATAACACTATATAAGATGTACCAGTAATTCCCGGACTGTGTTATAACACTATATTATATGTACCAGTAATTCCCGGACTGTGATATAACACTATATAAGATGTACCAGTAATTCCCGGACTGTGTTATAACACTATATAAGATGTACCAGTAATTCCCGGACTGTGTTATAACACTATATAAGATGTACCAGTAATTCCTGGACTGTGATATAAAGTATGTGAGATGTACCAGTAATTCCTGGACTGTGTTATAACACTATATAAGATGTACCAGTAATTCCCGGACTGTGTTATAACACTATATAAGATGTACCAGTAATTCCTGGACTGTGTTATGAAGTATGTGAGATGTACCAGTAATTCCTGGACTGTGTTATGAAGTTTGTGAGATGTACCAGTAGTTATTGGACTGTGTACTCACGTAGTGGACCTCTTCCTTGGTGCGTTGTTCCGGAAACATTGTGAGCACACGTACTGCCTCCTGTGACATCTTCCGCTGATAACGAAACAGTGTGTCGGTTAGTTTTAGTGTTTTTACAATGTGCACATGACATTCATACATGCTCCATACTGCCTTTGAACAGTAGCTATTGTTCTTTAAGGACTCGAATTGCCGGTGCTGTACATAATATTGCCTTTAAAAATGTTTTGTGTCTTTAAATACTCTAACTACTGCCTTTGCAAAACAGTTGTGTTTCTTTGTAAGGACTCTTACTACCGGTGTTATATATTGCCTTAAAAGGCAGTTGTGTTTCTTTAGGGTTTTAACTACCGGTGTTATATATACTAGCTGCTTTTATAAATCAGTGTTTTAGGACTTAAATTTTAATAATAAAGCAAAGGCTCATTCGAAGTGTATGGAAAGGAAAGAGAATTGGATGTGGGGTCATCGTGGTGGATCCTCATGGATACTATTTTTTTCGCCTGAGAGATCAGCAAATAGGAAAATAGCTCACACTAATGTTTCTTGTCAATAAAATAAAGATTCTTGTATCTTGTTTCTTGTTGCAAATATAAACAAAATCGACTGAAGTTGTTTGTCTTTCTCACCTGTTTGTTTGCCTTGAAGTATGACGCCTCGAACTCTCCGGCGGCAGCAGGGGTGTGGTCTCCGCCCGAGTCCTTGATCAGCTGGAACTGCTGGTAAAACGGGTGCATCTGGGATACCCTGGAACGAACAGAAACGGGACTTTTTGTCATAAAATGCTCAGCATAGGAACGGAACCGAACAAGTCTGGGACAAACTGGTCATACTGCGTAACAGTGAAGTACTTGGTAAATCTATCCTCGGGCAAATATAACGGGTAGTTCTGGCTATATCTAATATGTATATATTGGGGGCCAAGAGGAACAAATCGTACTGTCTTCAGCTGTTCAACAAATAGTGGGTTAATATATCATGTGGGAAATAAATGTGTTGAGACACATCGGGCGAAATGGTATAGGAACAACATTTACAAAAGTACATTGGATTGAAACTGTATGAGTCAAACTGTAATAATAATTCGAAGTTTTTTATGATGCTTTGTATCCAATTTTAAATTAGAACTAGTATGCACACTCGAGAACGGATTGACAGCGAAGACATCCGTGAACACTAGATTGAATAGTTTGCACAACAATATAACTAATATACATACTCGAGGACGGAGTGACGGGAAAGCCACCTGCGGAGGAGTAAGCTGAAGCGACCCGCGAACTGCCACTTCTCCATTAAGTGCTGGAAGTGCAGGCAGCATAGGGGTAGTATAGATTCAGAACGTACTTATATGTTTGTATTTGCTTGCATTTAGTTCGTATTACTGATATGGAAACAACGCATGTCTAACAAATCTGTATCTGGGTTTGTGATCGGCATTTAAATACGCATTTTATCTGTACAGTACAAAAATTAGAAAAAAATGGATGTCTTGACAATCGTCTTATATTATGTATTCTAAACTATTTTAACGAAAGAGTTTCTCCATCCAAGCTTTTCAAGACAAAGGCAGATATGTGCCCACTAGTTCTGAGTTAGGATTTAAACATGTTTTATGCAAGGGATGACAACAGTCTAAGAGACCTTATTGTAAATGGTTAAACGTTATGCCCGGCATAAAATAGTAGACAATCGAATCACAAACGGTGAGCTCGAAATATCCTATATTATTTATGTCCTACCCGCCTCTGAACTTCCTCGCGGACCGCCATGTTAAGGAGTGAAGATGAATCTCTCAGCCGCTCTGCCTCCTTGTGATTTGAGCCGATGGACCGCCTCCCCGCACCTCGCCAGCTCGCAACGGAGTTAGACAGACGCCGCGAGTCCCGCATGACGTCACCAAACGTGCTGCGGCGACCACGTGCAGAGTGGGAGAAGTCTGACTGCCGATGGCCGTCATGGTGGGCTTCCGGATACGAGCGCCTTTGCTTTTTGTTATCCATTCTGTGCTGGGAAAAACAAATCCGACGTGTTATGTTTAAACCAATGTCACTTTAATGCGACAATAAGTCGAAATATTTGTATAAGCGAATAAAATAGGACTGCAAGTGAGTTCATATGCTGACAAGTGTGCCTCGTCTTATATTATGATCAATTATAATACAGTCAAGTATGATGTCAAACTCCGATCTGTTTAAAACATTGATTTAACTGCACATGTCTTACTTTGGCTCCCACACCGACTTTAATAATCTTCGCGACCGTTCGAACGTTTAGTTTTTGCACGTGAGGGACGGCGGAAGAGCGCCCTGACCGGATGTACCCTCGCGGTCGCTTGGACGCGAGGTCCGCTGACGAACGGGTTTCCGGGGAAGATACGTCCGCGCTTACAGGCTTTACAGACTTTGCAGGGGTGATCTTGACTGAAATTTAAAGCATTTTTATACCAATGTCAATTCTGAAGCGTTGAGAAGACACACTATTGATATTAAACGTTAATTAATAATTTTTATAATAATATTTATTTTTATTTTTTAATACAATGTACTTCAATCTTACTTTGAATGATATCCATCACTGGTTGTTGTTGTAAAATTAATAGAATTTAAAAAAAGCACCGCGATGCAGAATTTTATTTTCATATTGAAAACGCCTTTCTTTAAGGACGTGCAGTAACAAAACGATCTTCTATCTGAACGGTTCCTCTATGGAGAGATGAGATAGTGTGCTGTAATATCTGAGCAAATACGATTTAAAGGGCAGGTTTTCATTAAAGTTTGGCTATTGTTTACCATTATACCATTGATAGTTTTCCTTTTAAAATGAACAAAGCAAAATGTTCCGTAATTATCTGTTGAGAAATCAACGAAAGTTGCTCTCTTTTGTTCGCTGGTTGAAAGGACCTTTCTTCCACAAAGAAATGAGACAATGCAAATACCTTTCGGCACTTGGTAAACCCAGAGGTACCGCAAGTGTTATGGACAACCATAGGTGACAGTGTAGGGCAGGAATGGTGGAAAACAATGCTTCATATAACTATATAGTATATACACATTAAACACTGGTTTGACGAATGTGTTTGAGCATCCAAGCTTTTAAAGGCAAAAGCATTTTTTTGTGTTGAACAATTTTATCTTATTTATAATAATACGTGTCTATAAGTATAGTTATGATTTTTATCCTTCGCCTTGAAAAATCATTTCTAAAACTTTTCGTTGCCAACTATCATTTCTCCTGTGGCTGTGAGCTTACGGTTGTCCTGTTTGGTTACATAGATAGTACGTGTAATTTTTAACTATGTTCTATCTGCGGTTGTCAGAACCCTTTCTCAACACCTACCAAACTGTATTAAGTAATCATTTTAACATCGTCATTGTGAAGTGTACCCTGGGTCCGTGTTTAAGCGCGGGCGGCATCTCGCCAGGGTGTCAGTAAATATTTGACATTGAAAAATGATCCTTTTTCAATACCTTTAAAACTCACTACAAGATCTCCTTATTAACGTTCCAAATGAGATAGTGAAATTTAGTTTCAAGTACCTACTTCAAGTAGGAACGATAATGAACGATCAAAACATGAATTATGATGATCAACTAATTCCTATCGTATTTATCTAACAGTTTCATACTTTTAATTTCATGCTTCCAGTCTTTTCTTAATCAAGTATTTTGTCCTCAGAAAGCTTGAACTGGAGCATTTCAACGTCTATTGTAAAACAATAACACCTAATATATCCATGAATTTAGCGAGAATATAAGGAAGTTATTGGAACGAAAAACAGACATAATATTTCCATTTATAAGATTATCGACGAGTGCGCCTATGCCTTAAGAAGATGAACACATGATTCGTGTGACAGTTACCATCAATGTCGTTTCCTATGTCGAGATTGAAGGTGACTTCTTTTAAAAAAGGCATGATCGGAGAGGCGACGGTCCCTGGTTCCTTGAGATCCGTCTTCCGGTCACCGTCCATAAATCCGGAAGTCTCGGATCTCCCACTTAACTTCCGGACACTTGTCTCTTTTTGTGGGTTGGTTGCGTGCATTTCAAAGTCATTACTGGCGATTGCTTTTGAAAGTTTCCGTTTCTTTTCACCAAGATAAGACATTGTTTATTGATCTGCACTTCGCATGCATGATAATATTTGGCTTATTACATAAATCTTTGGATTGCATTTAAATCTTTCGCCAGCTTTACTACCCCTTAACGAGTGTTCAGGGGTCCATATATAAATCCCGACCACTCATACGGCATTTTTCTGTTTTCGTGAATTGCTTGGTAAACACGTAATGATGGTTATGATGTACCATATAATGAAAAACAATACAATCCATAAACACTTCAAAACTTAATGTTATATTTTACAATTTAAAACTAAAATGCATTAACTACTTGTACGTTCAACAAACGTGAAGCGGTTTCTCAGCTTATACAGAAATTAAAATTCGATTTATTTTAAACAAAAAAGTCGTACGCACCTATTGTTTTTGTTCAGTGGTAAGATATTTGATCTAAACCCAATCCTCTGGTATGATAATGTTCCAACATATATCCGTTCACGCTATGGCGAAGCATGGAAAAGTCCGACGCGAGACGAAATGTCAAAAATAATTATTTTAATAGTTGCTCTGGACCTCTTCTGCTAATTTGACACTTAAGAAACATAAAGCAAATCATCGTTAAAAACTTACTGCTGATCGTTATCAATGTATTTCATATTTTGAGACCGCAAATGTCTATATACAGTGTGCCTCGAGTCACTGTTTACAAGAGGACTATTACTTTAATTATATCTGTTGAAGTTTTTGCTAACATAAGGGAGAAGAAAGATGTTACAAATGCATTTGTATCAGTAAACGTTGATGTAATGCAGTTTCAACATTAATTAAACACATAACGCCATCATTAAATAAAAATAAGTTTTCTTTTTTCTTCTTTTTAGACAATGTTAAAATAAAGATTAAAGTTTTAAGCAATCCCATTACAGGATTACCCAGAATACGAGATTTGTAATATTCGTTTGAAAGGATTTTTTCAGCAAGTTCACGAAAAGCAAATCTGATGTTGAGATGTTATGGAGTAATGCTCCATGCAGGGATGTAGAGGGTAATAGTCATTCTGCTCCCTTACACGTAACTGACCATCAAACCTCCTGTGTCATTCTTTGAAGTGCTCGTTCCAAGGCGATCACGTTCCGGCTGTTTCTTTTCGTGTACAAGCCGAGTATCCTTTATACATATGCCCGCTACAGTTCCCTCTTTGAATGTTAACAGCCATAGTATGGTCTTCCAGAGGATGATTGAGGAGTGAAAATAGGTTTTGTCACACCCCAAAGACCGCCCGGTTAGCTCAATCGGTAGAGCGTTGGACTCTGAATCGGACATCCCGGGTTCGATTCCCGGACACTTTTGTTGTGATGGTTTATGAAATCCTTTCTACAACCATTCGCACTGTACCAAGAAATTGCCAGGTCCTTTGCAGAGGTGAAGGCACCTAGTACTGGTTCTGCCCAGGATAGGTGTGCGGTGGTTGAACTGTCACTCTGGGACCCTTCGATGTGCTCACGCCGGGACCCGGAGTATAAACTACTAACACAACCACCCAAACTTTTTACATTCAATACGAACAAGTCTTCGAGCTAGTTGTAATTGAAGAAGTCCAGATTCGGACATTGACCTTCTGTAAATGACATTGTGTATACACATATGTTCATTATAGCTTTGCTTGACAAAGAAATTAATTTGTTAAAAACACTCAATATTTAAAAAAAATATGAAACTGACCTTATAAAGTAATATTCCGTTGGAGATTATTACATCATGACCTATCTGTGTTTGAAACAAATCGACTTATTGCTGCAAAATAATTGTGATCAGAAAAATCGTTCTTCTTATAATCAGCAAAGAATCGTCAGTAGTGAAATCTAGTTAAACTTTGTAAATTCCTTAATCAAACAACGGCTGTCAAGTGTTTGTTTATCTTTCTTACGCGGATTTGCTCATCAACAGCCTAAATATATACGGCAGGATTAAGACGTGATTTTAATAATGACCACGGTGTACGGATAATATTGATGAAGTTAATCAAATATTGGTAAAAATGCTAAGACTGGGAGGCGGTGGTTCAATGTCATGAAACTGCGAAAATGGTGAAGTCTAATTAAGTGGCCATGTTGGATAGAGTTCAGTGCCTTTTCTTTTGCCTTCAAAGAGCTGTAGCATGGGTACATTTAATAATATTAATCATTAAGACGCTAGGAGAATTTGCTGCACGAACCATGATTTGTGTCAATATCAGTGCAAGTAAAGTGTTTTCTGACTTAATTATAGTGGTATACGGAAATCATCACCCTCGTCGTCGTCATCATCATCATCGTCGTCGTCGTCATCGTCATCGTCATCATCATCATCATCACGTTCACCACCATCATCATCATCATCATCATCATCATCATCATCATCACCATCATCAGCATAACCACCATCATCGCTACCATCATTATATAATAATCACATCATCATCATAATCGTCAGCAGCAGTGGCAACAGCAGCAAGCTGATCATTTTATCATGTGTCATTCAATTATCTAAACATAAAAAGCATTCAATCAACACAACTTCTTAATAATATTTAATGGTAAATTATTGATGCATGATAATGGATTTCTATATACATATGTACAACACAACACTAAAATAAAAACAATCATTAGAAAGTTGGATCAAACAAAAGCAAGTAGAACATTACAGGAATCTGTTAACATATCAACAAACTATATGAAATTTTGAAGGTAGATAATCTTGTACAGAAAATATAAGAGAAAGTTAAGAGTTAAGTACACTTACATGTACTTAGTGAGTGTACATCAAATGAAATAATCAAAGAAACCACATGTAATGTTACACACACAACCACCAATAATTCATCAAAATACATGAGAATTTACGTTTTACCAAAATCAAATACACGCATCACATAAACACATACACATCATGAAAAATGTTCACACACTTAGTAATCTATACCCATAAAATATCCTTCAGTCCCTCACTTTCTCACTATCTTTTACACCCAATGCACATATTTATAATAGTAATCTTATACATTCCAGAAATAAATAAGACTAATGTTTGGCATCGTACCCTGGGTCCATCATGGCCCCCCTACCCCATGGGCGGGGTTTCCAGGGGGCCAATCATTTACTGCGACCACAGCACAGCACACAGGGCACCTGCCTCCCTGCCAACTGGATGGCTTTGTAACATGTAACACAATATAACCAGATTAAAAATAGGCATCATCAAACAAAGACTTACTAGTATATATTACATGTAAGTGGACACATGCATTTTTGGTGTGCTTTTACATATTATTCAGTTTTGAGACTACTCAATGCCAAGTTTAGTATAATTGTTCTAGTTCTTAACAGACTTTTTTGTTAAAAGAAGACTTATTCTCCTTCATAACTATAAACGTTATAAATAACAGTACAGTGATTCACTGTATACAAAACAACAATCTGTGACCCTTTATATAGAAAAAATATGCTTTTTGTCTTAAAGTAACAGCTGTGATTAACACAGCATTTACATGTTGATATACCAATGAATATAAACAAAGACCTCATTTCACTATAATGATAAAGAAATGCTTTAAGCCTGTAGCATAGTTGGTAAAGAGTCAATTAAGTCTTCGTTCCCGTAAATATCCCTTCTATGGTGATGTGTTTAAAGCCTTCCAGTTGCCGATAGTTAACCCCAATTGACCTTCAACCCCTGCCATGACTACCATCAAGTAACCATGGTAATAGGGGGAGGTAACTGGGGTTTACCGACCTCATCCCCCACCCATAGGAGGAGATGCTGGACCCCCTGGAATACCAATTTTTTATTTGAAACAAAGTATTATTGTATGATCTTGACTGGGACACATGTTTACAATGTACATATGACCAAATCAATCGCATTAATCAGTAACTTATAAGATAATAACAGCTGCTATTGGGAGGAGTAGGCAAATATATCTAAAATATATAAACAAAAACAATCCAATATGACTCATATTAGTAAATAATTACAAAGATTTTTCATGTTATACAATAAACATGATCACCGTTAGCTCATGAGCACCACACCATATAATCTCAGTCCCACTGGGACAACTTTGGGATTTTTAAGAAGCAGACAATGACAATACGGTTTGACCAAAACAGGGCATGAGATGATCTAACAATTACATGTAGATACTCAAATTGACACAATCAATACTTCTAGGTCTCCGTGGCCTAGTGGTTAAGGCGTCCGCCTACGGAGCGGGAGGTCGAAGGTTCAAGTCTCACACGGGGCTTGTTCTGACATGGCCGGTTGCCGACCCAGCAGCTAGTTAAATCGAGGGGTACCGATTGCCTTCCTGCCAGGCACCTGGCATTTGGGATAGGAATCGGGGTAAAGATGTTCATGAATGTAGGTGTCTCATAAGCCCAACGGGCTGGCCCTTAACTAAGAGGGGTGACACTATAATAAACAAACACTTTACTTTTACACTTTACTTCTAGTAAAGCTAGATCATATAAGCCAGAGGCAGGGTGACTTTCATTGAGTCACTAAGTCATGAATATTTCAGTGTTATTTCACAAACAATATATATTCATCGTCTGTATTTAAAAAATATAAGACAATCTCTTTCAAAGATGAACTATATTAAACACTTCATGTACTTTACTACAGTCATTCAAACAATATAAGAGTTGTAATATTGACCTACAAATTACTTCTATATATCCGATTATTGAGTTATGGTTCCAACATATTTTGTCAAATCCTAGATTAAGAAGGGTGGAGCAATATCATGTCTATTAAGTCGTAAAACATTAAAGCGTGGTACATATTGATGGCCAATACAAGATTACATACGCTAAAAATGAAGGTCATAACCTATTCTTTTATCATACTTCATTTACAGAATACACCGAAACAATGCTCAATATTAATAATCGTTCAACAATTGCCATGAGATTTTCTTCTCATACTAGATTAACATGAAAAACAGGAGCTTAAGCGCCTGTCTGTAGCACATGTTCACCACAGGAGCTTGAGAGCCTGTCTGTAGCACATGTCCACCACAGGAGCTTGAGCGCCTGTCTGTAGCACATGTCCACCACAGGAGCTTGAGCGCCTGTCTGTAGCACATGTCCACCACAGGAGCTTGAGCGCCTGTCTGTAGCACATGTCCACCACAGTAGCTTGAGCGCCTGTCTGTAGCACATGTCCACCACAGGAGCTTGAGCGCCTGTCTGTAGCACATGTCCACCACAGTAGCTTGAGCGCCTGTCTGTAGCACATGTCCACCACAGAAGCTTGAGCGCCTGTCTGTAGCACATGTCCACCACAGGGGCTTGAGCGCTTGTCTGTAGCACATGTCCACTTACATCACAGGAGCTTGAGCGCCTGTCTGTATTACCTGTCCACCACAGGAGCTTGAGCGCCTGTCTGTAGCACATGTACATCACAGGAGCTTGAGCGCCCGTCTGTAGCACATGTACACCACAGGAGCTTGAGCGCTTGTCTGTAGCACATGTACATCACAGGAGCTTGAGCGCCCGTCTGTAGCACATGTACACCACAGGAGCTTGAGCGCCTGTCTGTATAACATGTACATCACAGGAGCTTGAGCGCCCGTCTGTAGCACATGTACACCACAGGAGCTTGAGCGCCCGTCTGTAGCACATGTACACCACAGGAGCTTGAGCGCCTGTCTGTATAACATGTACATCACAGGAGCTTGAGCGCCTGTTTGTATGAAATGTCATCACAGGAGCTTGAGCGCCTGTCTGCATACATTTACACCATAAAAGTGATGCACCAGGCTCCAATATCACAAAAATACTTGAGTCTACTCCCATCTGAGAGCATTGTTTATATATATATATAGTGTAAAAGGAAAATATTTTTAATACTTATTTGTATTTAGCAGTATTCCATAAAGAAAATTGTTGTATGATACCTAAATAATGCCATTTACCATGCGAAAACAACTGCAGGCAATTGAGTTTTTCTATTGATTTCTCTAGTATATTTTTTTGGCTCAAGAATGAAATTTCTTCAGCATGTTAACAGGTGATGTTTTTCCCCTCAATATAATACATTAGATAATGCACTTTTAAAAAGAATAAAACATTAATAATTTTGAATCATGTCATGCTGTCAGGCAGCTGGTATATATGGACAAAATGAGTTGAGCTTCAGATTAAGTCATTAGTATTTTTGCGATACTGGGGCATGATGTTCAATATCCAGCACCTTACCTCCACCCCCTCTGAAGCCTCCCATTCTTCTTCTTGGGCCCCCGCCACTGAAGGAAAATAACAAAGGTGAAATTACACATCATATATAGACTCAAAGGGGCAAACTTTAGGTTACATTTTATTTCATTTATGCAAATTTTTATTTTAATGCGTTATTATGTTTTATTCATTTGACTTTGATGATCAAAACAAAAAAGTGTATGACTTGTGTACAGGTAGAAAATATAA
The DNA here is from genome assembly GCF_026914265.1 of Mya arenaria. Taxonomy (NCBI): domain Eukaryota; kingdom Metazoa; phylum Mollusca; class Bivalvia; order Myida; family Myidae; genus Mya; species Mya arenaria. Next base: position 12,090,512 of record NC_069135.1, on the reverse strand, counting down.
GCTTTTTTTTTAGTACTTATAATAACTTATTTAATTTTTGGCCATGTAGCTGATAAATGAAAACCCCATTTATATAGGCTTTTATTTTCTCCACTTTAAGGCGAATAACATAAACAAGTATCATAGATGATCTGAGAAGCAAATTCAAGTCTGGCATTTGTACTTCTATTTATAAATGTAAAAACTTTTAACTTTTTATTGCTGACTACTGTATTCCGCTTTCATCTAAATCTATTTTTTAAAGAGATCAGTTTCAAAAGTAAAAGTAAAAGTTCAAGTTGAAATCATTCGAGTCCACTCACCCTCCATCGTTTCCAGCCTTGTAGTCTGATGTGTAGTTGTTACCATATTTAGTTTTGCTCGGCTGAAAAGTATCATGTAGTGCAATTATTTCCTGAATGTTACCATTTTAAAACTGATGTTATTACCCTGTTCTTACATGTATTTTTATAAGTTAAGTGCAAACATGATTATGCAACATAAGACAATATGTCAAACAGTGACATTATTTATATATGTAATAATTACCACACTTAATCCCAAATTATTGAAATTATAAATGGGTGCTATAATTTTATTTCATATGCTGTCCATCTTTCCATTAGTTAAAATGAATATGGGACAAATCAACAAAAGTTGATGCAAAAATTAAAACACTTTGTTGCATATTTTCCTTCTGACATTTTAAGGTGTTAGTTGGTAGGCAATTTGTTTTTACTTCTTAAGAAGTAAATGTTCACAGCATAATGAAAAAAAGGACTAATGTATATTTGCTTATGTTCATAAAATAAATCTAGTTTTGGTTGTCCAGATAGGGCAGTTGTAAGCATACTGGCTTCATGCCATGGCAACCAGGACTCCAATTTTTTTAAATTTTGCAACAGACAGTACACTCAATGAGTTAGACCCACTTTCCATTTCCCTCAGCGGATTTTTGCTATCGCGGCCAACACAATGAATTTATCGACTGTCCGCTTTCCTCTGACTTTGAATTTAAGGCCCTCCCAGGGTGATCAGTCGACCGAAGAATTGCAAACGTGGCGTTCCTCGGAGGGGTTAACTCTGCTAAACTTTGCAGACACTTGATATTTAGAATCTAAGCTTCAGTTGTTTTTTTTATTAAAAAATTTAAACTGATTATGACAGCTCCCGTAAATTGTTATTAATCTTTTTCCCGTTTTGCACTAATTGCACATACTTCTTATAAACGTGTGTTTTATGACTGAATACATTGATAAACACATTTCACCCAAAAAAGGCTAGGTTACTAATTACACATTTTCAGAAAATCAGGAGGTCAAACACGCTTTCAAAGTTCAGAGCACACAGTTGTTGCCTCGTTTTCTGTGGAAAATTCCCTAAAACGTCATAGCTATTTTTAACCACCTTTTTTACCTTCAGTATGGATCACTCGCGTGACTTCAGAGGTCATGGTTCAGAATCTTGTAAAATGTCGGCTGTTTTATGATGCATTACAATTAGAGGCAAAACATCAATGATCCAATGTTTATTATTAACAAGTCAAGACAATATTCAATTGGCATTAACGGACACAAATACAAATTGAACGCTGGTTTAAATCTTTTACGATTAAAAATGTACAAAAAAAACAAGCATGAAAACAAATAACTTCTGAATAAGAATGATTTCTTGCTTATCTGATAAGACACTGAGTTCCGCCTCATGGTCATAAAATCCTATGATTTTCAAAGCCATTGTTCATATTAAACTCGGCAGTAAACCAGCCACTCAGAGGAACTCAGTGGGATTTAAATGAGGGAAACAGTTTTACTCTCAGAGGAAATCCGCGATCATCGACTATATCCCTTGGAGTGATCAAGGAAAGTGGGTCTAACTCATTGTAGTGCCATCGACAGTGACTCTCTAAACAATCATTGTAAAATGAAAAAAGTTTAAACTAGAAGAATGAACTGAACTGAACTATCTTAGTTATTAAGTAACTAAACATACTTACTGAAATCATGGTTTCAAAGCTGAAAAAGATATAAAAAAAAATTGTAAAAAAAAAGCTCATATAAATCATGTACTTGAAAAGAATCATGCAAAACACTTTAACAGTCCAGATGAAATCAAGATTAAGAGCGTCTCTTTGCCAAAATATCAGTATAACAAATATCGTCTGAATAGATCAAGTGATGACATAATTTACACTCACAATAGGACAATGAAGTTAATAATTCCCCAGAAGATTTCCGGTATAATGGACAGTCGCCATAGAGTCTGGGACTCCTGAACCTTTCCTGAAACAAATATAAAGTATTGATATAATTTTACTGTTTTCAGTTTAAGGTAAAACTTAACTGTATATCTAAACAGTTAATAATTAATGAATTGCTTTATCCAATTTAATATATTTAAATCATCAATTGTTATTATGTCACTTGTTAGTGAACAAAGAGGAACTTCTCAAAAGGGGTAAAGACAAAAAGGTAAAATTGATTTGCAATCAAAATAATTACCATAAAAAAGTACTCTTTAAGCCTTGAAAACTATTCTAGCAAGCCATTCAATAAGAGAATATTTAAGTCAAGCATGTGGGTAATAGGGTAAATTGTCGGTAAATATATCTTCTTCTTTTCAATATTATGTAGCACCTAAAATTCTCTGGGCATGATAAACAAGAGAAATACAGTCTAACATTTAACAACGTTTTATTTGGTAATCCCTCCTTTTATTGCGTTCGTAACATCCAATAAGTCCATAATAATCCAACAATCCCTAAGTTCCACCATTTCCACATCCATTTCCGATACACTTATATATCGAACATGACAGCCTGGTCTACCAGTCTTCCCGAAATTGTAAAAATTCTGCCTTCGGCACTTTGGAAGTTTTTGCCTGTCCGAAAAAATATTTGCCAGTCCGAACAAACATGTCATAGTAAACCTAAAGAGTAAAAAAATGAATGTCAACTGTTTGTAATGCTTTCCCGATTTAGTTCACAAAAATCAACAACATATAAACACTACATTGACATGTCGTTTAGTAAAAATAAACACATTTGGTCTCGCAAAAAAATATTTAAACACCGCTGCCATTAAGGTGCTTTCTGGTTTTTCAGTCGTCCGTTAATTCCACCAACCGCTGCCATTTTGACTGCAGACAAAGTAAATTGAATGCCGACGATTTTGATTTTACTTTGTTGCAAACCAAGAACCTATCAAAACTGTTGTAATAAAATGCCTTTACTGATGAATCATATTTACTTGTTTTCCCCGGGAATCAACATCATGATAGCATATCGGAAATCCGAAATGGCCGACTTTTGGCGATGTTATGTGACGTCAATATCAGTATGGGATCGACTAACTACCGCAAAGGCAAATAATCAGCGAAAGTTTTTATAGACATTTCGCTTTTAAATACCTTTTCGCTATTTAGTCGTCTCGAAATATGTCGCTCATCCGGACCGTCATTTTCGGAAGACCTGCCGGACCCGTACAAAATTTGCCGGACATGTCCGGCGGACTGGCACATTTTGGGAAGACTGGACTACAGTACACTCAACGAGTTAGACCCACTTTCAGTTTCCCTCCGCGGATTTTTGCTATCGCGGCCAACACAATGATTTTATCGACTGTCTGCGTTCCTCAGAGTTTGAATTTAAGGCCCTCGGAGGGTGATAAGTCGACCGAAGAATAACGAACTCGGCGTTCCTCGAAGGGGTTAACTCCGCGAAACTCTGCGGACACTAGAATCTACGCTAAAGTTATAATCATTTTATTAAAATTTTCAACAGATTACGACGGCTCCAGTAATTTGCTATTATTCTTTTTCCTCTGGCCGTTTTGCATGAAGTTAGCTTACCACAAGAATGCAGTCGTATTTCACTAGTTGCACATGCATCTTACTAACCTGTTTTTTCTAATGACTGATGAACACATTTCTTCCGAGAAATTCTAGGTTACACATTTTCGGAAAATCAGGAGGTCAAACACGACTTCAAAGTTCACAGCGCATGGTTTTGAAGGCTTTTTGCCTCGTTTTCTGTGGAAAATTCCATGAAACGTCATAGCTATTTTTAACCACCAATTATAAATAGTATATTCTACATTGTATTGATCACGCGCTTGACGTCAGAGGTCATGGTTCAGTATCGTGTAAATAGTCGGCTGCTTTATGATGCAATAACTTAGTGGATATACTTTAATGATTCAATGTTTATAATTCAAGACAATATTCAATTGGCATTTACGGACATAAATACAAATTATACATTGGTACATGTAAGAATATTTTACGCTTAACAATGTGCATGAGCATAACAATAAATAACTTCTAAACAAGAATGATTTCTTGCTTATCTGATTAGACTCGCAGTTCCGCCGCGGGATCATAAAATCGGACGATTCTCAACGCTATCGTTCATATTAAACTCGGCAGTAAGCCAGCCACTCGGAGTAACTCGGGGGGATTTTAGCAAGGGCAACAGTTTTACCCTCGGAGGAAACCCGCGATCATCAACTTTATCCCTCGGAGTGAGCGAGGAAAGTGGGTCTAACTTGTTGAGTGTACTGTACATCTAAGTTTTACTGAATTCCATCATAATTTATATTTTTTTATTCAACAAAACCTACACAATAAATGTATTCTGTTGTACAGTATATAACCCTCTTCAAAGACATCATAGATGCATTTGAGTTGACCTTAGTAGTAATTAATAAGGGAAACACTCAAACGTCAACAGCAGAGTGATCATCAACTGATTAAACTCAGAGTAATGTTACAATACAGTGTTTGTTTTACGCAAAGCCGTTATTTGTGTATACTATATGGCTTTCTTAAAGTTATTTCACCTGTATTTCTGCAATCGAAGCCAATAGTAACAAAGAAACTCAAACAAAACTTACCACCAGAAATATAAACCATGTTTACGTTTTGCTGACTGTTTCTTCCGGTTCAGAGTCTTCTAGACGTTTTTCGTAGAAGATAGTTTAAAACACGGATAGTCTGAATGTAAGTAGGCAAATACCAACCTTATAACGCAGGGGTTATTTCCCTTAGATGAACCTCTCACACACACACACACGCACGCACGCACGCACGCACGCACGCACACACACACACACACGCGTAACCACGTTTAGAGTGTTGAACATTATTTTATTTTAAACATATTTTAACTTTTAGATGTTAAGCTTTTATTTGTTTTAAAGATTAAACAAAACGCTAGTGTGATGAAATAAAATCATTAAACAGTGAATAGCTGAAAACCAGTTGCAGTATTTATTTTTACATGGTTGTCATATGTCTTACATGTTCGTCAAGGGATATTGCTGCGTAAGAGATTGAGCAAATAATGTCAGGAATAAAAATGGATCTAATCCAAACTACAAATGTAACTTTATATCCACCTTCAGGACTTTTGAACGTCGAGATGATGGTATCTATAGATGATTATTCGACGGGCATTTCAAGGGCTCTGATTCTGAACCTTCCCTTTAAAGTCTCGTTGCAGTATCAAGCTGAATCAATGTTACTTGCACAGAACCTGGTCCATCTTCTTTCATTACCAAGCCTGACTCATTTTTTCTCTTGCCAGATGCAATGTCGATTGGCTTATTGAATAAACCTTAAAATAAATGTTAAATAGTACCAATTTGGGGTTAGATAGTGAGAAACACTGTTAGAAATATATGACGCGTTCCCTAAAGTCCATTCCATTTCCGAATGTAATTCATTAGAGTACAGGTATATTTGAAAAAGTGCGCTTTATTCCTACTACATGTACGTGTCTCCAAAATGATATAAATCCTCAATTTAGACACATGCTGTGAGCCAACAACTCATTGCTCTGTTGTATAGCTGTTTAGATGCATCTCAGCCTTTTCCTTTAACTTTAGTGTTTTCTTTACTTGTTTAAATGGTCTCAATAAGGCGAATAAAAACGTGATCATTGGAACACCCATTTGCTTTCCGCGGATACCCGTGGAACGCCACTCACGTTTAATATTTACTCGTTATTCAGTGCATTTTTTTATAAAAGCATACATCAATAACCTTCCTTAATGCGTTATTGTTCCAGATAATGTACGATTTTTTTTTTTTAATTTGAGCAGTGTATGCATACATTAACCATATTATGCTGGGCGCCTTTCACTGAATTGATATTTGAAAAGTCTCAGCAAAACAAATGTGGATTAACATTTCACTGTTTTTTTAAGTTAAAGTGTTTGTTTCATGATACATTGCTTCATATAAGATACATATATTGTTGAGGGCACTTCAGTCTATAAAAGTTATGATCTACCATTCAGAAGCAGAGCGGACTTTAAAATGAATGTAAACATATAGAATATATGTGTTTTGAGCTGTCCATTGCAATATTTATATGAAGAACTAAATCGAAATTGAATAATATTTATAATAATTATTCCCTTAAAAAATCATTATTTAAAGATATGCAATCTTTTTTAATATCAAATAATTATTTTTGACCTAACTTTTACTGGCAAAAACGTAAGATACTCAAAAGGAAGTACCTACATTTAGATTTAAAATAATTTGATTAGAGTTGATATTTTCATTATACTGCTGTTATTTCACTGATAAAGCTCCATATTTCACCGAAACGTACGGAAATTATTAATATATTTACACCTCAACTTTCAGTCCTTAAATATGTTCGGATATAACAATATACATAAAAAAAATTCATCTTCTTTTTGTTTGTATTATCTCAGCAAGTCCCGTAAAATATAAAACAACAATTTAGAAAGTGTTAATTTATGATATATTAAATGGATTGTCGTAATAAGTGTTTCAATTTTACGTTTAAATGTGATTTCAAGTGGTTGATCTTTTCCCGCGGTATTCCGGTTAAAGTCGGGTCGTTCTATTTACAGAATGGGTAAGAAAGGATTACTGAAAGGTTTTCTTAAAAGAAATTAAGAATTGTTTAACAATTCTTGAATGAAAAAATGAACTATTGGTGTAAATATATGTAATGAATTGCGGGATTGATGTCATTATCGGGGATATTCATGAACGCAATTAGGCTGGTCAAAGAGTCGGACTCCACACACTTTGACCAGCCCAATTGTGTTCATACCCCGGTAATGACATCAATCCGGCAATACATTCCTTAAATAAACGTCGACGTTTTCCAAACATTCGGGAAAACACGACATTAAGATGTAAAAGGAAAACGAAAATAAGCCTTTCATCAAAGTAGACGGTGGCCATTTCATGAACAAGATCCAAGAATTTTCCTTCACTTTTGCCTTCACTTCCAAAGGACAGCCACAAGATCCGTTGACTTCTCTGAAATTCATGTTCATTAAAAAAAATATCCATAAATAAATAGTTTTGCTTAAATTTAATGCGGCGAATTAGGGGCCCGGCGTCGTGGGTCCCACATCCACAAAACGGCATTACGTGTCGGGCGATGAATGTCCACCGCACTAAGTCGTGGGGATACAGTGCAGCGCCATATTGATTTCCAAATTTTATTCCAAAGTGAACAACAATCTTATAACTGTGAAAAGTGTATGCTGTGTATTATGTTTTAATTAGATTAAGCTTGATAATAAAATTTCGTAAGCCGTAAAAATTATTGATTGTTTCACAAAGTTAATGTTTGTTCACACAAAGTATATATAATAGTGTCATTTAATGCTAAATGTTCTTCACACAGTTTCACAAAGTACCAAGGAGTATTCAAAATGATATATATATGTGACAGGGTCATTATTTACGACACACTGGTTTACATTAGAGGGACTACTTTCTTTACTTTCGTTTTAATATATTTATAGTTTGACCTTTATTGAACTCCAGGGCTTGGTATGCTTGCGAATGCAAGATTTGATTGGTCAGTTGTTTTAACCGCTTTCTTTAATTTTCGTTCGTCATAAGGTTGACACAACTTTTTCACCTGTCAAACAATATAGACATATATATTTTACTATAAATAATAAATGATCAGGGTTCAAAGGAATATAGGATTTTGGTAAGTCTTGTTGTTTTATTTTGTTTGTGGTTGTCATTTCGTTGCTATTGTTTCTAAATCAGTTTGATGTGGTTTCCGATTGAAATTGGGTAATTGCTAATTGCAGTGTTGTACTCATTCTCGTTCACTAGAGCGATTAAGTAAATACTCGTTGATTTATCATTGTCAAGCTCTGATAGATGAGAATGTGTTTTAATAATAACTTCTTAAATGGCAGTATTGGTTATTTCTTCTTATATATATGTTATCACTTTTCCATACTTCTGGGCACATGTTTATTTAACATTGCAGATACCAGATTCAAATCAGATTCAAATATTTATTGTATGAAGGCCTCCGGCCCATATACAGATATGCATACATAAATACATATAAACAACGTGGAGTTGACCAAGTATAGAATTCACAAAATATTTGTTGTTAGTATGGCATCATACATGTTAATCAACTATTGATACACTGTCTTTAATTTTTTCTGCATAATACAAATACATAGCTAATTTTTGCAAAATTTCTTCATTTTGTGTAGCTATTAATAGAAAGAACTTGTGAAGACTAGGGTAAACATAATACTTAGATGGTATATACACTTCTCTTATATCTCTATACAATGGACATTTGATAACAAAATGATATTCATCCTCAACAACATTTTTACAATATAAACAAAATCTATGGTCCCTATCAATTCCGGTATGCCTGCCTGTTTCGATAGCAAGGCGATGTGATGAAAATCTAAAATTTGCTAAGCATTTACGAAATTTATCAACTGTAACACAGTTCACATATAATTCTGTCTTTAAACATGATTTTATATACATGTAAAATTTATTAAGTTTCATATTCTCAGAACAAGTTTGACTCCATAATTGTAGATGTTGATCTTTTAATCTCGTTACATATTCTTCAAGAAAGGAACTTTCATTTACTACTTGCTGTGACTCCCAAATATATCCAAAACCATTCCTAGACAGATTCATACGCAATACACTAACCCAATTTTCATGACCTAGACTATCATACAGTTTTAACATATTGTAACACAACTTTACATATCTATCATCAGGAAGTTTCAAAAGTTTTAACCAATATTTAAGACAACGTTTCGAAGCATATATATGTAATGGTAAACGACCTAGATCACCTAAAACAGCATCATTACAAGCTTTAGAAGATACATTTAAATACCTTTTACATGCATATAATTGGACATTTTCTATAGCATTCATTGAAGTCATTCCCCAAATTTCAGCACCATATAACATTATAGGTGATATTTTTGTATCAAACATTTTAAAAAACACTGAAGACTTAACAAAAGGTAACGACGCAATGCCTTTAAAAAGACAATGTAAAGCTTTCTTAGCTTTTAGAGCAGAATTCTCTGCCATCTTATACCATGACAATGTACAACTAAAATATAAACCCACATAAGTAAACCCTGATACAACATCTATATTTTCATTAATATATTTCCATTTTTCTTTACTTGCCAGCTGCCCACCTCTTCTAAAAACAACAATTTTTGTTTTACTAGTATTAACTTGCAACTTAGTGTCAGCACAAAATAAGTTTAGCGCATTTAGTTGTTTTTGTAGACCTACAACTGTATCAGATAACAGAGCAACATCATCTGCAAACATAAGTAGAAACACTTCAATATCAGAAGGGGACAGCTGAACACCATGCACACCACTTTGTTCAATATAACTATACAACTCATTATTAAAAAGTGAGAACAATACTGGACTTAAATTACACCCTTGTCTTAAACCACTTGGACAGTCAAAACACTCTGTTTTTCCATCAATGCATCTAATACACATTTTGACATCTTTATAAATTGATTGAATAGCATCCAATAGCCTTCCTTTAACATTTTGTCTAAATAAGCTTGTATATAATTTTGCCCTATCCACAGAATCAAACGCTTTTTTAAAATCAATAAAAGCAACATATAACTTCTTACCCTTTGTACTTAAATACTTGCTTATAACAGTATATAAAACAAAAGCATTATCAGTTGTATTATAACCATATCTAAATCCTGCTTGCGACTCCGAGATGGAGTTATAAACTTGAGTATAATAGGTAAGTCTTCTGTTTAAAATGCTTATATATATTTTGCTAAATACATCAACAAGTGCTATACCCCTGTAATTATCAGGATTATTACAACTTCCCTTTTTGTGCACTGGTATAATAATAGATAGCGTCCAGCTTCTCGGGAACTGACCTGATGTAAATATTTGGTTATAAATACGTACCATATATGGCAATAAATAGAAAAGACCATATTTAAAATGTGCAGGCAATAGCTCTCCGGCGGAAGCTTTATTTAACTTTAAGTCATTCACTGCCTTTATTACCTCATCAGATTCAATCCTGGAGTTTAAGATGATATTATTTGAACCATCCACTTCATTAAAGAAGTTGTCAATAATAGGGGGTACATTTTCAGTGTCAGTATCCGATTGGAATAAAGTCCTAAAATGCTGCAGCCATTCCTCGCCACTTATATCAGGATCAGTTCTTTGTCTGCCAGTTAAATGCTTTATTTTACTCCAAAACTGTTTAGGATTTGGCATGGAGTTCTCTAAATCTAAACCAATGCGCTTCAGGCATAGTAATTTCTTAGATTTACAAACACACTTATATTTAGACCTTGTTACCTTATAATCAAACAGATCTGCCATACTTTTTGTTGATCTATACAATCTAAGACTACGTAAAGCGTTTCGTTTAAGTTCTTTACATTCATTGTCAAACCAGTTCAAGCATACTTTACGTTAATCGTTTTTCTTATTTGCTTAACAAAATCTTTCGATACATTTAAAATACATTTTTGGAATTCTTCGACTAAAGTACTAGTATCAGAATCCTCTAATTCTAACATATCATCAACAGCTTTGAATTCACCATTAAGTATACTTTGGCTTAACACATCTTGGTAATGTTCATAACTACTTTCATCTATACAAATTTTGCTACTATAAATAATTTTGGCTTTATCATTAACATCTGATTTTAACATACTATCAAGACACAAAACTAATGGCATATGATCACTTTCAGGGTTAGCGTCTACTTTGAAATTATTACAAATCTCATACAAGCTATGGCTACATATAAAATAATTCACAACGCTTGACCCAATACCTCCATAGTACGTAAAATCACCAACACCTTTATCACTCCCAACTCGTCCATTTACTATACATAATGAGTAAGTTATACAAAACTGTAAGAGAAATTTTCCAACAGCATTAACAGTATTGTCTTTCGAAATTCTCATTGCATTAACATCGTTCTCAAAAATAGATTCCAACTGAGCAAACACTGGTATATTTAGATTTATGTTAATAAAATCATTTAAAACACCAGTTCTCGCATTTAGATCCCCACATAGCAACAACTCATATGCCTGCAAATTATATTCGCTATTACATAACAATGTTTCAAATTCAGATAAACCACTGACTGTTTTATCCGTATAAAATGGTGACCCTTGTGGTGGATTATATAATGACACTAACAGAATCTGTTTATCAGGGCAAAATATACCTTTATCAATTACTATCAATATTCCATAAATAAAATCTTCACAAACACGGCTAATATACTGAGTTAGGTAATCCTTTATAAAAATTGCTACACCCCCCATATTTCTCCCAGCCTTCAAAGATTTTTTCGCAGGGCAAAAATAACAAAAATAACCAGGTAGAATATGTTGAATGTCATTACACTCCAGACACCATGTTTCTTGGAGACAGATAATTTCAAACGCCAATAAATATTGTATAAAATCAGCATTATTCAACTTAGTATAAATTCCACAAATATTCCAAGACAAAACTTCCACGTTTAGTTTCCGAACAAATGAGCGTTGACCACCCCCCTAGTCTATAACATTAGCTGTTCCTGCGTCTGTCTGGATCTCCATGTCATCCTGCTGAGGTGGCTGTACCTGCTGATCTTGACGCCTGGTTGCTCGCCTAAATACTCGGGGTTGAACTTTATTGTCAAGCACAACTAAAGTACCATTCTTAAAGTAACCCTTTTTACCAGACCTTTTAAGATCATCTAATTGTAACTTTTCAAAGCTTGTAAGATCGTTGGCTATTCTTACACCATGCAGCCTTAATTTATCTCTAGACTTAAACAGTTCAAATTTGTTATTATGATTTTTAAACTTTACAAGAATCATTCTAGGGGAGTCCTGTGAATATTTTCCAAAACGCTTGGCAAAAGTTAAAACATCATCAAAGTTTATATCATCAGGGAGGGAACCTTTCAACACAGAATTTATAACTTTGGACTTGGTATCATCAGATGATTCGTGCTCCTCGTCTCCTAGTCCGAAAATTCTTAAATTACCTTTACGCGACTCGCGCTCTATTGAGTTCATTTGCTTCCTAATAATGTCAATATGGTCTCGATTAATTTCATCACTGATTGCCAAATGGCCTAAGTCATTTTCAAAACATAAACCCCACACGAGTGCTTGAGATCGAGTGTTAGAGACATATAGTGGAGCTCAGTACCACATACTGGTAAGACTGTCATAATGTTATGCCAGGTATGTTTGTAAGGTTTATTCCTGAAACACCCACTTTCTAATTTTCATATTCCTGAAACACCCACTTATAATTTATGTAACCCATGGTTACGGACTATAGTCTGTTTTACCTGCAGATGAATCTGTGTTTAATGACTTGAACATTCGTTCATACGTGTGTATATATTTGTGACAATAGAAAATATATATAAATGTAAAATATTTAAAAAATCATATTTATTATTAAAGTATGTTAATATTTTTATAGTTAAGTTTAAGTTAGCATTAAAACAATAAATAAACCTTTTCAAGCCTGTTTTAATGTAAAAAATGTCATATTTTTATAAGTTAACATTAAGATATTAAATAAAACCCATTAAATGTTGAAAAAAAAAAGAAGAAAACTATAATTAATTTATTAATGTTCAATTATATTGCCTGTTTTAATGTAAAAAAGAAGATTTTTATAAGTTTTTTTTTTTTTTTTTTTTTTTTTTTTTTTTTTTTTTTTTTTTTTAACTTTACTGTATTTAAAACAAAATACACATCAAACATCCAACTTTCATGTTATAAACAAATAATGATAAAAGTAAAGATATTACGGAAACAAATTATTTTCAAAATCGCAAACTATTGATACATTCTGGCTTTTATCCCATAACTCTGAGATACCTTTGTGTTTTAGATAAAACGTATTTGCTCAATTGGCAAAGAGATCATTTTTAAAATAAAGAGAGTTAAACAATGTACAGACAGACAGACAGACAGACAGACAGACAGTCAAAAACAGTCAAAAACATATATAGTAAGTTATTGTCTTTACCGATACTGATTATCGAAACACACAATTGCGTTATTTGAAGTACGTTTTGTATTACTTATTGAAATTAAATTATAAATTACCCTATACATTTTAATAGCGGTTTAATAATGTTTCAATTTATGCATCAAGACATGACATTAAAGTGGTGCAATTTTATTCGAAGTATATATCTAGACAAATATTTGTATCAATTTAATATAAAATTGATAGGATCAGATAGAATAGAAAATCAATTCCGACAGGGATGCACCAGCGGACAAATTTCTTTGTTCTATTGTTGCTGTTTTTCTTGTTGATGTTTGTATATAATACTAGTAGTATGTAATATGAACTTATTTCATGTAGACACGCAAACGAAGAATAAAAGTCCTGTACGTGATGTAAATTATCCAGCGGAATGGATTTTTTTTTCTTTTTGGAACCATTTCCGATGGCCCGTTTATTTGTTAAAATAATAATAATAATATATATATATATACATTGAAACACAAAGGTTATGGATATCAAATCGGAGTACATTTAAGACAGTAAGTATCAAAACTGTTTGTGTTTGTGTCTTGAAATAAAACATACTGTCGTTTATATTATTTAGCAATATATTTCTATTTAAATCGATTGATTAAGGAAATTTTTAAGGTATCAAAATAAGGCAAAACCAAAGAAACAAAAAAAAAACAAAAAAAAACACAATACCAACAAAACAAATACTCATTTTAGAAGGAAATCTATATCAACATAGAAGTCCTTAATGAGTATGATATCTACTGAAATTATGGGAGTTCTCACGATGTCTACTTACAAAAGCGAAATAGTAGAAACAATCGAAAAGAAAAAAACAAAAACAACAGAAGATAATTAAGAAAAAAAACAACAATAAAAACGACAACACTATTTTACTACAAACGTTTAAGCTTTTCGAAAAAAATAAATATCATATTATGATTTTTATTATTTTTGTGCAAGTATAAAACAAGCGTCTCTAAACTCGCCTTAAGAATGTTAATTATGCTTATATTTGTACTGCGTCTATTACTCATCATATATGATTTATATATTGCAAATCCAATGTAGGCTAGCAGTATATTGATATCATTGTATTCTTTACTGTATACTTTGTATCCTATAACAATATATTTAAGTGATTTAAATGAATGTTCAAAATTACAACTCTTGAATATACCAATTATAACATTCCAGAAATGTTCTACATATCTACATTGAATAAAAAAGTGGTCGAAATCTTCCATTTCATTACACACGGAACACATTGGATTAGATCTTATTTTCCAGGTGTATAGGTTTTTATTAGAAGCTGTTATTCTATGAATCAATTTGAACTTAAATTGTTTGATTCGATTATCAAATATTTTTTATTCAACACAAAATAAACAGAATTCCATGCAATATGAGTATCATCAAATTCTGTTTCCCATGACCTGTGTGTGTATGGTTTTGTGAATTTCTTGCCAATTAAGAGTTGTTTTATGCATTTGTTAGTGCTATTCATGAACTTAATTTTGTTCGGTAATACTATAGTACAGTCTGTTCTAACGTTTGCTCTTATTGAATGATGCGTGTTTAATGTTTGTTTCCAAGTTGTTGGAATAGCTTTTTTTAAGCGGTGTATTTCAGATATCCAATTAGATTTTGATTTTAATCTATTTAATATAAATGCTTCATTGATCTTTCCATCTTTGAATATATCGTCAACATATATAAAATTAGATTCGATCCAGTTATTAAATACCAGGGATTTCCCCTTCTCTTTAACAAAGCGATTACCCCATACGATTTGCTTTCTTATTTCTGTAAAGGATGTTGGAAGATTAACAAAAGCAGGATTTTTTAGTTCAATAAAAGCGTCCAAAACACGTTTATAAAAAAGTGGTAGTTCTAATTTTACTTTTGGCAGAGATTTTAGGCTGTCTATATTCATATTAAATATGATTAAGTTCTTGCCGTATTGATTTAGATATAATTGCGGTATTATTTTCCAGGTTGCTATTTCTGGTTTCTTAAGTGTTTTAACCCATTTAATTTGAAGAGTTTTGTAGAATGTAAAAATATCAACCATTTCTAGTCCCCCATCTAATTTATTACCGATTAGTGTTGTTCTTTTGATTTTCTCACTTTTATTGGACCAGAGAAATTTAAAAAATAATGTGTTTAATTCTTCAAGTACCTTCTTTGGTGTGAAAAGGGATTGCATTATATATGATATTTTAGATATAAGAATTGATTTTATTACCGTTAATTTACCATAAAATGTCAGTGTTCTTTTACTCCAATGATTAATTTTTACTTTGATTTTTTCTATCTTGTCATTCCAATTCAGTTCTTGCATCTGGCTTAGATTCGTACCGAAGTAAACACCTAGTGCTTTGATATATGTTTTAAATTGGATACCAGAAACGTTTTCAGTTTTACATCCTCTAAGTTTACCTATCCATATTGCCTCGGTTTTGGATTTATTCAAATACAAACCGGAAACGCGACTAAAATCATTAATTATGTTTAAAATAACAGAGATTTCATTTTCATTTTTTGCAAATACTGTAGTGTCATCTGCAAGTTGTGTTATCTTAATGTATGCATTCTTTGACACTTTAATGCCTTTTATATTTTCGCTAGTCTTGATTTTTAACGAGAGAATTTCGACAACAATTATGAATAACAAAGCAGAGATTGGACATCCCTGTTTAATGCCTCTACTTAGCTTAAAAGATTTAGATTGCCATCCGTTATTAGTAACGCGTGAATTAATGTTTTTATAGATAAGTTTTACCCATTGTTTAAAATTTTCTTTAAACCCAAATTTATCCAAACAAATCATCATGAAAGGCCATTCAACCGTATCAAATGCTTTTTTAAAATCTAGAAATATTATTGCCCCTTCCAAATCTGTCTGTTCAGCATACTCTATAATATCCTGTATTTGTCTGATGTTGTTTCCAATAAATCTATTTTTAATGTACCCTTGTTGGTCTTGGCTGATAATTTTTGTAAGACTTTTTGAAGTCGGGCTGCTAATGTTTTTGCAAGAATTTTATAGTCGATATTTAATAATGATATTGGTCTCCAATTTTCCATACTCCCCGGGTCTCCCTTTTTGTACAGAAGTGAAAATATAGATTGTTTTTGGGAGTATGTAAGTTCTTCTTTCTCAAAACATTCATTAAAAGTATCCGTTAAAAAAATACCAATTGTATACCAGAAATGTTTATAAAATTCCGCAGTAAGTCCGTCGAGGCCAGGACTTTTGTTTAATTTCATATCATTAAGGGCGTCTGTGCACTCGTTCAGAGTGACATGGCCTTCACATGAGTCGGCATCAGTCTCTGTGAGTTTTGGCCTTATTTCAATATTTTCAAAATAATGTTCTATGTTTGTCGACACTGCTTGAGCCGAGTATAGATTTTTATAAAAATTAACCTCTGCTTTAAGAATTTCATGTATACCAGTAATTGTTTTACCGTTTATATTTAATGAAGTGACCGTTTTCCTGGTTTGACGAGACTTTTCTAAATTAAGAAAATAACTTGAATTAGTTTCACCTTCTTCAAGATATTCTACTCTAGATCGAATTTGAGCACCTTTTGCTTTTTCATTATAAATATTTTGAATTTCATTTTCTAGCTGTTGTATTACATCATCATTTGATTGGTGATTGATATTGTCATTTGCATGCAATTCCCTTAGTTGTTTTTCAAGTTTTTGTAAATGATTATTTCTGTTTCTTGCCATTTGTTTAGAAAAACTGATTGAATATTCTCGTATTTCATGTTTACATATTTCCCATTTAGTCTGCAGAGAGTTGATATTTAATGTTTTTGAGCGTTCAATAATGGCCTCTATATTTTTACAATAATGAAGGTCTTTTAAAAGAGAATTGTTTAATTTCCAGTAACCAGGACCCCGTGTACTTGGTGACCTAAGTTTCAATGAAATTGCTAAATGATCTGTATATTTAATCAAGGCAGGCCTAATATCCGTAGAGTACACCAATGGAGTTATGTTTTTGTCAATTAACCAGAAGTCAATTCTGCTTCTTTCAACGTTACCCTTTCTTCTCCACGTATATTGTAAATTAGTTTTATTTAATGACCTCAAATATCGTCTAAATGGTTTGATTTAATAATTTTTTGAAGATTTTCGTTTGACTTGTGATTTCCGTGTGTACGTGATACCCTATCTTGGATTTCTAGTGTATCATTAAAGTCTCCACCTATGACGTTTAACCCCTGAGATAACTCTTGCACTAATTTTAATATTTTTTCAAAGAACATATTACGTTCTTTTTTATCGTTTGGAGCATAAAGATTTATTAAGGTATAGATAGTCTCATTGATTTCAATATTCATAATGATATATCTACCGGTTTTGTCAAATGTTGTATTTATGACTTTATAAATAAAGTTATCTTTTAATATTATAGAGCAACCTCTGCTGGATGAATTACCATATGCATGATGTGATTCCCAGTGTTTGAACTCTGAATTTAACGTATTGTTTATATCTTGCGTGAAGTGTGTTTCTTGTAAAAACAAAATATCTGCATTTTGTTGAAGTGACCACTGAAGCAGTCTAGCTCTTTTACTTTTATCTCTAAGGCCCTGTGTATTCAGGGATATTAAGTGTAATATTTTATCATTCATTTATGATATTATTTAATTGTTTGTAATATTTTAATTAAAGAGTATTTTTTCAATGTTATAAACATACTATTTAGATCACTGATCTGTGGAAAAAGCACGTGGTCGTATATTAGTGTCGCTGGGCCACACCGTGTGATACAGCGCACTTCAATGAATTCAAAATAATTTATGAACCTGAGTCGATAAAAAGTGAAGGATCGAAAATTACGTTTTAACAATATTTAAATTGTGTAATATTTCTTAAAGTGCAATAACTTGCATACACATATATATATATATATGTATATATACATATATATACATACACACATATATATATACATACATACATATATATACATAATATAATACACACATATACAAGTATAAATACTTATAGTAGTGTAATACATTATATATCACAAAGTGCAATACATTTTCTAGTGCAATAATAATTCCTATTTAGACAATATAAATCACATTGTAAACATGTATGTTGTAAAAAAACAACATCTCTTTGTTGTGTTTGAGTAAGTTATATCTATCAAATAGATCATAACAAAATGCATATAAAACAAATAACGTCGTAAAGATTTTTATAAGTTAAAATTATAAAATTAAATAAAATCCATTAAATTATCCAAAAAAAAGATGATATAAATGTATAAAAAAAAACTTGTCTTGTTTTATTAAATTATCCTAAGAAACAGACTATAGCTATAATTTGACCTAAGGCCGTAGGAAGGTGTTAATTGGAAAAAGCAAAATTCCTGAAACACCCACTTTTTTTATCAAAATTTGAAAAGTGGGGGTTTCAGGAAGACACCGTTTGTAATGTTGTAATTATGTTTGTAACATGTCTGTACTGTTTTATGTTGTTTCCATGTACATTATTGTGTATTCATCCATGGTCATTACTGTAATACTTATATTCATGTGATTATATTATATTATATTATAACATGTAATTATAATATGTAACATGATTAATATTCAGATGTCATATATTTTGTATTTTGTATGCTTTCAGGGCTCACGCTCATATATTTCTATGAGGAAATAATAGACAATAAAACGAACCTATTACCTGCTTATCGAGTGATCATTTAACCCCAACGATAAGCGCCCGGTAACATATATTACAACATATATAAGTTATAAGTTGTATGCTGCATACATCTTATAACGTATATTTTATTATATCTTATCTAACAAGAAAACTATTTGTTTTTACATAATCCTAAAATTAGATTAAAAGTTTTGACAGATGTGAGAGCTTAAAATGTGAGAAGTAACAATCATAATATAGTTCAGGTTAAGGTCATATTCAGTTCTTTTCCTGTAAGAGGTAAAAAATTATCATTTCAATGCTGGGTTGTTGGCTAAGCTTTAAATTGCTTATGTGCACGTTTAAGAAATACGTACTCGTTTTTCCCAATTACCGGACACCGGCGTTTGTCAACAATTTATTTGCGTTTTTTTACGACCAATATTTTAACAGGAAAATGGCTGCCGTTAATAAAAATAACATTACCAACAGAAATCCAAAAATCCCAGATAATATTGATAATATTGAACGTGAAAAATCAACATCTGCAAAAATAGATTCAGATCATATCAATTCGTGTGACAGTTCATACTTTTTTAACTCGGATGTTCATGCAGACTCAAGAAATTGTCAAAACTTAAGAGAATATGCCCAGGCAGTTCAAACTTGGCTATGGCATTACAGAACTTTGCAAGCTTTCGGCATGTTTCAAGCGCAAGTTACATCTTCAATGCAGCAGAATATATTCCTGCAGCAACAGCGAGTTGGCACTTCTCAAAATACACAAAGTGCTTGGCAACCGCCAAATGGACAGACTAATCCTGTTCCACCTGGTCAAGCTGTAAACTGTGAGTTTTTATTTGACTTTTGAGTAGAACTCGCATCTTTATTCATATATCATGATGGTATTTTTAAGGAGTTCTCAGAACTCTAGAATGCTGTTTTCTCAAATCAACCATTTGTCATAATTTTGTAAAAATGTTATGTATCACTGTCACAGGTGCTCGTCACATTGCCTGGATAAGTAATACATACTTATTTCATATTTTCTTCTTATTGTTTTTTATGCCCCCGAAGGTGGGCATATTAAAATCGCACTGTCCGTCCGTCCGTGTGTCCGGCTCAATAACTCGTGTCCGGGCTGTAACTTTCCCTTGTATGGACAGATTTTTAAAATAACTTGCCACATGTGTTCGGCATACCAAGACGACGTGTCACGTTTAAGACCCGTGTCCCTACCTCTTAGGTCAAAGCCACACTTAGTGTTTATTCACAATAAATTGCTGCATATAAGGACATAGAGTTTAGGTTGTCGTGTCCAGGCTGTAACTTCTCCTTGTATAGACAGATTTTAAAATAACTTGCCACGTGTGTTTGACATACCAAGACGACATGTTGCGTGCAAGAACCGTGTTACTACCTCTAAGGTCACGGTCACACTTAGGTGTTTATTCACAATGGAGTGCTGCATATAAGGACATAGAGTATAGGTTGTCGTGTCCGGGCTGTAACTTTCCCTTGTATGGACAGATTTTCAAATAACTTGCCACATGTGTTCGACATACCAAGACGATGTGTCACGTGCAAGACCCATGTCCCTACCTTTAAGGTGAAATATACACTTAGTGTTTATTCACAATGGAATGCTGAATATAAGGACATAAGAATGTAGGTTGTCAAGTATGGGTGGTATTTTTTTATGTTCAGAGGCGCCTATTCTGTAGGTAGGGTTGGGTAACCCGAACCAAATGTTGTTTTTTTTAGGCCTAGGGCGATAGAAGGGTTGAGTTCACATGTCTGGGAATCAATTGCACTTTCTTTCCAATTGAAAATTCTAAACTGCTTATATGTCTCAAACGTGTATCCAAATTGTGACTAAATACACTGGTATGTATCAAGTTGTATTTTGTTTGATTAATTAAGGTATGAAGCAGAGTTTCCACTCACGTAAAATTTTACGTAAATCACGCAAAAAAAAAAAAAAATCACGCATACATTTTTCACCCAGTACGAGATTGTGCGTGTCCGACAATCATGGGAGCGAATATTAATTGCATTAGAATCTCACACTGCGTTCTAAAAATAGACATGACAAATACTATCTAGTCCCATCGATTGGCTAAACCGCAGATTCTGCTTGGTGACGTCATTACAATGTTGACGGGTTATAACTTTTTACGCCTGGCGAAATGAATGATAAGCAGCGAAACATTGTAACCAATCTACAAACGAGAATTCCGTCTGCATCCAAAATGTTAATGCATTGAAGCTGACAGCGTTTGGTTTTAGAGAAAGCAAATCCAAACCATCAAGTTTTCTGAACAATTAACCTGTGCAAACTTCAGGCGATGAAACAACGAGTGCAAATATTAAAAAAAAGTATCCAAAAAGATTTCAGAATAAGTGGTTTGCTGAGTTTGCGTGGCTCAAATTTTAACTCGGATAAAAGCCTTATGCATTTTTTGACATGCTTAAAACAGAATACAAAAAGTAGAGGGAATGTTTTTTTAACTGGTTGTAAAAATTTTACAAAACTAACAAATTTTTATAATGTAACTTTTCAATATATTTTTTTTAAATATTTATTTATTTCATACCCCCAATTTTTGTACCCAGGGGGTAAGTTTACCCTTGACAAAAGTAGTAAGTGGGAACTCTGTATGAAGGATGGAGATAACGTGTTGAAAATGTAACTAAAGTGAAAATAGTTGTGAAAAGCCTGTAAGCCCTGACCTTTTAAAATGCTTTCTGGGCTAGCTCTTAATCCAAATTTTATATGGCAGAGTTTGTTACAAAATGATGACATGAAATATTATAATTCAGGCTTGTTCATCTCATAGTCTGGTGACTGGAGTGACTCAAAAATGTTGACGCTAATGATAAGTATTAATTTCAAAATCAGGTCTAGTGTCTTATCAACTATCTTGAACTACAACAAATTACAGTTTTCAGGTAAATTGGTCTCCTTTGAGTCCTCTTCTGACTCAAAACTAATTCATCCTATCAGAACTTAATGGAAGGGGCACTGTATATTTTTTATTTGTTAGTTTATACTCCAAACTAGACATAGTACTTGCTACCACAACAAATATAACTTGATGTTCTTTATAGTTGATTAAGTTTATTCGCAATGATTTCTAAGTATGGAAGGACAAATCATTTCCATCTCATTTCTGTGTGATATTTTGAAATGTTTGAGTGTTGCACATGCACTTTTCAGAGAGAAATCATGAAACTATAGGGCGTATATAAAAACAAACCAATATTATGTAAAGTGACACTCTTATTCGAAATGAATACATACACATGTATAACAAACATAAATTTTGAGTGATAAACCTTTCACTACTAGTACTTACTAAGTAATGCATTTATGGAAAATATTAATTTCTGATAACAAGATTGTAATCGTGTGTTTAATATCTGAAAACGCAAAAATATTATATGATTGGTGAGTGCTAAACGATTTACTGTGATCAACTATTGTCTCATAAGGTAGAAATACCGTGTTTTATGCACCTTCTTTCAAATTAAACTCGGTATCCTTCATATGAATCATTGTTTCTGAAATTTATTCATGCTTTTTTGGTATATTAAAAAAATGTATGAATTGTGGTAAATCTTATTTGGGAGTAAGAGTGCATCTTTAATAAGAAAACATATGAACAGGCAAACAGACAATCTTCGAACAGAAAAGAAGGTTCATTTTAGAAGATCATTAAAACAAGAGCAAGTATAAGTGAAATATTGAGCGAACCTTTATAACATCTTTCCGTATTATCTAATATGTCACTATTGTTTATAACATGAGAAACAATTCTTTGTTTTTCAGCTGTTCAGTACAAGGTGCCTATGCTTTGGAGGAGAATGGTTGCAGAGCTGCTAGACTTCATCCTTCTGTTTTACACAAAAATTATTGTCAGTGTTGCTGTGTTACGGCAGATGGGCTATATGTAAGTTAAATTATACTAACTGTTTAATTGAAATAAAAAGCAAACTATAATTATTGTTCACAAAACTCAGTATTGAATGATTGATCTTGTGAAACAATGATGCCAATAATGCATAAATATAAATCGTTATTTTCCTGTCACTGTCCCCTCCCTCCTTAAACTTCTCCAGCATGATGCTATGTGTTCATATGCTGTGTAAGAATTTGCTTTGGGTTAAAACTTCTACGCAAAACATTTCTATATATGGAGAACTAGGCCAACTCGATTTTGATTTGATACGATTTAAAATATTCTTAAATATTGATTCAAGATACAACAGTACACTGTAGTGAACAAAAAAAATAAATGCATAAATATCATATATAAATTAAAGGCTCTCCGAACATAAAAGCTCAAATACTAATGGCTATTTGTCGGACAAGGCTTTTTCGGGGGTATTTGTCACATTCCTGTTACATTTCTTGTTGTAAAAGTTCTGAATATTATTTTCACACTCAATAATAAGACCGGTGTCTTTTGGTCTGGATTGACATTAACTTAGAGGGTTCTATAAAACAGTACAGTTATGTGTAATGCAGAAAAAATAAACTGTTGAAGAAATGAACCTAAAAGGTGAAAAGAACAAAAATAAAAAAGATTACCGAAGGCAATAAAATCCATGTGGATGGGGTGGAAAATGTTATGGCAGGTTGGGAAACCAGAACCAGTTATTTTGATCAGCGTTGTTATGGATTCACAAAGAAGCATCATTAAATCTGTATGAAGATACATAACTGACAATTTGATAATTTGTCATAATGTGACATGCCACTTACCCTACATGTCATTGCATTTACCATAAAGCCCATTCATCATGATAACATTGCATATATTCATTTTGGCATTGTGGACGGGTCTATTTCAGAACTATTGATAGAGCTGTCATGTGTGCAAGTTTGTAATTGTACCAGCATTCATTATCCTGTCTTTTGTTATTGATCTGTTATTTTTCTGACATAGTTATTGTATGAGGCCAAAAGGTTATATCATGGCATTATTCAGTACCAAGGATTTCATAATAGTTACAAGTATATTATTTGTTATGTAGGATTCAGTTCAGTGTATTCAGTATGCAAGGGGGGGGAGCTTATTCGAAATCCACTGGATTTGTCTACCCCAGAGATTTTTAAAATAGAGTCAGTACATTTATGATCGCTTGCACATAGAATAATAAATATACACACTTCATGTCTTCACAAAAAGATGGACGGTACAAGGAAGCAGAAAATTCTTCAAAAAAACATAGACACACAGTCTGAGATATTAAAGTCGGTGATGAAATTACCGGGTAATCACTAGAAACTTTTGAAGGAGATTAAAACTGCTGAAAAAGATAGAGAGTTGCTTAAATATTTATTGACAGTTGAGTGTTTGAGAGGATCACTTGACTTGCAAGATGTTTAGAAAAATCATGACACTTCTTAAAAAACAACCATTCTGAGCTATTTAAAATTGAGGAAACTCTGAGAACGTGTGTGAGCACTCAGCTTGCCAATTCTAGGCTTGTTTTTGAGGTTATACTGTATTTACCATATATGGGCCCATCTGGTGTCTCTTCCCTTTAATTATATAGTTATTTTGTAACAATTAACCAATCACATCATTTGCATATCCATCATTCCCATTAACCAGAAGATAATGAACAATCATTTTTATATGGCTGTCCTGTTTGATATTTTACTGCTTGTCTATTATCCAGGAATGAAGACATACTGGATATTGATGTCCAGCTGCCATACCTTGCAGACATTACAGAGCTTGACTATGATAAAATGTTCACCCTCACATCTGAGCTAATAGCACTGGAGATAATAAATAGACTCTGTATTACCATTGTGGAGGTGCGTATGATGATTCCATCTCATGAATTTTGTAATCAAATGATTAAAATAAAGGTATCATACCATATTGTTTACTTAAAATGCATTTAACATTTAGTGGTTCACATTTTAAGTAAGAACTGATATGAACAGATGCTCCGATGTGAGGTAATCTTAAACTGTTCTTTGCTCAGCATGTTTCAAGTAATGTAAGATCAATATTTTACTTGTTACTTGTACTAAATGTTAGTTTATACCACAGAACATTTGCAAATAATGAGTGAAATAATAAATATAAACAATTGCGATTCATCTTTTCATGTATACATTGGTCATTTTACTTATTTACCTGCAGTGCACTGACCAAATGTTTTATCTCAATACTAATCCTTTCAACTCTTAAATGTTTTCTATATGGTTAAAGTTACCACATTATGTATCACCTGTACAGAGATATAAATCTCTTCTGGTATCAATCTTGTCTGTAACTGTTATTCCAGACCCTGTGTATAAGGCAGGGGTATGCAGGCTCCGTGGGTGGGGCTACACCGGGAAAGAAGATCATGCATCTGAAGATAATCTCCTTTGATGATATTCATGAAATTGGAAACAGAAACATAGTGGTCACAGGGCCTAAAGATATTGGATTTGTTAAGTAAGGTTCAAATGTAACTTTAGTTAATTGTTTTTCCCCTGTTCATCAGTCTGTCCCCTCGTCACTCACTGTTTCCGCCAAATATATAGGATGCTAGTTCCCAGGAGCTGCATACTCACAGCTACAATCACACAATGGTGACAACAAGGGCTTTCAGAAAAAGCAATCTCTAATTTGACCTTATTTTTAAAAAGAAGTTCGTCAATTCATGGCCATACTCATCCTATTTTTGAAAGTGTTCGTAATGTTTTGCGGCCAAAAGAAGTATTTTTTGTCATTTTTTCAAATATTAAAACTCCTATTGAAATTTCAATAACATTTTTCCATTTTTTAAACAGTTTTCCCCATTCGATTTAAAATTAAGATGTTAAATGTGTAACCTTAAAAATGTGGGAGATAATAAATAATATCACAAAGAAATATGTTTTTAAGTAGCAATCTTTGTTTTCTTATTTGTCATTTGTTCACTCAACTTTCACTGGACAGTTTTAAAATTGAACGTATAGTTAGATGCCAGTAGAACATATTAGTTTCATTAAATCTGTTTATTGAAGAAAAAATGTAATGTAGAAAGAAGAATGTAAATATGTTTATAATGCTTCAAATTTTCATAAATGGTTGACTTTTTCTTTTTTTATATATAATTTCTTAACTGATTGTGGACATGTCATACTATTCTTAAATTACTGGAATACCCCATGTATTTTCAGTGCCCTTCTACGGTCAGTGATCAAGAATTTCAGTATGGCATTCTTCTTCCCGGCCAGTTTTACCGTCTTCTTCTTTCGCTATAACCGAGCGGCGTACGATGTCCTCGCACAAACCATAGTGGTGGAATCAGACAGACGACATTGACAAAGGCAAGCATGTTTTGCAGAAGTGTCAGTGAATAACATCCTCGAAATTGAGTTATCTAGCTAGTCATTTCACTGTTTTCTGATAATCTGTAATGACTTATTAAAATTGCTTCGTTTCATAGACTGGAAAGATGCAAAAAAAGTACT
This sequence comes from Mya arenaria, assembly GCF_026914265.1. Taxonomy (NCBI): domain Eukaryota; kingdom Metazoa; phylum Mollusca; class Bivalvia; order Myida; family Myidae; genus Mya; species Mya arenaria. Next base: position 12,064,006 of record NC_069135.1, on the reverse strand, counting down.
CTGACAAGAACATATTTTTAAATTATTTTAACTCGTGATTCATTTTTAATGTCAAAACAAGATGGTTATATAGTATCTGGTGTGAATTGAACAACATTTTAAAATGAAGTCTTCTTTTGTATCAATAATTATTGTTGTTGTTTTTTTTATTACAATATTGTCATTTCTGTTTTGTTATTTTTTTAAACTGTCAATTGCCATCTGTTTTATCAATATAATATATGAATTTATTGTTAATTTCTGTTATTTACCTTTTAACAAATAAATCTTTAGAAATGTTGATAAATATGCTGCCTTAGGATTACACTTCTTAATGATCATGGCAACATGAGTGCATGCAAATGTTTTTTTGTGTTGTCTCCCTTCCCTGTTTGTTAAGTCTTCAGCGGACTAAGTAAAGTAATCACTCTTTTTATTGAGCCCACTTCACTTGCAATGAGCTGGACATGATTATAAGAATTGCGGTCTGGTGTATGTGTGTCAGTCTGGGCGTTCATCTGTCCAACCAATTTTGGCTTGCCCAGGCTTACTAGTAACTTAACCATGCATTTTGGGATTTTAAAATAACTAGGCACAAACGTTCACCATGCAAAGCTGGCCTGTCACGTGCGAGACTCATGTCTGTAGGTCAACGGTCACAAACTTCTTTATATTTAGCTTTTCCGGGCTCTTACTTGGCCATGCCATGGGGGATTTCGAAATAAATTGGCACAGATGTTATCCTTTAGAAGATACATAGATGCATGCAAGACGCATGTCTAAGGTCATAGTTCAAGGTCACACTCAGAGATAATTGGTCAGATTGAAAAAAAAATAGTCAACCATCTTCAAATGCCAAATAGCATGGTTTTCTCAGGAAAGTTGCAAGATTGTGGAATTGGCGGGCCAGACATTCTTGGCGTTTGGTAGACAAACATCCAGTCATGGTGAAAAGCCCTAATGTCAGCGGTGCCAAACTCCCTACAAACGGAATTAGTTAAACAGTACGACTATATATTAATTCGTTGATGCTTGTGAGACTCATTGAACGTAGCATTATACAAACATAATACATTAAAGCAATATTTGTCCATGCTTTTCTCCCGTGATTTCGTTCATATTTCATCTGATGGCGACATGTAACTTGTTTGATTTGCATACACTGTAAGTACACGGTATACAAGATCCAGTTTGATGTCCGTGTCCGTAATGAAATAGTGTACATCTTATATTCGCTTAAAACTCACCGTAAGACAAATTATTCGAACGTTATGTACACGAAAGATCTCGCACTGCCAGACTGCCAACTTCACGGACATCCAGTTATGCACAGAAAAAGCGAATAAGTACACACCATTTTCCCCTAAAATACTGCGCTTTGTATCGTTAAAATTGATATTCGAATAAAAAAACACTTGCTTTTGACTTAAGGTGATATCCAAACTGTTTGACAGAATATGGGAACACAATTGTTGAGCTAAAACAAGAATAATACATGATGCAGTATTTATTGATTTTTCAAAAAGCATTCAATTTTAGAATTCCGGCATTATGGACAAACCTGCTAGTTTCAGTTTGCCGTAGTTTTTAATTTCTGCGGTGTAACATGCTTTCTGATGAACATTTATGCAATTTATTCCTGAATGTGAGAAGGTAAATGCTCATATATTGCGTTGTGACGTCTACTGGTAATGCCTACTTGATCTACTACTGAGTTTCAACGATTAACTACAAGTATATGATAATGTATACTTTAATGCTTAACATAAAATAGAAGAGCCCGAAGTGAAAATTGTACCCCATCATGTTTAGTGGATGTAATCATTTGTGAACAAATAAGAATCGAGTTTTGTTTGTTTTACGTGTACTTGTATGAGTCACTGCACGCTTCCAGGCCAATGCCGTCTGAAAGATATTAAAAAAATATGTGTTCCTCGATAGCGACGATCTCAAAATCTCCAATTACGTTTTCTTAAAAATCATAATACCCCGGCGAAAAAGGTTCATGAAGTTCATAAAATAGTTCATGAAAAGTTCATGAAGGACAAATGGCCGATTTATTCATGAAGTTCATGAACTAAAGGTTCATGAACTTTTTAATGAAAAGTTCATGAAGGAAAAATGGCCAATTTATTCATGAAGTTCATGAACTAAAGGTTCATGAAGTTCATGAAATAGTTCATGAAAAGTTCATGAAGGACAAATGGCCGATTAATTCATGAAGTTCATGAACTAAAGGTTCATGAACTTCATAAACTTTTTAATAAAAAGTTCAGGAAGGAAAAATGGCCAATTTATTCATGAAGTTCATGAACTAAAAGTCATTCAACTAAAGTTCTTGAACCAAATTTCAAGAACTTCATGAACTAAAAAGTAACTGAACTAAGTGTTCATCATAAGTGGTCACTTTTCTTTCATGAACTTTTTGCAGCAAATTAATATTATGAATTTCATGAATATTCATCAACAAAATTTCACTATGATCACAACAATTTACTCAATAATTGGAAACTATGAATGTTATGCAATAAACATGTAGAAATGTGATGATCACAACTGTAATAAACTATTAATGGATTGTAAGCAAATTAAACTTGACCTTCGCATAAATATTCTTATGAAAGTACTTTCAATAGTTATGCAATTGAACACACATTTATTTATAATACTAATTCATTGTTTTTCATAATGGTTTAAGAAGTTATAATGAAACAAGACCAATCATTATAAAATATGACAGTTCTATGGTTTTGTCAAGAAGTCGTCCATTTCACTTTTTATGACACATAACACTGTTGTGAGTATATACACCTAAGACCTTGCCAAATGATGTAATCATTGTAGATGATGATGGTTCTTCTTTAGGGTAGAATGTGTGTAAGCTTCAAATTTATTTAATCACTGCGACTTGCCAAACTTTTTCTGACAGGATCTAGTTTGTGTAAAGCAGTCCCGCACTATACAGGAACAGTTTTTCACTTCTTCTCTAGTTAAGATAGTGTAACTCATATTTTTTAACAGTTTCCAAAATTACGTCTGTTTTCCCTGAAAAATATATGACATTGAATTTAGCTTTTGATGATAAGAAGCAAGTTTAAAATACATAATTAAAGTCTTCTTTCTTTAAATAAGGCCAATTTTAAATTAGTTTAACTCTAGAAGATTATAGAATTTATGAGATTTTAAGCTGTTCACATTAAAGTTTCACTATGCAGTTGAAACAAAATTAGCTAGTATCAATTGTAGGTAGAGAACGATTCACATTTAAGCCTCAAAGTGATACCAATTGCGATCTACTGTCAAGTTCTTGAGTCATATGACAGTAAAGGGGCATTGCTCTCGTAATTGAATTGCTATGTTTGAGAGAAGAGGGTCCTCCCGGGAAAAACAATAAATGTATGACTTTGTATTAACACTCACTTCTGTCAAATATGTATTTGGTTCCATTGAAATCCACTATGACGTGTTCATGACAAGAAAAAACTTCATAACTTTTAAAATTATCTTAGCTTAAACCCTTACCAGTTACTCTAGTCAGTAGTGTCATGAACACGTGGGCATCTGCAGAAATTGTACAGGACATGTTGGTGGGTTGGGGCTCTGTATGGTGGCAACATGATCAGGGTTCAGGCGTACTGGTAACAGGAAAAGTTGACATCATCACTTTCGCCACATCTATAGCTGAGTAACTGCATAATTGGTTGTGTTTTACTCGTCTTCATTGAGTCTGAAATGGACAATTTACTTTAGTGAATATCATAAACAATTATATGTAAGACATGTTTTCTTCACCCAAGAACATTAAATGAATGCAGTCACATATCACAATTCTAAACTGTCACATATTTTCGCGACTTCTTTAAATTGTCTCTTTTCCGATCAAATGAAAGTATTACACAAGTAAACGCATTTCAAAGTGATGAAGCGAAATGACAATTAGTTCTAATGATTTTTTTGTAAGAAAAACATATAATTCATAATTAGAAAAATCAAATTGCCGATTGACATGCTCTTTCCAGAAATTACAATTTAGAGTAAATTGATATTGTCAATGAATAACGTTGTACATTTAGTAAGGAGTCAAAACAACTTTGACAAAAGTGGCAATGACTTTGAAAAAATATATGTATGTCACAAGTACATGTCTGTTGTCGTCTGTAGTGCAGTAATATATACACATTGACCGAATCGTATTGAATTGTCAAAATCAAGTTATGCAATAGTTTTAATAAAACAAACATTTTGCGATTGATTATAACTATTAAAAAAGAACAAGCTTACCAATTTATGTATGAACTATTTCATGGAACATACTGTTACAATTAACCCGCTTGGTAGGTATCGGTTGAATATGTACTTGGCCACATGTGCTAATATTAGAGTTGATAGATCATTTCTTCCTACAAACTCTAACCGCGTACATGTATACACAAGCATTTTGAATTTTACCAATTTCCAGTTGACATTTATCAGTTCAACAATTCATTTTTCTTTTTAAAAACTTTCAAAGTCTGCGCTGCATCCCTCTCAAAAGCATCTTCGGGCACACCCTCGACATTTCCTCTGGGGTCTTCGTAAACACACGGGAACGTGACATTCAACTTTAATATCATGAAACTAATTCGCTGTCTCAACAAAAAAACATCCTTCGGCTGCACTGAGCATGAATTCACCCCGAAAAAAATACCGTAAGATCCAGAGTCTGAGAGCGACAGTGACTAGATATACATTACGCAAAACACTCAACACAGACTTCCGTTGCTTTTACGAATACACACTTGTATAAGTCCATCATTGTTAAATTAAATCTGTTGAAATTGTTTTTAAATGTACAAAAATGTCACATGCTCAAGTTTCATTGAATTGTATTTCTACGCGATACATGTTAAACATGATAGATTTTGTTGATGGAAGTAGGGTTTCATCTAAAAATAATTTAAATTCCAACAACCATTTCCATAAAGTGTGGAACTTTGTTTAGTGGACGGACTGCTTGCGCGAAGAGGAGGTAACTTTGACATAGCGATTATGCCGCAGTTACTTCCCTTCGCAAAGAGGCCACAGAAATTTGCTCTAGCGGGGAAATATATTGAAAAAACACGATATATGCATGAAATAAAAAGAAAATTTGTTGAATTCAACAAAAATCCTCTATTATATATCACATACCGCTCATATTTTCATAGATTAAAAACTTATTCATTGTACTCAGTGGTATTCCGAATTCGATACAAAACTTTTGAAGAATGCAATTTAAAAACTTTATTTAATTCAATTGGTCTAAGTACTCTTTGAATTTGCAACAATTTGCCCCTATTTTACACAGTGAAGCAGATAATTTGAAAAAGGTTATTAATATCTTTCACGAATGTGCAGGGCGGAATTAAATTCTCGACCCAAAGACACGTCCGAAAGCTGGTAACCGTATATCGCGTGAATCATCATGACGCGCAGAAATTTAATTCAACTTTAAATAGTTTAATCATATTGTATTGCTCTTTTGTAAACATAATTATTTTGCATACAATTTACACGTACACTTACAATAAAATAAAACAGAAAGAACAAATGGGTTATTACAACATTAGTTTCAGCCCTTCCCAGGCGTCAATATAGCGTCAATGTCGTTTAAATCTATGATTAAACGTAACTAGAAAAATGAGAAAATGTTAATTACTTTAGAAAAAAAAGGAATTGGTTGCCACCAAAAGAAAATACAATGTTATAACATCCCAGACCGTTTAGATCGTGAGTGAGGGTGATATCAAAAGAAACGTTTCGTTCATTTTATGTACTTAAGAACTTCAAGAAAAAGCACACTGTTTTCATCGACTGTGTTATCTTCTGTCCCAAATGATAATTTAGATGTACTTAAAGGATGAAAAATTCGAGTATTTCGAAAAAATAACACGCGTTTTTCGCCGTATCTACTACATTTAAAGAAATAATGTTCTGCATCTTCTGTGCCTTGTTCACAGTCACAAATAGGATTATCACGAAGAAAGTTTATGTGGAGATGTGCATTAAGGTTGCTACAAGCATTTCTGATTCTTGTATGGTGTATATTTGAAAGTCTATCCCCGACAAGATAATATTTCGGAACAGTTGAGCCTTTGTATGTGTCTTTTAAACGTGCCTTAAATTCATTAAGCGTGTTACTGTTACGAAGGTGAACATCAAGCCGGTTCCACAAATCTATGGAAGATGGGATTGTTGATTTCGAGTAAATACTTAAACGTCTAGGTATGGTGACATAATTATGTCTGTTTCGAAGCGGATAATTGGTTGTTTGTTCAATTGTCTGTGGTATTTGTTCGCGAAGATACTGTGGAAAGATACCGAACTTTTGATGATACATGAAAATTATTTTTTGCATTTCCCTGCGCTCACTTAGTGGAATCCAACCAATTTCAATTAAAAGTTTATGATTAGAAACTGATCGGGTTAACCCAGTTACAATTCTAGCCGCTTCGTGTTGCATTTTATCTAAACATTCCTTCTCATAGACGGCACAATTATCCCAGACTAAAGATGAATATTCAAGCAAAGGTCGCATAAACGAGATGTATATTTGATTAAGCGTTTTTCTACGAAGTTTATATTTTAACAACCTCATTGACCCAAGCACTTTAGAGACTGATTTAATAATTTGGCTTATATGTTCGTGCCATGTTCCATTAGCTGTAAACCAAAACGCTAAGTGTTTATGGTTTTGAACAAAGTTCAACAAGTTGCCCTCGAACACGATATTTGGTAGAATCTGATTACACAGCGTAAAAAACATAACTTCTGTCTTTAGGGGATTGAACTGTACAAGCCATTGTTTTGCCCAATTTGAAATCTTTTTAAGATCGCTATTTAATGTAGATTCAATATGGCTGGTATCTGACGAAGAAACGGCTAGAGAGCTATCGTCGGCAAAGAGTCGCGTTGTACTTACAAGGGAGTCGGCAATATCGTTAACATAAATAAGAAAAAGCAGCGGACCAAGTACAGACCCTTGAGGTACTCCAACATTGACATAGCGAACTTCAGATAATGTTTGTTCAACAATAACTCTTTGTGACCTACTCGACAAATAATGATAAATCCAATCTTTCACATTGTGTTCAATGCCATACTCTTGTATTTTAAAAATAAGACCTGTATGCCAGACTCTGTCAAAAGCTTTGGAAATGTCACAGAAGACCATGCATGTAGATTTCTTTGCATCAAATGCCTTACATATTTGATTGTATTTGTCAATCAACTAAAAAACCGTTGAGTGACCAGGCAAAAACCCAGATTGTAATTTATAAATAAGATTATTGGCATGTAGATGATTGTAAACATATTTGAAGACAATACGTTCCATTATCTTGCTTACACAGCTTATTAACGAAATTGGTCGGTAATTTGACGGAAGAGATCTATCACCCTTTTTTAAAAGAGGAGTAACATTGGCCAACTTCCAAGAAGCAGGATACACGCAGTCACGAAGCGATTTGTTAAACAGTAATCGTAACGGATATGACACGGTGGAAACCGTTTCCTTTAACATTTTACGACTTATCAGATCCGATCCACATGCTTTATTTATCACCAGATTATTCAAAATGTCTTTTACGTCATTTTCAGTTACAGTAATGTCTTCAAGCGAAGTATTGCATTTGCGTATAAGTTTCATCAATATTAGATACGGAGGTAAAGAAATCATTTAGTAAATTCGCTTTATCGCCATCTGTGGAAATAAGTGTATTTGTCGTTGTATTTAAAAGTGGTGGAATACCGTTTGTATTATTGTTTTCCTTCTTTGTCAACATTTTAACTACTTTCCAATATTGTCGCGGGTTTGTTTGGCTTGCACCACTTAAATTATCTTCAATATTATTAAAAAATATTTCTTTAGCGTGTTTCTTCATATTATTAGCAGAATTCCGTATTTGTTTATATTTGTTCCAGTCAGCGACCTTGCAGGAATTTATCGCAATACGTTTCTGTCTGTCGCGTTTACGAAAGATTCCACGAATTTCTGAAGTAAACCAAGGTTTATCAGTGGGTCGAATTGTTGCAACTTTCGATGGAATACACATCCTTGCCAATTCTATAAATTTAGAAGTAAAAGTTTCGCATGCATAATCAACAGACGAATTTGTAATAAAGGACCAATCAGTTGTCAAAATATGATGATTAAATAGTTGATAATCTCCTCTTTTATAATTCCAAACAGTTCGAGTGTACGTGTTTTCATGATTAAAACTACTTTATACGAAAAAGTACGCTCCAAAATGATCGCTTATCTCGATAGGGGTGTTTAAAATACCGACGTCTAATGGGTGTATTGTTTCAGAAATGGCAATTGGGTCTAAGAGCGTAGAGGATGTAGCCGTCACCCTAGTTGGTGTAGAGATTATATTTCGTTTATTACTAATTGCTAAAATGTCGCTAATTTTGTGATTCTTTGAATTAAGTTGATCTTCATTTATATCACCAATGAGAATAATTTTATCGTATTTATCGCTCATGTGGTCTACTGCTACGCTCAGCCTGTCCCAAAATTCAACAGATACGTGTGGATGGAGGTCTATATACAACGCATATAAAGAATAATTCTGATTTATCGTGTACAGTCAAGCATAGCGACTCTGGTAGTAAATTTTCATAATCGCGAATTAATTTTGGACATATCTGTGCACTTGAATATACGGCAATACCACCTGAATGAGCTGAATCGTCATTTCGAAATATACTTTCATAGCCTTCAATAGACACGTCATCATCACCTATCGCGGTTGTAAGATGTGATTCGGTAAAACACAAAATATCGTAGTCAGAGTAATTGTCTTGGATATATTGTATTTTGTTACGTATACTTCTAATATTTTGATGCCGATTGAGAATCATCCATTCGTAATGTTTGATGGACCAGGGTTACTTTCAATATCACCACACAATAAAATCAGTAACTGTAGTACTATTGAAAAATACCGCTTTATGAGTTGATATAAGGTAGAAAGGTATGGCCCATACATTTTCTTGCCGAATATAGTTTATCTTTTGCTTTTGAGGACGAGAACTTAATAATAACTTTCCTGTTTACCATATCTCTTGGTCGCCCCTGTGAATCCTGTCAATATCATTGCTGGTCAAGGCTACGCCAGCCTTGTTAGCCCGCTCAATAACCTTGTGCTCCAAATTCTCACCAGGGGCATCACCTGGTATATTGGACACGCCCAGACACATTCACCTGCCTTATTGGTTAAGGTCGTCTATCTCTCTCTTATGTACAAGAAGGCTGTTTTCAAGCTGTGTTTTGTCTAGTTTAAGAGCCTCTATCTCTCCCCCGAGACTATCAATCTCCTTGTGAACTTGTGCATGTATTTCAGATTTCATATTTTTTATCATTGTATCTTTCATTAGCTCTACAATCATAGGAGCTAACATCGGGGCTATTTTTTTGGCTAGTTCACCGAGGTCGCTGTCAGACAAAGACATATCGGAGTTCTTTGGTGTTTTCGGGGTGGATTGTGTGTGTTGGGTTTTTAGGAAAAGTTCTTCCTCAGCCTTGAAATAATCAGACCCTTCACTATCACTAATTAATGGGTCAGGAATACCGATACAGTACTTTTTAACTATTTGTTTTTGAGCTGGAGAAGATTTATTTCGTTTACGACCCTTCTTTTTTTGGCGTGTTTAAAATATTGGTAAGATATTATTTATTTATATGTATCCAATATTAATTTCACTGTGCCCTTCTAAAACATCATACCTTTAATCGTGATTCAATATCCATTCAATGGAATCTTGATATGACGCGTTGTTGCAATCGCATAAAGAATTTCTAAATACATTATTTTCATGGACCTTATTGAAAAAACATGCTTCAATGTTAAAAAACATTTCCTTTAAATTGACTATGAAAATTTTAAGAAATGGACCTAAGTTAGGAAATGACTTAAGAAGTTATGAATACGGCCCCTGGTATATATTCGGAACGCGTGTCTGTTATGCAAGAAAAATAAATCCTACACACTACAAATGTTTCCATGAAGCTTGATAACATATTTCTAGCGGGCACGATACTTAGCAGGGCTAAAAGTCAATAGGCTTGAGCTTTGGCTCAAGACTTTTGTAATAGGCCACAAAAATCCAACTGAGTCCATGTGGAGTTTGTCATACTGAAAAGTACTATATTTCAATGAAAATCAGTCTGTGAAATATATCTGAGTAATGTTGTATTTACAAAATAAGTTCATACGTAAGAGTATGTAATATTTTACGTATATTAACAGTAAAATACACGTTTAAAACACGGATATGAACGGGATATGAATGGGAAAACTTCTATAAAGTGGAAAATTCCTTGCAGTTCTGGGGTTGACCTAATTGAAAATTGTAAATTATTCTAGAAATAAGATACTACAGGGGAGGGATTTCAGATATACAGTAGGTGATTAATTCAGTGCAGTTCTCTCCCTCCCTTCTGCTGACACTGCTCTAGCAGTGAAATTAGCTAAATGATCGTAATATAACCAGTAACATTGCATGTAAGATGAAAGAACATATATATTCTTACGATATATATGTCATTATCTTTTAATGTATACCTCAGATTTTTCAAACATGTATTGGTGTTCATAATCTAACTTCTTGGTAAGCTGATTATTTCCTTTGTATTGTTATGTATTTGAGTATAAGTTAAAAAAATATCCACTCCTGCGTATGAAGTCATACGCTAATGAACATTCTAATGATTCTTATTTCCATTTAGTACAGTTACGGATAACTGGTCTAGGTCTAAATATGGACACTTGTAAATAATGTGTTATACTCTATTTGTCTAAGCTACGATCGGTATTGGAGGAGTGTTTTACATTCTCTTAAAATAGAAGTTAATAGGCATAATAGAAAAACACACTAATATACAAGTTAAGTTGAATCGGTATACCTTTTGCTATAATATACGTTTTATTATGCTGCCCGTGGTATACACCGAATCAATATGGTGGGTGGGTTAGTTAGGAGTAAGTTTTGAGTGGTGAGTGAGTAAGTGGGTGGGTGAGTGTGTCGGCAGGTTGGATGTGTGGACGAGCAGGTGTGAGAGCGAGCGAGCGTCATGCTATCATTCATATGATCTTTTTTAAAAATCACATAGAAGGAATCAATGCTCAAGCCGTTCAGCACTATCAGTGCTTTGATTCATTACCGAGTGCCACTCAAAGTTTTTGTATGCTAGTTTTTTAAACGACGCTAACGAAATAAAGGTATCGGTCGCAGAACTCAGACGGAATGTACTACTGAACATTATACCATACATAAAAGGATTACCCCTTTAAAGGCGCACATTTTATTTTGAAGCATTTTTTTTTTATTTAAAATATAATATATTAGTGATATCTTAGCTAATATTAATAACTTATGTTTATTAAAAACACATTTGTAAAGGCAAATATTGTTTTCATCTGTAAACAAATCATAATGCTTGTTTGTTCTGATCATTAAAGTTGAACGAGTTACATATGATGATGCATTAAAATAATAAAAAAACACCAACCAATGTTGTGCGCCTTCAACGTCAATCTATAAAAGTCCCATTATGTTTTAGTAATGTTAACTTATTTTTTTTTTTGTATGTATATCCGAATGGCTTAACCTTTTTGACATTTTTACCCCCCCCCCCCCCCCCCCCCAGGATAATTAAAAAACAACAACATCGCAATAATGACTAAATGCAACACAAACCGAAAGTATAATCTGAATCAAGAGCGCATACCAATGATATAAAATTTGCATATCACGTGACTTTCTCAATACCAAAAAATATGTTGCTTTATATACTAATGATTTCTATGTTTTAACTAAGAATATATTGTTTTAAATTAAAAAAAAAAACATATTAGTCATACAAACACTTATTTTTATATTTTTTTAATTGAAAGCTAAATTCTATTCAACTGAATAGCTTATTTTTCTAAAATATTCAGTATTGCTCTACTAAGACTAGTTATTCATCCAGTCTAAAAAATCAGAAAGAGTCCGGCACCTTATTATCTACCGCATTAGCACATAGTGTGTCAGTGGTCAAATCAGTGATTCCCTTGGTATTTCCCGCCCATTTCTTGTTCATAAATATGAGTACTTCTCGTATTGGATTTACAATATGAAGTGTCACGCGAATGGGATGGAGGGGCTACAAGCGTCAAATTAACAATTATGTTTCCAGAAATATCATGATTATACATGACTTATTCGGCAAACCTGACGTATCCACTAACAAAATATAGCAGAACTAATATTGCCATTGGCCAACATTGTGTCCACATTATTGGGCTCAAGAACGACGGATTCAAACCACTTCCATTTCTCAAGCAGGGTTTCAAATGCCATTGTTTCAGTTTTTGTATAGAAAATATTCGCACAAAGCAGCAATTAAAACCTGTTCCCATGCCACTTATAAACACTCATAATAACATGTGATTGTTGTTTTTTTCACTTCACTAGTCCGGCCGTTGTTGTCGATATCAGCTTGTAACACATTTAATGTCCATGTCATTCATTTTTCTAGTTCGCTGTTGATTGCGATTATTTTAACGTTGATGTTTTAGATTTAATTTAAGTCCATGTTCTCCGAGAATCTTCGTTCTGGTCTTTTTTTATTTTTAGTCTTAAAATAGCCCAAGTTTTGCGTAAATGCTGAGAATCAGTGATATAAGACTCTTGACAAAGAATAAAATCGCAGTTTCTCATATTTACGTTCGAAAATTGATGTTTTATGCCGAAAATCTCATTTTCCTTAAATACCGCTTAAAGCAAAAAAACTTTTCGAAATTTTAAAAGATGCGATCTGATATTTTGTCACCAGTCTTATGTCACTGGGTTCCAGATATTAACGCAAAGATTGGTTCATTCTAAGACCAAAATATATGTTAAAAAGTTGTCAAACCGGTCAATCTGTGAGAGTGCAGCTTTAACATTGAAAAGTAACGCAATGCATTCATGGATGACATATCACGTATTTGATTGTTTTGAAATATACAGGTGTAGATTCCGTGAACGTCGAAAACCGCAATTGTATTTTCCCATTCTTTTACATCCAAATAAGTAATATTCTGTAGTAATATACATAATTTAAGATGTAAGTTTACGGGTATCACATCGTATTTTATAACTGAATACATTTTGAGGATCATTTCTTTTGCTCTAAGGCGTATAATGGTTTTTATGGCGCTTTTCATTACTACGAACAATGACGTCACAAACCACGTGGTATAGTCACATCTTGTGGAATGAGTGTTGAGGATATTTCCGCTGTGCTTTCCTGGAGAGTGGACCCATATCGGAGACAGTGAATTGGACGTCCGCGATAATAACGTGAGTAGTTTACAAATATATAAATGTTGATGCGCATTTACTGAGTCAAATTGTTTATTAATATATTGCACAACTCAATTTTGATTATTGTTTAATATTGACACATTAGTGGCATCTATGCAGGGGCGTAGCTAGGCATTAAAAACTTGTAGGCCTGATGGTTCTATGTGAGTTTGGTACTTTTATATATGCATTTCACACACTTAATTATATTTGCAATGATTACAATAATATCAAGCAATACACCCTATATGTAGTTTTAATAAACACCAACCTTAACTTAAAATAAAACAAACTTTTTGAGTTGTCCAAAGTGTTCGATCAGCGATTAGTTTTTATTGCATCTTTGGGTTATTTAAATTTTGTCATTTTTTTTTCAAAAAAGTTGTAAGTTCAGGCCTACAAGGCCTATTTGTAGCTACGCCACTGCAGTATGTATCTGTTACAGTTCAATTTTGGTGATCTACAGAAAAGAAAGAGCGGGCGTACCTCGGCCGCTACAGCCCGACTTATTGTCTGTAGATCGTTATAAGTGGACTCTAATTTGTTTGGTGTTTTTGATGGAGTTGTCAGGATCGATCTACGTAAATAAGCCAAAACAATTCGCGATTGTCACTGGCTCATACAAAAATGCCAACACCAACTTTAAGTTACATTTTACTACTGACACTAGTTAAACAAGTAAGCCTTGGTGGAAAAGTAGGCTGGTTGAAATATATGCTAAATAAAGTGTTTTGGTGCATTTGTCAGAATCGATCTACGTCAAACTAATAATCAGGAAATGAAAGATAAATCCTCGATTGACATATGCCCACACAAAAATGCAAACAACAAATCGAGTCACTATATGCATAGAAATACGTTTACATGATTCAGTGTGTATATACCACGTGATAAATTACGTCATATAGGCTACGTCGGAAGGCAACATTTTGCTTAAAATAAAGACTTAAAACAAAGATAACTTTTATTCTTCTGCACCATTTCAAATGAAACAAAGGACAGTCCATGCCGCTTCTATCTATCTATCTTCCTTATTTCCTCCATTACTGAAGATATACAAGTTATGTACAAATTATTACAATAAACATATTATAAATGGATGGGTTACATAATGTTTAAATAAAAAAAAACAAAAAAACAACAAACAAACATGGTGATGTACAATGCAGCATACATGTAGTTAACACAGTATGTGTACAGCTTTTGCGTGTCGGTCAGGTACATGCATTTACATATGTATACATGTATATATTTCTATAAACGTCAGCAACATGTCTTGCGTGCCCTTCGCATTACCTTCCCTAAAGGGGAACTTTAACACAGTCGAAGATGAACTTAAATGATCGTTTGAGGAAAACAAGGTTTTCCTCTTCATTCAACAGTGGTAAGATAGGAGCACCGAGGAGTCTTAGTAAAAAGAAAGTTCCATCTAGATGCAATAAGTCTGCTAGGAATTGCGTCCCAAAAACATGAATGTCACTTATAAATGACGTGCGTAATGTCGATGTCGCAACGCATACATGTACACTATGTACTAGTACATCTGTCATTGGAAAAGAACATTGATCGCAAATATTATGCTGGAGTTTGACGCTGCGGCACCAATGTCTTGCAATAGTGTTCATTATACATCTGTATCCGCTGTGAAAACACACTTTGTATACAATACATGGACGGACGTTTGGGTGAAGAACCCTAAAATATTGAAAACTGTCATTACAAAGCACACGCGCGTTCCACTTGCTCTCTTCAAACTGGTAAACTAAGGTCTTAACGTGGCTCTTCCAATTTGATTTGCATGGCAGCTTTGATGGATTAACAATCACATCGTTAACAGTTGACTGTAAACCATATTTGCATAGGATAAAACATATATCAGGTACAAAGCCATACATGTGAGTTCCAACTTGTGATAAATATAATAGATACCTACGAATAAACAGATTTCTGCTAATGCAGTGGATATTTAAGCTTAGGAGTTTGTGCAAAAACAGAAGCTTTCTAATTTCAATGTCGCAACTAAGCTTATGCAAGCCAACTATCGCTTCACACATATCAGATCTAGTCAATATCGTAAACCCCAGTATCTTTTTTACAATAAAGTGTTGAAATCTATTGACTAAGTTAGCATTTGTCGTAGACATGTTACACCAAAGCTCACAACCATATAACGCTATTGGTTTGACAATTTTCTTATATAGATCAATAGAGATCAGTGGGTTGATTCCATGGGGACTAACTCCCTGCGCAGCCATGGAATAAAATGCGTTTGTCGCCTTCTGTAATCTTCAATGCGAGTGGTATATTTTAAATTATAGTCCTGCCTTATACCAAGGTGAATTACGTAGCTTGATTGTTCAATGTACATGTTTCCATAAAGTATTCCAATTGGTGGTGCAGTTCGTCGTTTTGTAAAGACAACCGTGTTTGATTTCTTGACATTGACTTCAATTTTCCAGCTCTGGCAATATGTGTATACAATGTCTACTAGGCGTTGTAGATTAAGGGGAGTGACTGATACTAGTGAGATATCATCCGCAAACGATGGATTACCTCCCTTGACTGACATATCCATACTTCCATAATTGCTTCGTTCAAGGTCGACGAGAAGTTGGTCGACGTAAACCAAATACAAAAATGTTGACAGGACCCCTCCTTGCCTAACAGAACGCAGAACGTCAAACGGCTCTGATTTAAGTCCTTGCACTCTTATTACACATTTCAGGTCCTTGTACGAGCTTATTAAGAGTCTCAGAAATTTCCCAGTATACCCCAATTTGCCTAACTTGAAGAAGAGTCCCATGTGCCAAACGGAATCAAAGGCAGCTTTCTGGTCCAAGCAGGCAACGTAGGCATTGCTTCCACTTTCAATTTGATGGTAGATCGTCTCTTGAAGGTTAAACGAGGTAGTTATGCAGCTGAGATCTTTTTGGAAGCCTTGCTGCTGAGCTGATGGAAATTTTTGACTATGCACATTGGTGTTTGTATTTATCCTTGAAAGAAGCATCTTTTCAAACAATTTACAAAAACACGGAATTAATGAAATCGACCGATAGCTGCTTGGATCTGTTTTTTTCTTTTCCCTTTCCCTTGAAGAGTGGTACTAAAATGCTTGTTTTCCAAGTTCCCGGTACATTTTCATGGAATAGTATTGCGTTAAATAACCGTACTAGCGCTTCCTGGATGATTTGTCCTCCCTTGAGTACGTGCTCGTTGAGGATATTGTTAACCCCAGGAGATTTCTGTGCTTTAAGCGTTTTGGTAACTTCTTGAACTTCAGTCAATGTAACTGGCTTCGTAAGTATATGATTATTGAAGATTTCGCAACCAGAATACTCGTTAACATCGTCTATTATTGATTTGTCTTTTTGTAATGTTTCGTGGGGTCTGCTGAACACAGTCTGAAAGTAATGCCGAAAACCGTTGGCTACTTCGTTGTCTTTATATGAGAGTTTGTCAAATATTATTTCATTGCATCTTTCGGATTGTTTCCCATTGCGTTTTCTAAGTAACTTCCAAAATTGTTTGTAGTCCATTTCAACGGTTCTGTTTAACTCATCCAACGAGTTATTCTCATATTCATATTGCTTTTGTCTTTGGATGCGCCTGAAGTTTGCTTTTGCCTTTTTATACAGATTGTATGACGGGTTTCCATGTCCGCGCGGCTGGCCGTCTTCAATCCACAATCGCCGTAAATGTCTGGCGTGTGTATGAGCGTTCTTCACGGTTTCGCACCAGTAAGGCTTTGCACGTTTGTTAAACTTGCTAACTGGGAGACACTTCTCAGCAGTATACAACGATTGCACGATTATCGAGTTAAAAAAATCAGGGTCGCACTGCTCACTGTTTGTTTCTACAATACATTTAAGATTTTCACACAGCACAGCTTGGTATTGTGAACAATGTTCTGCCGTGCATTTGTTCCAGGCTATGGTGGTCCGTGAGGGACTAACTGGGGTGAAACTGGGTTTGATGTCACAACACATGATAATGGGTAGATGGTCAGAGGTCAGCACTTTCGTGGAGTCAATAATTTTAAAAGATCGTATCTGTTCAACAAATCCTTCGTCGGTTATTACATGATCCAACACCGTTCTATTTGGTAAAAACGTATATTCATCCTGTTTATTAAAATGGTATTGGATGGATTGTAGATTTTTACTTTTGATTAAGCCTGTTAGCAATTTTGACTTCACGTTGCCAGATTTGTCACCGTATAAATACTGGCCATTGAAATCCCCGCCTAGTATAATGGTCCCCACCTGTCTATAATAGGCAATAAGTGACTCTAAGTCGCTCAGAATGGATTTGTTAAAATCAGTGTCATGGCATGCAGGCATATAAACACAAAATATATACAGTGGAACAGCATCGGTATATTTCACTTCTATGCCTAATATGCGGTCATTTGTTACATTACAAAGTTTACTTATACAACAGCTTAGAGATTTTGTATACATTATAGCAGTTCCTGCTCTACCGCATCTTAACGGGCCATAATTAAGTCTGCAGTAACAAATGAATGATAATTACTGTTTATAATGTTAAAGAATGCTACAGATCTTGGTAGCAATTTATGTTCCGTTATCAATGCAATATCGACCTTATATTTGTCTAGGTATTCTGACAAGGGATATGCGGAAGACATTATTCCGCGGCAATTCCAACAGAGCAAATTGAGTAACGTACGCATAATTAAGAATATTAGCATAATGTGACAGAAAAACGTATCTAGTAAATCAACATTGAATATGTATTTTTTTTAGTCCATTGTTGGATCCCAGTCATCGGTGTACGAATGGTTAGACCGTCTATCGCTCCAGTAGTTGTCCTGGTAACGTTGTCCTCCTTCGTACTCATCATCGTAGTCGTTGTTGTCGCTATAGTCACGACGCGCTCTCTCAGCGCTGCGCCACTGACGACGTTCAGCGCCAAAGTTGTTGGGTTCGCGTTCGTAACGAGTGTCTCTGAATCGCCTTCCACGCGACGTCCGACGAGTGCTAGCCCATTCCTCCTTGGAAACCCACTTCCGGTACACGATTCCCTCGGGCCAGAACGTTGCATCTTCAGTAATGTGTTCGAGCTCCTCTGGAACGTTCACCTTAGCGGAGGACCCTCTCTTTCCGTGAAACAAACGGAGGTAAGACAAGTGCACCTTTTTCTGTTTTAAGTGGTTATATATGTCACTTTCCGTAACGTCTCTGTCGATATTGCCGATAAAGTATGATACGTTGCGTCGTTTTCGCACGGCGGTAAACTTATGTTCGGTCGCATTTGCAGTGCTTGTGATATCTATATTTTGCATGATGTCTATATTTTGCATGATGTCGTTTCGCGCCCTCCCAGCTTCGCCAAGGTTTGGTGCATTGACGCTTTTCTGTGTTTTTGTCTCCGTTTCAGGCAGGGCGCACGTGGAGTGGTTTTGATTTTGCCTCTCGTCGAAGGGAAGTGGCTTTTTGGGTTGTCCGTGCTTCAACAATGACTTGACACCAGCCTTAATTGTGTCTTTATATCTGTCGGCGGTTTTATCATTAAGACCTGCGTCTGTGTTTTTAAGCACTTTAGCTGCATCAGCATACGTTTTAGCTGGTGACACTGGCGTAATGCCATTATTTGTTCCAACTGGGTCATTGTGCGTCTCGACTGCGTTCGAGTCCAACCGTTTTTGGTTAATCGTGGCTATCGTGGAGCCAAGTCGTTTGACATCACTTTGGAGCTTGTTCATTTCGGAGCAGGCTGTGGCTTCCGGGAGACGAGCGAGGATGCTCCTGAGTGTTCCATTTAGAATTCGATAATTGCCGTTGAGTAGTGATATTTCGGTATGGATTGACGCTAGTATGTTGGAGTCTTTTGCTTGTTGAGAGGAATTTTTCTGTATTTCTAGGTTCATATTCGAAATTAGCGCCAGAATGTCCGGTTGAGTTAACAATTTCTTAGGTGACACCGTATTGTCCTCCAAGATAGTTATTTTGTTGGTCCCCGGGTTCGCAAAAACATCAATGATCTCCCTTGTTTGCTCTCCGCTGATGAACGCACTGATGATAAAACAGTCATTCGCACATTTTTTCTCCCGACTTGCGTGGGAAGAGTTTCGTCTGCTCAGGAATGACGTCACCATTACGTCATATGTACTTCTGTTGTGTGGAAAATTCTCAATAAAAAAAATGTTCTTATGATTGATAGACATGTTTTCACAAGCTCAATACACTGTAAATCAAAACTATCATTATTCCTGAAACTTTTATACCTTAAGTATTTATTCTTGCTTGATTTATCATTTAGAGTAGAGATTTAAGCATAAACCGCTGCCCTATAGTTGGAAGGTCATTTTGGAAGAACTGTCATGGCGGATGGTGCAATTTTTAGAGTTTGATTTTCAAGTGGAGTGATTTTTCTTAGGAAAAACTTGACCCCCCTTTTTTATTGGCTTAAAAGGTAATTTAAATCTTGTACTTTAAGAATATATATGGTTATCATAGCCTGCATTCGCTCGAAATGCCTTTAAATGTTGTTTTAAAATTATAAGTTTACATTGAATTATATAGGGAATAACAATGGTGGTGTGTAACCTTGAGTAGACCAGAATGACTACGAAATTAACATGCCTGATTGCACTAAATGTATACCCCTGCACTCATTGTGCATTGGGATTCAAACAAATAAAGTGTGTAGAACAAGGACAACCTATAAAATACCTTTTCGATGAGTTACATGGCAGAAAAGAAGATGTAATACTCAAACCAATGAAGAAAAAAAACACAAAAAAACCCTACCTACCGACCCAATATTTTTTGGGCATGTAACCAGAAACAAACCATTTTTTGATTTTCTACGACACTCATGAAATAAAATAACGATCTTACACCGAAATCCACAAATACCCTCTATATCTTTTTTTTGTAAAGTTGCGTGTCTGTGAGGCCTTAAACTACAAGTACCGGGCTTTCATGATGATCCGGCTTCTGGGCTTGTTATAATTCATAGCTCTACCAGTGTATTATACGGAGATGTTGCATAATATTACCATATTCTGCAAAACGCCATTAATATATGACAATGTGTAACGCAATGACCCTCGCCAATATTAATTAATCTCTGTTAAGGTCATCATTCCTTTCTTTAGCTACTATGTGGTCAAAATGCCATAGCGTTTATTTTCATTGGAGCTTCATTACCGTTACCGGCAGTTGAGCCTTGTCTATTATATATTCTGAGAATAGATGGAACATACATATGCAAAGAAAGGCCCTAAGACTTGAATAATAATTATCAAAGGATCTGCCTTTTGCTAAACTCATACGTTACTTGCTACCACCGAAGATCAATCGGCTACGGCTAAGGTCAACCGCTAATGGCTATTTTAAGTACTGTCGAAAAATAAGTTTAATTACCTTGTTTACTTAAATCCTATTAAAGGAGGAGGTATAAAACACTTATCCGAAGCTTAATAGGGGAAGAAGAGAAAGTTAGTTTAGAATCAGAGTCTGAGTCTGTTTCTGGTTAGGAGTGTGGGTTATATTCTGCAAAGTTGTTAAAATCTGAGAGAATGTAATTGGGTTTAAATCTTCAGGTCCACGGACCGAGTTTAGGCAGTCTGCCAGGTTAAGATCTGAGAGTCAGCTTTGCTCTCGTTGAATAGAAAACATTCATTGGCCACTAAGAAATATATAATTGCTAACAATAAAACTTGTTTCATCGGACGTGGTTGTTTTTATTATTTTATTATTATACGATTGAACGGCTTATTGTATAGGAAGGAATTGGAGTGAGGGTGCTACAAATGCAATATGTTTAGCCAAATAACATACATGAAATCGGGCATACGATTTTTAAGTCTGAGCTTCAGCTCAAGACTTTTGTAATTGGCCACAAGAATTCAACTGCGTCGATGTGAAGTTGAACATCATACTCGAAAGAACCAGAGTTCCATGAAAATCAGTCTGTGAAGGGAGTCAGAAAAAATGTTTGATATCAAAAATAATAAGTTTATGTAGGAGTATGTAATATATTGCGTATATCAACATTTAGACACACGTATTATAAAACACCAATATGAAAGGGAAAACTCCGATACTGTAAACTGGAACACTCCTTGCAGTTCTGGTTAATTTTATGATTGCAATTAGGATGAAAGTTGACCACGGTGGAGAACCCACGTGACTTATTTGGTAAAGTGCACGGCAACAAATGTCAACAAGTCTCGATTCAGGTAAGATTTTTAAAGATAACTTTCTTAATATTTGGAGAATTTTTGTGAAATAAAGACCATAAACCCCGCATTTAAGAGCTCTATTCACGGTAACAAAGAACTTTCTCTAATATCCTAAAGTTTTCCTGAAAATCTTGACCAACTGATTTCTCAGAGTTGAAATCTAAGGCAAAGTACACAGCTTTTGACAAATCTATCGCTTTACTTCATGTTAGCCGTAAATAATTCATACACAATTCTTATTTTAAGCAAATTTGATCTATTTTATAGTTTTCAGCGTGTATTGTTTAACTTCTAGTTATTTCAAAGTTAAAAATGAACTAAAACCAAATTTGATAAAGTACACGGACATTTTAGGTTTGATAAAGTACACGGTCGTTTACAACCTTCAGTGTATATACTCATTATTTCACTGACGGGTGCTTAAACGAGTTATTATACATTTATTTATTATTTATATTCTTCAAATTCATTATTGAACATTGCTCCATGTTTGAAAAGACGCATTGTAATGGAGTGGCAATGAAAGAATGAACGCGTTTTAACAGTTAGACCGACGTGGTTCACGTGGGTTCTCCACCGTGTTGACGTGGGGTTGGAATTCCAAGAATTAAGAAAGTCCGACCACTGAAACAGTTTTAACAATTCCCAGCCAGAAATAAGGAAATCTAACGGCTGAAACACATAACTAATGACTATGAACAGAATTAGTAACTGTATTCATGGTGATATCACCTAACTTCTATATAACCTCAAAACATTTGTAATTGTCCCAACAGTAATGTTTTTCATGACCTTAGAATTCCTAAATTTTGAACGCGCAGATATAACGAAGGCAGTGAAATGAAACAAGACATGGCACGTATGGATTAAAGCATGACTGCGGTTACCGTAAACACTGGCCATTATTAATCATCAAATGCGAATAAAGGCTCGATGTAAAGGGAACCCTGGTTATGTTTTTGGAAATGCAATAGTTTAATTATAATGCACTATGGAGCTTCCAAGATCAACAATAAGGAGGGGATGGCAATTTCGTGATAACAATTAAATAACAATGATAAACTAATGATCACACTTACCAGACTGTCTCATGCATGATGTAATGTTTTACTCTGATTAAACATCATTTTCATTGATTTTTTTCAGCAGCCCTTATTCACAATGGAGAACGTAGGTGATTTGTCCTGGTACCTGGAGATGGTGTGCACGCCTGTTATCACTGTGATTGGTCTAACAGGAAACATCCTGACGCTTCTCGTGTTATCACGTTGGTTCTCGACATCAACACACCTTGCGCCACCATCGATGCGCTTCTTCCTTATGGCCCTCGCGATCACGGACTCTCTCATACTTTTGTTGCCTTGCTTCACTGTCTGGGTTGTTTACGCCACTTCCGGTCTCGTTGTATACGACCTGTCAGACACATTTTGCAGACTTGGATTGTTCATGGTATACTTTCTTCCACAACTGTCGCCATTGATACTATGTTTTATTACTATCGAACGTGTTTTAGTAGTTATATTTCCACTGTCTGTAAGAATGAATCTATTTACATTTAAAAATGCTTTTTCATTATTCGCCATTACTGTTTTTTTGTTAACTCTAATGAATGCTCACTTTTTCTTTGGCTTTGACTTGATAATAAAAAATGTTACAAATAAAAACAATGAAAGTACGCCAAACATGACGCTGCAAGCCCATTGTTATTGTAAGGAAGAACATGTATTTTTCATGTACTACGTTTGGAGCTGGGTTGATTTCGTCTTTGCATCAGGGATACCGTTCCTTACGCTTTTTATTGGGAATAGCCTTATTATTAAAACACTGGTTAATCAAGAGCGTTTTAGGAGTACCAGTGCTCACAGTAGGAATGCTTACCGCCGGATAAGCCAAAGTAAACGATGGGCAATGGTCAGTGTGCTTCTCGGTCTGGCCTTTGTATTACTGGCGATGCCTATTGGCGTATACCAGATTGGCCAAACATTCTGGTTCCCTACAAAAATAGACGAAGCCACACAGAAACTCCTGGAGTTGGTCAAAGTTATCCTACATCTACTACTGTACACAAACAGCGCCATTAACTTTGTATTGTATATGTGTAGCTCTTCGAAACATTGGAAACATTTTATGAAACTAATTCGAAAGTGTTCATTTACATATTTCAAGTGTACACGACAGGACAATAGGGGAAGGCTACACAATGCAGACACTGAAACTACATTACTCTAGAAAACTGGAACATAACTAGGCTGCTTACAGTGGATTGCATTACATGTATTTATACGTTAGTCTAAATACAAGTTCACCAAACTATATTGATGTTTTATTTAAGCGCATTGTAGCGTATTGTTTTTATAACAGCTGTATAATGGTATTGTTTGTTTATGTATAAACATCGATATACATATACATGTTTTCATCTTTTTTCTTTCACTGAATCAATATCTTTATATATTCGTCCAAAATTGTAAAAGCGTTATGGAATTTAAAACAGTTTGTGCTTTCATTATATAATGCCATCACTTTTGGCATTTTGGAATAATTTGTTTTACCGTGTGAGTGTAAAGTTTACACATTGTAGTTTGTTGTATTTATGTGTCTGGTCTGAAAAACTTTCGCCAGTAACGCATACCAACAGTTTAACTACTGCTCGTTCAAGGTGTTTAATTTTACCAGATATCAATTGCCACAGTCTTGTTCCTTATCATCATACCAACTGGTTCACAAAATAAAAGAAAATGAAATTTAATCTAACTGCCCTATGCCATTCATAAATTAATTGAAATCACTAAATTTAAGATATCCCTAATATCTAGAACTATTGTTAGGTATTATTTGACGTTTCCGATTGTGTAAACTAAAATGAGTTTAAAGCTCATTCTTACAGAACTGTCACTTATATGAAAGGAGTTTAAAGCTCATTCTGACAGAACTGTCACTTTACAGAAAGGAGTTTAAAGCTCATTCTTACAGAACTGTCACTTATATGAAAGTAGTTTAAAGCTCATTCTGACATAACTGTCACTTTACAGAAAGGAGTTTAAAGCTCATTCTTACAGAACTGTCACTTTACGGAAAGGAGTTTAAAGCTCATTCTTACAGAACTGTCACTTAACGGAAAGGAGTTTAAAGCTCATTCTTACAGAACAGTCACTTTACGGAAAGGAGTTTAAAGCTCATTCTTACAGAACTGTCACTTAACGGAAAGGAGTTTAAAGCTCATTCTGACAGAACTGTCACTTAACGGAAAGGAGTTTAAAGCTTTTTCTTGCATCACTGTTATTCAATATGGAATTCGTTAAATTATAGCATTAGATGTACGTGTACAAGCAATGTTTTGGGTTGTTGGCGGTGGTCAGGTGATGTTGCAGCTAAAATCCAAAATCCATTTGAGACATTTGCCCTTTGAGAAGTGTTTCCCATCTTTCTTCGCCTGTAAAGCCTAGCTGTCACTGTCACCATTTTGCCTTGATAGGTGCCTCTTCAACATATCGCGGTAAAAAAGGAAATCGTAGGAATAACATATGATTAAACTTGTTGGGATCTTCAATGCTCATAAAGAGGAATCGTGCGTAGTCCGTTTGGATCAGGAAGGTCTCACAGGGAGTGCACACGTCACGCATTTTTGACTGTTCTAAACTGTCGTTGTTTAGTGAACGATATTACTGATCCTTTTTTTACAATGCTTAACGAATATACTAGTAGATACATTTACGGATGTATGCCGCTCTCAAACGTTTTGCCACAAAGGCAGCACTGTTACATCTGATGTATTACGGTTACCTTTTTATTTAGATAAGACTCAGTGGGAATCATGGTCCCCGTACCTGGATACGTTACAGTACACCAAAACAGTTCTCATCATGTCTGCAATAGCTATATATATAGTTGAGAACCCATTGGAAGTGGGTTTACATAATAGCTTTCATTTCCTTGCGTGTATGAAATATTCCTATTTATTCGACTATTTCTCTGAAATAAATGACAAATGGCTATTGTCATACAAGTTATTGAAATAAGTGATTACCGTCTATTTGTGTTTTGTGTATCCGTTTGTTCCCTACTTTTATACCACGAAGGAGGGAGGCAGCCTGATAACCACGAGGGAGGGAGGCAGCATGATAACCACGAGGGAGGGAGGCAGCATGATAACCACGAGAGGGAGGCAGCATGATAACCACGAGGGAG
The DNA here is from genome assembly GCF_026914265.1 of Mya arenaria. Classification (NCBI taxonomy): domain Eukaryota; kingdom Metazoa; phylum Mollusca; class Bivalvia; order Myida; family Myidae; genus Mya; species Mya arenaria. Next base: position 12,038,274 of record NC_069135.1, on the reverse strand, counting down.
GGAGGCAACATGATAACCACGAAGGAGGGAGGCAGCATGATAACCACGAGGGAGGGAGGCAGCATGATAACCACGAGGGAGGGAGGCAGCATGATAACCACGAGGGAGGGAGGCAGCATGATAACCACGAGGGAGGGAGGCAGCATGATAACCACGAGGGAGGGAGGCAGCATGATAACCACGAGGGAGGGAGGCAGCATGATAACCACGAGGGAGGGAGGCAGCATGAACGGATGCGAACGAATGGTATAGAACATTACGGATTACGGATGATTACACCCCCATTTATAGGTTTACATATTACAATTTTGCTACTTAAAATATTGTCTAAAAGCCCAGCCAATGGGGGAGGTCATATTTTGACTGCTTACATCATGTATGTAAACCGCAGATAGCAAGTCGCCTCTTCACTGTTTTCTGCGCAGGCAGTTATTTCAGTGATTGGCAGCGAGCCAAGCAGTGGGGTACACTATTCCCCCCCCCCCTTTGGTTTTTATGGTGGCATAAATTATAACTGGCGTATGCTAACCTGTTAACGTACGCGAATGGTTTCGTGTTTTTAAAAGAAAAGTACGTATATTCCAGGTACCCCATGCGTTTGATTTTTAAGTCTTCATTCATCTGACCTAGCCTTAAAAAATCGTGTTCACAATTAACTCCAAATAAGCAATGGCCTATACATTTAACATTTACAGATCGCTCGGTTCTGGCAACTGGCACCGGAAGAGGACGCGGCGCCCTTCACAATTTTGTCTATTCTTTGGGAAATCTAGATAAAAATAGACCTGGTTCATTATTGCCATACTTCTAAGCAGTAAACACGCGAATGCAAATAACACCGCATCAAACGATTCTAAATATAGCATGAGCAAACTCATGTCGATTGTCAAGTATCTAACATGGTTCAAAGCACATTGCGTTGAAAACATTATACATTGTCTGCTTTAATTACATCTATGAAAGCCTTTCAAGAAAAATAAAGTCATCCAACGAGCACGATGCGTTCGAAAACGAAATTAATACTGACTGAAATCCTCAGGGTTATGCCTAAAGTGTGGTAGCCATTTTTTCTATGGCGTATTTCTCGGCCGTTTAACTTAACAATGGTATCAATCTCCCTCGACGGTCATACTGTATCAGTCACGCTGCAAAAATCTTAAACCGGTCAGTATACCAATTATGAATTATTATTATTGAATATGCCTCGCAAAAAAGCACCCCCCATGCCGGCAATTTACCATGCATGAGAATGACTGTCTCTAATGATTATTGGTATACTTAAGATCAAAAACAGAGCAGCAACAAGGGGAAGCCCGTAGTGGATATTCTATTACCCATCATTACATTCAAGAAAAGCATAGTCTTTTCAATATTTATTTCATTTTCATTGTCTTAGAACATATATATATAGGAAGCAAGCAGAACACATGTATCGAAACCAGTATCATTCATTAAGTATATATGCCTGTATGAAGACGAAGTTTGGGGTTTTAGGAGGGTGGGAACAATAAACCAAAAAATAATAGAGCTGCAAAAGGCTGAGCTTTCTCATACGATTGTCGGAGCAAAGAGGCCTGTATTACCATGTGCTTTGTAAAGGGCGCGAACTGCGGCCAATCAGATCAGTATCAATATATAAAGATCAATAAGTTACGTCATGCAATTGCTCGCGATATGGTTATAGAGCACCATTAATTAAATGCATTACAAAGATACCAATAAAGGAATAACTTGAATTAAAGAAACGGCCGCCTTCACCCATAATAACGGTGCTAGGGCCGAATTCAGAACAATCACTCTCACTCACACTCAATGAGTTAATCCTCTGTAATCACATAACGGTCAAGATATTTTCGAGTGAAAGGTATACATCCGTATTCACAGGTGTGAGTGAGACTAAAGTGTTTTGCGTGAGTGGGACATTTGTAAGTGCTCGGCTAGGCCACTTGAACCGCCCTCGAGGATTGATTGTGAATACGAATTGAATGAGTGTGAGTAAAACAAGTACATGACAAGTAGAAAAGATGAAATATTTGGAACAAATAAGGGACATGCTCGTTCCCAGACAATATTTAAGAGACCGGGATAATCCATTGAAGTACATGTTCATTCAATAACGTGGCCATCTATAAAAAATCAAAAGGATGCACCAATCATATATTTGTTTTGTTTCGCAATGATCTTGAACGCCCAGCAAAGTTGATGTTTGCAATCCATCGATTGCTGCAAAGACAGGCAGCTAAATGTACGCGAAGTATGCAGCCTAGCGGCATGAAGTTAGCGGCATAGCGGCGTGAAGTTAGCGGCCTAGCGGCATGGAGTTAGCGGCCTAGCGGCGTGAAGTTGACGGACTAGCGGCCTAAATTTGTTCTCTATGTCAAGGTTATTGTTCAATGGTTTAAATGGGAAATATGATAAATCAATGATTGTAGTCGTACATTAACATAGCGGCCTTAAATTGTTTTCTTCTTCAGAGCATTTTTATATGAGTTTTCTTCGAAAACAATGCTAAAATAATTGGTTTCCTATGCAAAATTCATCACGCTGGAGCGATTTTTTTTCAAAAAGTCGATCAAGCAGTCCAGCGGTCTAGCGGCGTGAACTTTGCGGCCTGGTGGCTTAGCGGCCTAAAAATCCCCAAAACTCAACCCAGCAGCACAGGTAAAGGGGGAAATGCTGATATTCGCTAAAGGATGTTGATTTATGAATAGAAACATTAAATTTATCACTGTTTTAGAAAAGAACGCATATAAAATGCTTTGGAATAGGAAACAATTTTAGGCCGCTAGTCACATCAGGCAGCTAGGCCGCCAGGCCGCTAACTTGACGCCGCTAGGCCATTTCATAGCGTGGTCAGGGAATTGATATGTATTTTCCATCACATAATGAGGTTAGATAACTCCATATTATCTTTTATACAAATTATGGCTTCTGATTGACTATGGAACTTAGGTTAAAGTTTTAGGGCAGGTTGGGATATTTATTAATTACTTCTATACCCTTCATTCAATTGACTTAATACTTCACACAATTGTTCGGGACCGTTACCCAATGGGGTTACATAACTCCATATCCTTAATACAAGTTATGGCCCCTGATTGACTTAGGTTAAAGTTTCAGGCAAGTAAAAGTTGAGGGCAAGTTGGGATTTTAATAAAAAAACTTCTATACCGTTCATTCAATGCACTTAATAAAATTCAAAATTATATACGACCGTCCTACAACAAGAAACATAACTCAATTTTACCCTAAATACAAATTATGGCCCTTGATTATTTTATTTTTTTTAAATTTCTTTAGAAAGGCATTTTTGTATATTCTTAACCACATTTTCATAATGAGAAATCAAGTTATTTGAATGACTTACGTCATTGTTCGGGCGGGCTGGTGGGAGGGCAGCATCAAAGTCACCTTATGTATCGAATAATTTTAGTTAAGTTTGACAGAAAGAGACCAAAGTTAGTAGTATTACATCGTTATTGTATTCACTTCTTATTCGAGCGCGCTGTCTTACGACGGCTCTTGTTATTAAGTGTTTTCATCTTTCATATATTATTGTCAAACGTCCAAGACCGCTTTATGTAGAATACAAAAGTAAGATTATATATGAATACATATTTAAATTACGTGATACAATGGAAAACGGCTACATATTTTAAACAACAACTACAACAAAAAACAAAAAACATGCATTTAAACGCATTTTGCAACAGTTATTTACAATCCAAAACGTTTATTTTTATTAACCAATTGTTTCAAAATGTAAATTTCAGTTTCAGAATAACAATTATTATCATTTGTTTGTCGCCATAACTAACAATAAGGTACTGAAATCTCAAATATACATATGTTTACAATGTATAATGTAAACATCACCATAGTCAAACAGATTATCCGATATGATCATGTAAACATACGTGTATAATTGTATGTATAATTATATACTGTATTGCTCACTTGATGAAGTGGAGTGTTAGCGAGGCGTGTGAATACGAACAGATCACTTGAGTGTCACTCCCCGTATTCCACACAAGTGATCACTTGAGTGTCCCTTACGGCAATGTGGTTGGAGTGTGAGTGAGAGTGGATGTTCTGAATTCGGCCCTTAAGATCCAACTTAGTCGGGTCAATCATCATTTAGGTTGGCATACATAACCAGTTAGTATTGCGAAACCCGCGTATCATAACGTCAAAAAAATGAACAAAAATACATCCAAGTAAATCGCCACGGGCGTAGTTAAAACCTGTCTGCGGGAGCGCACGGCACAATTACCTTTGATATATTGGTGTCGACACACCGGGTTTATTTGCGGCCGAATGCCTTCAATGAGCGCAATGTACCCTCCCCCAAATACAGTTAGAAGAACATTTAAAAAGCAACAACAACATGACGTATATATTTAAGAAAATGTGTTGTGGGGTAAAGTTCTGTCCGCATGTGCATAGGAAGCATATTTTGATAGTCTTATAAACATACTTTATCTTATAAAAGAGTAACTATATAAGGTTTGCTCTCTCACAATGCAGGTAGAAGAACTTCGGCTCACTTGTCGTTCTCGTACTGCTGTGATTGCATTCCAATTAATGTTTAATTGAAAATGTAGCGCCGTGCTGTAAAATTATTACATTTTATGTAGTATTCGATTACATTATGATTTAAGTGCTTCGGATCTCCGGTCATACATTTGAGTGTCAAGTTTGTTTGTTAACTGTGTTAGAACATTTGAATGCAGGTGAGGAATCTTTGGTTTACCGGTCAGAAATGCGTCAAGCTCATTTTGTGAAAGCACGCCTGGCTGCAGGTACCGATGCTTTGGTTTACCGGCCACACATGCGTCAAGCTCATTTTGTGAAAGCACGCCTGGTTGCAGGTACCGATCCTTTGGTTTACTGGCCACACATTCATCAAGCTCTTATTGTAAAAGCACGCCTGGTTGCAGGTACCGATGCTTTGGTTTACCGGCCACACATTCATCAAGCTCGTATTGTGAAAGCACGCTTGGTTGCAGGTACCGATGCTTTGGTTTACCGGCCACACATTCATCAAGCTCGTATTGTGAAAGCACGCCTGGTTGCAGGTACCGATCCTTTGGTCCACCGGACAGACATGTTAAATTCGTTTTATGATAGAACGCTTACAATGCAGGTGCCGGTGCATTGGTCCACCGGACAGACATGTTTCAAGTTCGTATTTGTTCAGTGTCAGACCCAGACTTGCATTTGGCTTCTGCAAAATGTTATCCTGCTCATTTAAAACTGATATAAAGTTAGTACATATTTTTTGAACGTGTATTGTATTCGGGGTGAGGAATCACGTGACTTCAATGGAGTTATCACACGGGTCACCACGGGTCACAACCAATTTAAACAAACAAATCAGTGATGTTAGTTTCTAAATATTTTTTTTGACAGGAAATTTCTAAGCATATAAAAGACTATGCTATTTTTGCTTCTACACATGCGAACTATTTTAGATTTGCTTGTATTGAAATGATGCAGTCCTTGGCCATAATTTGAACTTAAAGGAATTTTGTACAACGATGCAACGCTAAAATTTTGGCCAAGGATTACATCATTAACATTGAATGAATTACGGGTGAATAAGTGAAAGAGAAAAATAATCAAGAAGGTTATCGTGCATATTAAGCAATCATAAATTTATTTATTGAACACATACCGTATGCCTAATCAAAGCGCAGAATGCGCAGAAGGACTATTTGCGGGCGAAAAAAACGGACATAAGGTTACCATTGGAAAATGTTATGCCTGTTTGTTTCGTTTAATACGCAATATTTCTTTTACAGTATAAGTCTGCGAAATAAGGCGCGTTATTTGGCTTAAAGTGTTCGCAACAAAATATTTCTGATCGATAAGTCGTCTTTATAGATGTAACTTAACCACTGCGTCATTTTTTGCGACAATTCATTTAAAACACACCCAGATATGAATCCAGTAGAGATACTGTATATAGAAATTGTATATTTGATTATGCATTGACCACTGCCTTCAGACTATCATTATCTGTAATGGGATACTCGCACAGATCCTTGCCAGAAATGGTGAATAGTCTTGTATGCAACCTTTCTTTCAGAGCATCCATCATTTTGACCCAGACTTATCTGTTAAATATAGCGCTCTAAATATAGATTGTCTCGGTTGATAGCGTTGTATTTCTTGTAGTCATATAAAAGTCTGTACAAGTTATGATAACAAACCATGGAGAGCTATCTATTAGGAAATGGGACACTGACGGGCGGTTATCACTTCTGGAAATTCTTGGTCAAAACTATGGAGTAAATATCATTACCTTTCCTTCAGGGCCTCCATCATTATGACCAACACTAATCTGATAAAAATAGCGATCTAAAAATAGTTACTTATGCTAAACATATAACCCCGAGATACAAAGGAAAGCGCGGCCGTACCAGTCATATTCGGGCTGCAATACAACGACAATCGAAATCATTTATATTTTTAGTTTATATATAATACATATATATTATAATAAAACCAAACAACTTTGGTATGTAAACCGTGCTAACATCGTTACACCAACTTTATCAATGTAGTGAATTGAATGATGGATATCTTTTAGCATAAACAAATATTTTGTAATAATTTACAATGACTGTGTAAGCGAACAGAACCAAAACAATTGTGTTCATAGAAAGCTATATAGATAAACATATGTAGTAATTTAGATGATAATCCACATTTAAAACGGGTTTATCTAGTTAAGCATAACTCCAATTCTTAGGAATCGATCACGTGTGAATTTATCAGTGACAAATACGCTTATTTTTTATGTCAAGAAGAAGTAGGGATTATACAGAATTGGTTGTCTGGTTTTGTTTCTCACTGAGGCGACCCGCATGTAAGTTTGTTTTGTGGTCTCCAAGCTGGGCAAGTAGGTTTCCTCCTGGTACTCCGGTGTCCCCCGACTACACTCTCGCGTAACATCATTCTAACGAGAATGATTAATACAAATGTGTAATACTTTCTTTCACAATGTTGTTATATCTAAAAGTACCAACTTATAAAAAGGGTTGTCAGAGTTAAGTTATTCATCTAGAGCTATCTCATACATTCTTCTCAGCCTTTAAGTTCAAAACAGATTTGTCAAGTGTAAATGTAGTGAAAAATACTTATAACGCATCTGTTTTATCTAGAAAAAGACAAAAGGTAAAAGTCTACAAAAACGTAAACAAGTAACAATACTGCACTGCCATACAGAATGCTGTCCATGAAATGTAACAGAAAATGAATTTCATTTCTGTTAGAATGCTAATTGTATAAAGATTTGAAAAGATTGAAGGCATTTATCTATAGTGTATTTAATTTATCTATAGTATTTTGTAAAAGGCAAAAATGCAAAGACCAAAACGACAATTAACTATAGACAAAAACGTATAAACACCATATACATAAATACCAAACCACAAATAGACGACACGTACTGTGTCTTGAATTACAGGAAACATACACAACATTCACATAATTCACGCTGTATGATTTGGCTACGATTATATACAGTTGTACAAATTGCAAGACAATGTTCAAGTGCTCAAGAGATATTGAACCTTGAATGTATGTGTTGACATATGTATGTCATTAATATATGTATAGTCATGGGCATTTTGACATTAACTCTCAACTCTTTTAAATTCCTGAAACATTACGACGTTTCCCCATTCGTCGTTTATCCCAAGAGAAAACTTTCGGAATAACATCGATGAATCAAACAGTCTCAAAAAAGGATAGGAAAGCATTTAGAGACATAATACTTTCATGTCTTAACACATTAAAACCGTTTACTTTGCGCCGCTGACGTAAGAAATACAATACAGTGACAATGATTTATCTGTTAGTGTACGAGTGAGGTTGATGAAGCTCAGAATCTAGGTTAACCCACCCATTGTCTTTTTACTTGATTCGTACCGACTGTCCTAAGAGGGTTATCTATCAATTACCGATGGCAATAGTTGATAGTTGTGAGCAAAAGTGTTGTCGTCTTTTACTATATTTTGTTTGGTGATTGTTTGGTTTTGATTTTTGTTTCTTGAAATAGAACTTTGCTCAAAGTGCTCTTTCGCATATAAGTTTCATATAATTCAGGGAAGAATTAGAGTTTCTTATGATTTGTCTCCCGGAATAGTATAAGCGCAGAATATGCGGCGATGTTCACAAAATCATTCATAAATAAGACGCATATCGACACTGTCCTGACGCCAAATCAATATTTAATTCCGCTCTTTGTACTTGACATTCAACATATACATCACGCGATAACATGGTATATGATTATCATTATCAGTTACCGGGGAATTTTAGTTTTACGCTTGATCAAGGCAAACGTCTCAAGCATCACATCCTGGTGACTTTCTTTTAACCACTTTCAGCACTGTAAGATATGTATCACGTTGGAACAGTTGAGCCGTAGCTTTCAAGAATATAATGGAGCAAGTGCAATCAAATTTCCAGAAGTAAAATATCGGCTTTTATAGATGTTCTTTAATTCATTAAATAAATATGATGTGCACAGAATGCGCATTATTTTAAACCTGTATAAACCAAGTAAGTACCGATTGAAATGATTAATTAACGCACATCATGGTTTTTAGAAAAGATAATATATATTTATTATTAGCACTTATTTTTCTCGAAAATGAGCACACCTTCTCCATTTTCTTCGTGAATACTAAGGCTCGATTCTCCGTCGTGTGTATATGGGTATTTGTTTTTTTATGATCACTTAAAAAACTGTTTCGATTTCTTCGTGGTTATTTGTTGTGACATTCATTTTATAGTTACCATCTGAAGAACACAAACCGCCCCATGACTCTTTTAATATGTTTTTCATTTCCTTTTAAAATGTCGCTACTTTTGGCAAAATATGTTTGATTTTTTTAACTTTTCTGAGTTCTACCTGCTGGATCTACCTGCTGTGTGATTTTCTTAATCTGAAGTAGTATATAATTAGATATAATTTCATATTTACAGAAATCTGGATATGTGTAATAATAAGATGTTTGTTATTAACCTTACAGTGCTAGTAATTTTATGTCAAGTTTCTTCCCATTGTTAACATTTCGCCGTATATACATGGTTAAACTGGCGGGAAGCTATGGATTTCGATAAGCGTTTGAAAAGTATAAACAGAAATTTGTAGCAGTTTGCAAATGGGGTATATCTGTGTGCAAAGGTCCACAGAATATTTAATTCTATACAAGTACATCAGAGTGGTAAGATTCCTTAAAATAGTTCTCAGTTCTCTAAATGGGGACTATTCCCTCAGAAAAGAACTAGTAAATTTTGTCTCGGGCTAGCAAACAAAATCACAACTACAAGCCCGACGCTTGTGAAAACGTAATCGCAGTTTCACTTACCTAAACTTAAATATGTGAAAACAAACTGTAAATGTAATTGGTGTGTTTTATATACTCGTATCGCTGGTCTGTAAATGATTTAAATATTACATCTGATGTGTTTTCACAGAAATTTATTTTATAAGCAAAGCAATTAGAAGTCAGTAACCAGACAATTTCATTTCAAAACTTTATCTTATTAGTGCCTCTCGTAGGCTCTCCGACTTAACTATAAACCAATAAAAACGTTTCATTTTTTTATGCATTTTTCATTAAACACAGTATTTCATTGGTCTACAATCTAATTCATTTGTCTAACATCTAGGTAAAAACTGAGGTTAAACAGTTATCGCCGAAAAATACAGGGATGATAAAAACAGTACAGTACGATGATGAAAACGGGATAGTACGATGATGAAAACGCGACAGTACAATGGTGAAAACGCGAAATCACGATATTACGATGGTGAAAACCCGAAAGTACGATGGTGAAAACACCATAGTTTATCGCATTATCATCATCGTATTGTCGTATCATCGCGTTTTCGTTATCGTACTGTCGCCTTTTGTTTTCATCATCGTACTGTCGCGTTTTCACCATCATAGCTCGTGATTTCGCGTGTTCATCATCGTACTATCGCGTTTCAGATCAACACATTCATAGGCAATGGCCTAAACGGCATTTCGTAGCGTAGACAAGCGCTGTCATATTTCGTGCAAATATTTATCCTGGCAAATGTCGAAGATGTTTGTAAAGAGAGATCAATGCATTGCAGTTGTTGCCCTAAGGGAAGAAACCAGGACTGCTCTCCTGATTTTTAATCGTTGGTTTTTACCCTTGAGGTGTATCAAAAACTTGTGTATGTTGCTTTGGAGAACAAGAGTGACTTTAATATCATATTTTAAACTATAAAGTAAACTTAAAACTTGACATAGTCATACTTAGTAAACACATATAAGTGTTCTGTCTAAATGCCTGGTGTGGGCCTCTAGTTTATAGAGACTCGCTCATGGTTTCGTAAAATGCACTTTTTCATTCCGAAATAAAGTGTGGCAAGTCATTAGGAGGGTTCAAACTAAACTCCGCAAAGCTAGGACCCTTCAGCAACTGTTGATAGTTCCTTAAATATTGCCTTTGAAGCCCACAATTACCAATAGCGTTATTAAAGGATTTTAGCGATTTCATTGTTGCATGATTGCCGGTTGATTGACATTATCATGTGATGTCATCAATATGATTATCATTCAATCGTCAAAATATCCAAAACGTTTGTATAAGCCCTGGTTGCCTGGTGGTGATGGCGTCAGTTTTCTTTTTTTTCATGACGTTGGCACCCAACTAAAATCAAAATATTTTTTATACTATGATTGTATTTTTTTTCTACAATTTCGATATCAAAGAGTATAATAATGATAAAATAAGTGCTTTCAGATGCATACTCGGGAAAACTAATTTTTGGCCCCAAAACATGAGCTAGTCTCTTTAATTTCAATTGATTACAGAATGCAAAATGTGTCAGAAAATGTGTATGAATGATGTCATCGCTACTACCTGAAGTGACACTCAGACAACATACTACATGTAGTGACACTCAGACAACATACTACATGTAGTGACACTCAGACAACATACTACATGTAGTGACACTCAGACAACATACTACATGTAGTGACACTCAGACAACATACTACATGTAGTGACACTCAGACAACATACTACATGTAGTGACACTCAGACAACATACTACATGTAGTGACACTCAGACAACATACTACATGTAGTGACACTCAGACAACATACTACATGCAGTGACACTCAGACAACATACTACATGTAGTGACACTCAGACAACATACTACATGTAGTGACACTCAGACAACATACTACATGAAGTGACACTCAGACAACATACTACATGTAGTGACACTCAGACAACATACTACATGTAGTGACACTCAGACAACATACTACATGTAGTGACACTCAGACAACATACTACATGTAGTGACACTCAGACAACATAACTACATGTAGTGACACTCAGACAACATACTACATGTAGTGACACTCAGACAACATACTACATGTAGTGACACTCAGACAACATACTACATGTAGTGACACTCAGACAACATACTACATGTAGTGACACTCAGACAACATACTACATGTAGTGACACTCAGACAACATACTACATGTAGTGACACTCAGACAACATACTACATGTAGTGACACTCAGACAACATACTACATGTAGTGACACCAACAACATACTACATGTAGTGACACTCAGACAACATACTACATGTAGTGACACTCAGACAACATACTACATGTAGTGACACTCAGACAACATACTTCATGTAGTGACACTCAGACAACATACTTCATGTAGTGACACTCAGACAACATACTACATGTAGTGACACTCAGACAACATACTATATGTAGTGACACCAACAACATACTATATGTAGTGACACCAACAACATACTATATGTAGTGACACCAACAACATACTATATGTAGTGACACCAACAACATACTATATGTAGTGACACCAACAACATACTATATGTAGTGACACCAACAACATACTATATGTAGTGACACCAACAACATACTATATGTAGTGACACCAACAACATACTATATGTAGTGACACCAACAACATACTATATGTAGTGACACCAACAACATACTATATGTAGTGACACCAACAACATACTATATGTAGTGACACCAACAACATACTATATGTAGTGACACCAACAACATACTACATGTAGTGACACTCAGACAACATACTATATGTAGTGACACTCAGACAACATACTACATGTAGTGACACTCAGACAACATACTACATGTAGTGACACTCAGAAAAAATTCTACATGAAGTGACACTCAGACAACATACTACATGAAGTGACACTCAGACAACATACTACATGTAGTGACACTCAGACAACATACTACATGTAGTGACACTCAGACAACATACTACATGAAGTGACACTCAGACAACATACTACATGTAGTGACACTCAGACAACATACTACATGTAGTGACACTCAGACAACATACTACATGTAGTGACACCAACAACATACTATATGTAGTGACACTCAGACAACATACTACATGTAGTGACACCAACAACATACTATATGTAGTGACACTCAGACAACATACTACATGTAGTGACACTCAGACAACATACTACATGTAGTGACACTCAGACAACATACTACATGAAGTGACACTCAGACAACATACTACATGAAGTGACACTCAGACAACATACTACATGTAGTGACACTCAGACAACATACTACATGTAGTGACACTCAGACAACATACTACATGTAGTGACACTCAGACAACATACTACATGTAGTGACACTCAGACAACATACTACATGTAGTGACACTCAGACAACATACTACATGTAGTGACACCAACAACATACTATATGTAGTGACACTCAGACAACATACTACATGTAGTGACACTCAGACAACATACTACATGTAGTGACACTCAGACAACATACTACATGAAGTGACACTCAGACAACATACTACATGTAGTGACACTCAGACAACATACTACATGTAGTGACACTCAGACAACATACTACATGTAGTGACACTCAGACAACATACTACATGTAGTGACACTCAGACAACATACTACATGTAGTGACACTCAGATAACATACTGCATGTAGTGACACTCAGACAACATACTACATGTAGTGACACTCAGACAACATACTACATGTAGTGACACTCAGACAACATACTACCTGAAGTGACACTCAGACAACATACTACATGTAGTGACACTCAGACAACATACTACATGTAGTGACACTCAGACAACATACTACATGTAGTGACACTCAGACAACATACTACATGTAGTGACACTCAGACAACATACTACATGTAGTGACACTCAGACAACATACTACATGTAGTGACACTCAGACAACATACTACATGTAGTGACACTCAGACAACATACTACATGTAGTGACGCTCAGACAACATACTACATGTAGTGACAATCAGACAACATACTACATGTAGTGACACTCAGATAACATACTACATGAATTGACACTCAGACAACATACTACATGTAGTGACACTCAGACAACATACTACATGTAGTGACACTCAGACAACATACTACATGTAGTGACACTCAGACAACATACTACATGTAGTGACACTCAGACAACATACTACATGTAGTGACACTCAGACAAAATACTACATGAAGTGACACTCAGACAACATACTACATGAAGTGACACTCAGACAACATACTACATGTAGTGACACTCAGACAACATACTACATGTAGTGACACCAACAACATACTATATGTAGTGACACTCAGACAACATACTACATGTAGTGACACTCAGACAACATACTACATGTAGTGACACCAACAACATACTATATGTAGTGACACTCAGACAACATACTACATGTAGTGACACTCAGACAACATACTACATGTAGTGACACTCAGACAACATACTACATGTAGTGACACTCAGACAACATACTACATGTAGTGACACTCAGACAACATACTACATGTAGTGACACTCAGACAACATACTACATGTAGTGACACCAACAACATACTATATGTAGTGACAATCAGACAACATACTACATGTAGTGACACTCAGACAACATACTACATGTAGTGACACTCAGACAACATACTACATGTAGTGACACTCAGACAACATACTACATGTAGTGACACTCAGACAACATACTACATGTAGTGACACCAACAACATACTATATGTAGTGACACTCAGACAACATACTACATGTAGTGACACCAACAACATACTATATGTAGTGACAATCAGACAACATACTACATGTAGTGACACCAACAACATACTATATGTAGTGACACCAACAACATACTATATGTAGTGACACTCAGACAACATACTACATGTAGTGACACCAACAACATACTACATGTAGTGACACTCAGACAACATACTACATGTAGTGACACTCAGACAACATACTATATGTAGTGACACTCAGACAACATACTACATGTAGTGACACCAACAACATACTATATGTAGTGACACCAACAACATACTATATGTAGTGACACTCAGACAACATACTACATGTAGTGACACCAACAACATACTATATGTAGTGACACCAACAACATACTATATGTAGTGACACCAACAACATACTATATGTAGTGACACCAACAACATACTATATGTAGTGACACCAACAACATACTATATGTAGTGACACCAACAACATACTATATGTAGTGACACCAACAACATACTATATGTAGTGACACCAACAACATACTATATGTAGTGACACCAACAACATACTATATGTAGTGACACCAACAACATACTATATGTAGTGACACCAACAACATACTATATGTAGTGACACCAACAACATACTATATGTAGTGACACCAACAACATACTACATGTAGTGACACTCAGACAACATACTATATGTAGTGACACTCAGACAACATACTACATGTAGTGACACCAACAACATACTATATGTAGTGACACTCAGACAACATACTACATGTAGTGACACCAACAACATACTACATGTAGTGACACCAACAACATACTACATGTAGTGACACCAACAACATACTATATGTAGTGACACTCAGACAACATACTACATGTAGTGACACCAACAACATACTATATGTAGTGACACTCAGACAACATACTACATGTAGTGACACTCAGACAACATAACTACATGTAGTGACACCAACAACATACTATATGTAGTGACACCAACAACATACTACATGTAGTGACACCAACAACATACTATATGTAGTGACACTCAGACAACATACTACATGTAGTGACACCAACAACATACTATATGTAGTGACACTCAGACAACATACTACATGTAGTGACACTCAGACAACATACTACATGTAGTGACACCAACAACATACTATATGTAGTGACACCAACAACATACTACATGTAGTGACACCAACAACATACTATATGTAGTGACACTCAGACAACATACTACATGTAGTGACACCAACAACATACTATATGTAGTGACACTCAGACAACATACTATATGTAGTGACACTCAGACAACATACTACATGCAGTGACACTCAGACAACATACTACATGTAGTGACACCAACAACATACTATATGTAGTGACACCAACAACATACTATATGTAGTGACACTCAGACAACATACTATATGTAGTGACACTCAGACAACATACTATATGTAGTGACACCAACAACATACTATATGTAGTGACACTCAGACAACATACTATATGTAGTGACACCAACAACATACTATATGTAGTGACACTCAGACAACATACTATATGTAGTGACACCAACAACATACTATATGTAGTGACACCAACAACATACTATATGTAGTGACACTCAGACAACATACTATATGTAGTGACACTCAGACAACATACTATATGTAGTGACACTCAGACAAAATACTACTTCGTTGGGATTAAGGAACGGAAAAAGGCGGGATTACTTTTATATTGTTATCATTTTTCTTTCTTTCTCGCTGCCATGGCAACCGCATATAAAACGGAATTGGGACGAAGCCCTTGATTTTCATTTTTCAAAATCCTGTTAATGCTGGTTTAAGCGTATCATCCATCAGGCATCACAAATCAGGAGTATCAATGTATACATCGCGATTTAGACGATAATAACATATACTTAGTTAATGATAATCATTATTTTAAGTCAAATCATACCTTTACCAAAATGAAACAAAACAATGACTGATTAACGGATAAAGACCTTATTTGATTAAAAAAATGACTGTCCTTAAAAGTATGTATATATAGTGTGATAATACAAGAGTTGTTCATATCCAGATCTAAGCATCTTTAAATGACGCCAGTGTCCTATTGCGAGACAGTAAGAAATGTAGTTATTTTAATAAGGCGGTTCCTGCAGTATTGCGGGCGCCACTCGTCCCGGCGCGTGTAAAATTGCAATGACCAGTTTCAGAGAATTTCCGGAGAGACTAAACAACACCTTTGTTTGTGTTCGCTTTTTTCAGCGGGAACATTTAGCGCAGCATGATTTTTTATTTCCAAATACAATGCGTTATGTCTGTGAAATTGACATTTTCCCACAAACCCTGCGTTTTATTGGTCGTTTTAAAAGCATGATAACAAAAACATCAGCCGGTCCTCTATACGATGCAATGTGAAATGCGAATCGTAAATATCAGAAATCTGTTTTGAATATAAACTTCTTACATTCATAAACAAGATTAACTTTTCATTTGAAGTACAAGGACAGCAAACACAGGGATAGGCTCTGTAGCCAAATATTTCACAATGTTAATTTTTAAAGGCACATTGATCAATACCGAACACACAAAGATAAAACGGAAGTTAAAAATGCTATTTGAATGTACAAGCTAACAAACAGTACATTTCCGCGTTTATAATAGGAGATTTACCCTCGGGAATTACGTATCTCGTTTAAATTACTTACGTAATTACTTCTTTAAACGACTAAGGTATCCCGTAGAAACGACCAACTCCAGTTTACGTCCCCCCGGCGGCTGCTTTTTTCAAACAATAGTAGTTAGAGGATACGCGAGTTTTGAGGAGTTTCCTGAAATAACTACAGCATGATATTTCTTAGAAAATATTGCGTGTTTCATAATTGTACGGATATGTTTATCATTGATGTGTCAGTAAGGATCATCTTTATAAAACGTTAAAACAATATATCATATTCTGCATGCCCGAAAATTCACAGGGACAAGTTTGCCCGCATGGGTATATTTTAATCCCGGGGTGATTTACCATACGCAGAGGCAAATGATTGGATTATAAACTTCCCGAGTTCAAGAAAGTTGTAATCCGCCGTTTATGTTGCGGCTTATGCTTTGTCTCAATGACAGATAGCTGTATACTGGTCAATGTGCGTGGGTATGTTTGCGTTTATTTTTCAGTTCATATTCGCCGCTGGGGTAAATTTGCCGCAATGGTAAATTTTGTCATATACGCAAGACATGATATGGTTTTTTTAGGAAGGATCATGGTTTATAAATTTAAAGCTGCATGGTTTTTATTTAACTGTTTATGAAGTAAAGGTTTGAGTTTCGAAGGAACTGAATCGCTAAGTTAAATACATGTTTGTGACTTCATCCATTGTTCTTTTTGTACTCTATATGAGTTATTGGGTGTTCTGTACTTTATTTCTATTGTCCAACTTTTTAAGAATGGACTGTCCAATATTTTAGTAATGGACACTCATTGTTCAAATATAGGACAGTAATTGTTTTAATAATGGACAGTCAGTAAAAGTAGTAGTATGGTAGAATCAAGACGCGTGTTTACATACATATGTTGTGTGAAACTAAGCATTTTTTGTTGAAAAGAACACTTTAAAACCCTTTTTATTTAGGCTTGATAAATAACTCAATGCTATGGAAGCGTCCAGGTGCCAAAGTGAAAAATATTTTCCAGTATACTATCTCCTAATTAGGAGATACTAACTCATAATTATGACTTACTAAGTCCTAATTACGAGATACTATCTCATAATTAGGAGATACTTTCTCCTAATTACGACTTATTAAGTCCTAATTAGGAGATACTAACTCATAATTATGACTTACTAAGTCCTAATTATGAGATACTATCTCATAATAAGGAGATACTAACTCATAATTATGACTTACTGACTGCTAATTAGGAGATACTTACTCATAATTAAGACTTACTATCTCCTAATTAGGAGATACTAACTCATAATAAGGACTTACTATCTCCTAATTAGGAGATACTAACTCATAATTAGGACTTACTAAGTGCTAATTACGAGATACTAACTCGCGATTATTACAGTTTTGGAAGAAAACGCATGTATACATATTTTGAAATAGGAAACCATTTTAGGCTGCTAGGCCGCCAGGCCGCTAACTTCATGCCGCTAGGCCGCTTAAGTGCTCGATCGACTTTTTAAAAAAAAAGAAGTTTATAATTGCTTAAGAGTGATAAATTGGGCATAAAAACAGAAAATACATAGAAGGAGAGGTATGTTCACATGCTTTGAAAAGCTGACTGTTTGTTCGATTTTTTATTTAAATGTTGATAAACGCCTCAGAGTGATAGTGGGTACTTAAAACTCAGTTAATATTTCTTTGTTTTTTAAGAAAATAGGATAGCATTTTGGGCCGCCAGGCCGCTAACTTCACGCCGCTAGGACGCGAGGACGCTAACTTCACGCCGCTGAGCCATCGGGCCGCTAGGCCGCTAACTTCACGTACATACTTTCAACGTCATTTCAAACTAATAATAGGGTCATCATGGACTTCTTTCTTTCATTGATTGTGTTTCTATGCACTAGTCATTTGAACACTCCAAGGTTTTTTTTTAACTGCCATTTTGGCTCAACTTGGCTGCCAACTTGTCCAATATTTTCTTAAAAATGACAGTAATAAGCAAAGCCCTAATTTTAATCATCACCATTATCAACAACATCATAACAACCAACATCATCATCACCACAAGCATAACCACTACCACCATTATGATCTCCACAATCATCCCCACAATCATCATCATCATCATCATCATCATCATCATCATCATCATCATCATCGTCATCAGAACCACCACCACCACCACCACCACCACCACCTCCACCACCACCATCATCATCATCATCATCATCAACGTCATCACCATCGTTTTTGTCATAATTATGAGTTAGTATCTCCTAATTATGAGATAGTAAGTCATAATTAGGAGATAGTATCTCCTAATTATGAGATAGTATCTCGTAATTAGGACTTAGTAAGTAATAATTATGAGTTAGTATCTCCTTATTATGACTTAGTAAGTCGTAATTAGGAGTATCTCCTAATTATGAGATAGTATCTCGTAATTAGGACTTAGTAAGTAATAATTATGAGTTAATAAGTCGTAATTAGGAGATAATATCTCCTTATTATGAGATATTATCTCGTAATTAGGACTTAGTAAGTCATAATTATGAGTTAGTATCGCCTAATTATGACTTAGTAAGTCGTAATTAGGAGATAGTATCTCCTAATTATGAGATAGTATCTCATAATTAGGACTTAGTAAGTCATAATTTTGAGTTAGTATCTCATAATTAGGAGATAGTATACTGGAAAATATTTTTCACTTTGACACCTGGACGCTTCCATACAATGCCCATTGCAGATGTGACTGAGGTTTGTGCAGTCGTTAGGGAAATTGAAAATGTTTATAAGTTGTATATCTCTTAAAGAGAGGAAAACAAAAGATATTGACCTCAAAAAAGTCCGTATTAGATTAATAATGCACAATGTAAAAACACAGTTTGCACTTGTTTTATATCCGTAAGGCCTTTTTTTATAAACTGGTTAACGGATCCGCCGCCCAATTATTTCGAAAACTCCTAAAAAAAATAAAAAATTGGGGGGTATTTTTTTTTTTTTAAATATTGAAAAAAGTAAATCAGTTGGGAATTTTTGCGCACATGAAATGATGTAAAATCTGTTGCCTGTTCCTTTGCAACATAAGGATGCAGTTTTCAAAATGGCGGCCTCAATTGAGCTGAGATCATACAAAAAAATAAGTTCTCATTTTCAACATACCATCTGCATTTAAACTATTATTTTTTTTGGAATAACTGAAATCAAGGCTGATGTGTATCAATGGTAACAAATCACATATAAACCATAGTAATTGATAAAATATATTGTCCTGTGTTTGACCCAGGGGGCATAAATTGTTTAACAAACTATATGGAGACTACTATTCAAGTAAACAAAAACTTAAATTTTGTTAAAGCTGCAGAGAAATATCTTAACTTCAAAGAATTCATTACTGAATATAAAGTCGTTTTTATTATTTACATTTCCATATTTACACCTGAACTTCCATTCCTTAAATGAACTGCCTTTCGGCAATTGCGTTCATCAATCGAACGCAACATCTTCGGATATGTTCGGATTGTAATTTATTGCATAACAATATACATGAAAGCTATTGATCTTGTTATTGGTTGTATTGTGTCTGCAGGTCCCGTAAAATATAGATCAACATTTTTAAAAGTGTTAGTTTATTATATTTTAAATATATTGGTACCAGAAGTGTTTTAATTTTACGTTTTAAAGTGATTTCAAGTGGTTGATCTTTTCCCGCGTTATTGTGACGTCATTTGAAAAAAATGTTTCCGGTTATAGTCGGGTCGTTCTATTTACAGAATGGGTAAAAACGGATAACTGAAAGGTTTTCTTTAATGTAATGAAGTATTCTTTTTAACAATTCTTGAATGAAATAATGAACTATTGGTGTAAATATAAGAAATGAATTGCGGGGTTGATGTCATTATCGGGGATATGAACGCAATTGGGTTGGTCAAAGTACGCGTGGAGTCCTTCGGACTCCACACACATTGACCAACCCAATTGCGTTCATACCCCGATAATAACATCAACCCCGCAATTCATTCCTTAATTATTCAATTTAATAAATAATTGAGTCAGTGAAATTTGTTGCATTGTGCTTTTTCTGTTGAGAAAAAGTAGTGCCCAGCAATGAGGAGACACAGGCATATTCATTGTAAGGTTGATATGTGGAAATAGTGTTGCAAATAGGAAAACTCATGAAGTCAGGATGTGCTTCAAAAAACATCAACAAAAAGTTACAGTAAAACTGAAAGTTTGTAATAATATTGACTTAAAATGTGACACTATTATAAGGTTGAAGTGTATAAAATGCTTATATTATGATTACATTAATTTGAATTTGGTAGGAGAGAAAATTTGACTATAAAGCCAAACATATATGTATGACAAAGTGAGCATTTGAACATTTCAATATTCATTATAATATTGAGACATTGAAGACATTGTGTTGCATAGAAATCAAAACATACTTAAGCATTTCAAATGTCATTCATATGTATCTATGAACATGTCTTTCCTGTTTGTTGTTATTTTGATCTTTTGGTTTTGGGTTTCGCCACAAACGCTATGAACAATACATGTACATGTATTGTAAAAAAATAGTATGAGTATGAAATCCTTTTTTTTTCGCACCACCCATCCAACATTTTTTCTAAAAAATCCGTTAACCAATTAATAAAAAAATGGCCTATAAGTTGAATTTTAAGAACTAGTTAGATGACATAGCGTAGAGAACGAGCACTTCTTAATCATAAGATTTTAATTCAAGTCATCTAAATGACTAAGAACACAACCTTATTGGTTGACACATTGTCAAAGCAAATTCTGATGCAGGGATTGTGTATCGGATGAGTGGCAGTGGGCTGATCTTTGCCCACCCGTGAAAGTTGAAATTCTTAATGATTAAGCCGCATAAGCCTAGTACTTAATAATTACATTGGCTGTAAGTATAGGTTGTATTCACAAATATAAACAATTTATATGTACACGTAAATGAGCGCAAACTTAATTTGCACCCCAAAATGCATGATTTGTATCTTTTCAAATGGTGTGACAGTGTCCAATTAGTTGACAATAGCGCTTTAGTGTTTTGGACCTCGTTGTTTACATGTCTTAAGTACGTGAAACTGTCCATAATGTCAGCGGAAAAAAACAACCTCGGCAATTCGTGCCTCGGACTGTTTTTCTCTGACATAATGGACAGTTTCGGCCTTTCAGCCTTACATAAACTAATGTAAACGTTTCGGGAAATTAAGGAAATGTTCCAGCGAAGCGTGTTTTTTTATTACATCAATAGCAGATCGTGAAAACACGCGCAATGATTTTAGTTATACCTGGTATGTACATGTTGACTGCGCTCGGCACAAACGCAGTACATGCATGCTTAGTCTTGCACTGGAGTCATGTAGCATTCACATAGGAACAGTGAATTATTTGAATCTAGAAAAAAATATTAAATCTAGAATGCTTAGTCCAAGTTGAGATTGATATCTTAGATGTCAGCGCAGTGCATCGACTCTATACACTATATGGATATGCACGATATACCGTGACAGTACGTATATTGGCGTTATATTCTATACCAGTATATACTGTGCACTATATTCTATTCATTTTCAGAGGTGTTGAAGCAGTGCTTGAACACCTCTGTTCTCTATGCAATGTATACAGCCAGAGATTTTGAAGATTTACTTCATCTCCTCTGTTATAGTCTATATACATTGTGGAAGCATGCACTATACTCTATTCATTGTCAAGAGGTGGTGAAGCACTGCTTCAACACCCCTGTTCTCTATGCAATGTATACAGCCAGAGATTATGAAGATTTACTTCAACTCCTCTGTTATAGTCTATATACATTGTGGTAGCGTGCGCTATACTCTATTCATTCTCAGAGGTGTTGAAGCAGTGCTTCAACACCTCTGTTCTCTATGCAATGTAGATTTTGAAACTTTACTTCAACTCCTCTGTTATAGTCTATATACATTGTGGTAGCGTGGACTATTCTCTATCTGTAGATTTGAACCCCTGTTATAGTCTATATAAATGGTGGTGACGTGCACTATTCTCTATTTGAATAGAGAGGTGTTGAAGCAGAGTTTCAACACCTCATCACCTATATTTATTCTTTGTCCAGTGAAAATGAAAAATTGGAGAAAAATGCTTAGATTTTTTTGTTGGTTTTGTGTTATATCAGACACCACATTTAATATACTATAAGTATAATACAATCACATTGTACAAAATATATTTTTTGGGCAAAATGTTTTAAAAGTTAAATGATGAAAATGAGAATTTCTGGACTTAGCATCAACTCTGCCAAATTTTGCAATGAAATTACCAAAATAACTTTTTAAAACAGATATTATATAACATTATAAGATACTTGAAATATACAAACTATGTATTTTGTAAAATATGATTTTTAGGTAAATTTGTTAGAATTTTTTTTTTTAAATTTCTGCATTTTGCCAATTACTTTGTCAAATTTCTCAATAAAATTACCAGAATTACTGTTTTTAAATATATTTTATATTACAGTTTAATAGACCTTAAGTAAAGAAACTACATACTTATGTGAAATGTGCTTTTGGAGCACAATGTTTGACAAATGAAATGAAAAATTTTAAAATTTGGTCACCTAGGTGTCAATGAATTTTAAGTTTTTATATTGCAGATATTTACCAGTCGCGCAAAATGCACAATTGCAAACAACATGCAAAAGCACTTTGTAACCAATATAATGAGACAGGCACTTTGGTTTGCCAAGCCTTGCCTTGCAAACGTCTACATAAGACTAAAAATGTCTGTCTGAGATACCAGGCGTGTAGCTGCATATAACACTAGTACGCGGATGAATCCATATGATTCTGATAAAAACATAAAAAAAAATCAGCCAAAGTTGCAGTATGCGTACTTGACTACATGATCCTTTAAATGTCATTTTTATTTTCGAGTACAAACTAAAGATTCAAGATTCAAACATATTTATTAAGTAACGTAAACATATTGTTTCTTGTTACATGATAAGTTAAATTTACATTATATATCACGTGACATAACCATTTCTAATCAATAAATTGCATATTAAGTATATAGATGAAAGAGAAAATTATTACACATATGTATGCTTAAATAACGATATCAAAAGAGGTTGGACTGCTACGTTATTCATCCAACAAAGAACAATTTAAATCCATTTCTATTATTGCACTACAATGTTAACAATATTAGAACGTATAACAAATGCTTCATGAATAAATTTACACAACCGTAGGAGAACATTAGTATTAACTGTTTGTAAAAGATCAATGAATTTGACAACACTTGGTTTTACATAGTAGGTTTTCGAAAGATACTTTTTCCGAATATTTTCATATGTTTTACAAATACAGACAAAATGATACTCATCTTCCAAATCACCAGAAACACATAGTAAACAATACCGTTGCTCATGATTTATTCTATCATTGCCGTATCGGCCAGTTTCAATATGTAAAGGGTGTGAAGATAACCTTAATTTTGTAAAAGCAATGCGGTAAGTTTTCGGTACATTGTCCAAATAAACTGAAAATTCAAATATATGTTTTAATTCTCTATACATAAATAAAACAGGGCTAATATGTACAGAGTTAAACCATGTTTGTTTGAACTGGTCTAACAATCTTTGTTTATATAATACATGGAAATATTTTACATTCGTGCCATTTGGGTGATACCAAATATCCGTAAAACCTGCATTATCTAATAAAGTCTTTACATTTGATGCCCAATTACTTTTACCTCTTGCAACATCAACCAACATACTTTCATATAAACGCTGTACAATAATATTATTACTTTCTAATATTTTACACCAAAACTTGATAATTCTAACATATCTATTAATATACAAGGGGTATCTACCTAGCTCGCCATACGCAGCTGCTGTACAAGTTGAGATTTTAACATGCAATATTGTTTTGCAGAATTTCAAATGTATACGTTCTATTTCCTTATTTTTACTAAACCCCCATATCTCACATCCATAATTTAATATTGAAACAACAAAAGAATCGAATAATTGACAAATAGTACTTGGCTTAAGTATAAAAGGTTTGACATTCACTAACAAAGCATTTAATGCCTTTAGACCTTTACCAGCTAAAGTGCTTTGATTTAAAACGAAACTTCCGGTGTAGTTGAATACAGTGCCTAAGTAATTAAAATTATCTACAACTTCTAAAGGTTTATCTCCATATAGCCAGTTCTCAGTAACTTTAACATTGCCTCTTTTTCTAAACACAATGACTTTACTTTTATCAGGGTTAACTTCTAGTCCCCATGTTTCGCAGTATTCTTATAAAAGATTAAGACTTTTTTGTAATTCTTCAACATTTTTGCCAAGTATAACCATATCATCAGCAAATAGCATTAATATAAATAATATATTATCTATTGTAATACCACTATTGATATCATCTTGCAAAAACATCTCTAAATCTTCTAGAAACAAAGAAAACAGCAAAGGGGACATAACTTCGCCTTGTTTTAAACCAACAGAGCATTCGAAAAAATCCGAATATGAAGAACAACATCTAACACGCACTTTGATCTTTGCATATATATTTTTAACAATACGTAATACTTTCCCACGAATTCCTAACGTGTATAATTTTAGCCATAGACCACTTCTATAAATACTATCAAAGGCCTTTTTAAAATCTATAAATGCACATGCTAATCTTTTATTGTCGTTTAGACACTTATTAACAACAGCATTGAGTACAAAAATAGCGTCCACAGTGGACCGTCCCTTCCTAAAACCAAATTGTGCGTCACTTATAACATCATTATTTTCGGCCCAATCTGAGACTCGTTTATTTATAATACCAGTAAAAATCTTTGAAAAGCAACTTACAAGAGTAATAGCCCGATAATTATTCACATCACTTGGGTCATTTTTCTTTAAAAGTGGTATAATTATACCCTCCATGCATTGATCGGGAAAATAACCGTTATCCAAAATACCGTTAAAAATATCAACTAAATGGGAAGCCAAAATATCACACGATGCAATAAAATCTTCATTAATCAGCTTGTCACTTGCAAAGGCTTTGTTTTTCTTTAATTGTGTTACATAGTTTCAATTTCCCGTACAGTGATTGGAAAATCTAATTCTTCAAAACAACAATCATCGTCATCAAAGTTATGGTTATTACAAAAATCTTCAGCATTTACATTATCTGCGTTACGCATATTATCATTCAAAATACTCATAAAATGGTTCAACAGAAATATCATTATTAACAGACTTCTTTTTACTAAAATGGTTCCAAAAGTCTTTTGGCTTTTGATGCCGAAGACGTTCAATACTTCTCATTTTAATTAGTTCATATCGACGGCGTTTGATTCTAATCAAACGTTTGTATGCCATGTTATTAACACACAAATCTTGTCTATTGCTATCATTGTTACATGCATTAAATTTCCCTAATGACTTCAGATAAATATATTTGGCATTTCTACACTGGTCATCAAACCACTTTGCCTTTTTACTAAAATTATGTTCACTATAATTTTTTCAGAGCAGACTTTACTTTTACAAAATAATGGGTCCGTTACATTAACAATAACTTCGGTAAATTTACTTAAACATGCATTGATAGCATCTTTATTACTGTTTAACAAATTATCATGGATTATAGAGTTGAATGCAGGTAATTTTGCAATTATATTTCGCCTATATTCGGCGTGCAAATCATTATTCCACTTTATGCTAGTTCGAACATATTCAGTATTAACAACATGGTTATACATTTGTGTGGGTATACAAAACATTATAGGTGCATGGTCAGACCATTCATTGAATTGACAAACAGTAAAATTGTGTGCGATGTCAAAATACTGGTCACCTATCAAAAGATAGTCAATAACACTCGAACCATTTGTGCACAAATAAGTCCAGAGACGAGTGTATCTCTCATCCGCAATTTTCAGCTATTGAGTCCAGACGTCCTTACGCTAGTAAGCACGTCCTACTTAGAACTACTTTGTTGTCAGCGGATGAATTTGTGTGTTATTTTACCTACTTCAGTGACGTTTCATTAGATTTTGTATCATTTCATGGAAGACCATCGAAGAGAGCAGTCATGCCCGAATATTGCAGAAGTAAGTTTAATTATATCCAAGGACTTGTTGAAGCGGGGACGTATAGAGGTACGGTGCCAGTCAAGTGGTGGAGGTACGATGCGACTGAGGGACGATGGCAACATCTTGGAACAGGGTTTGATTGGGACAGGACATACCTCGAGGAAAGCAGTGACTGTGGCGCTATCCCTGTTAATAATTGTCCTTGTGATAAGCATAAGCCTCGTACTATTGGTATCACTCCGCCAGCATACTTGAGCGATTCCGGAACAGGATCTTCTTCTTCACTGCGGATGAATTCATTGGAGCTTTGTTCCGTGTGCTATAAAAGAGTCGAAAAACTGATGACGAAACAGTAGCATTATGGATGTCGAACAAGGTAGTACCAGAGGTCAGGACAGTGTCAACGCAGACTCAAATATCAGTAAGCGAAGTGTGGAAGAACAGATTGAATTCGACAAACGATCCGGGTTGCAGTTTTCTGTTGTGCCAGTGCCTGAAAAGGGTAAAGATATCTTTAGAAAAATTGATCATACGTTGGGTACAAGTGTATATGTTAAGCGAAATAGAGTCAAGGGTTCATTTGGATACGGCAAACTACTTCCATTCGAACCTCTCGTCATTCTCAGGCCCAAGTACCGTAAATGCACAGTGGACGTGTCAGTAGGTCCAAACGTAGTCCCAGTTCCAAACGCTCACGGAGTAGATCTTCCGGACGAGAACGAAAACGAAGCAGATCAAAGTCACCAGGAGGATCAGACAGAACTTATCTCGACGAGTTCACAGAGGTTGTTCGAGCGTATCAACAATCTAGAGGAATCAGATCAGTAAGTGACATACCAGTCGCACTACTAGAAACAATCAAAAACTACGCTGTACTTAGAAGTCAACGTAGATCAACTAGTCCAGTCAACCCTGATTGGATAGAAAGGACACATCAGAATATAACTGAAAGGAGATCAAAGAGATCAGCAGAATCAGCACCAGTAGCAGGACCATCAGGATTAAATATGGCATCTTACTCAAGTGGATTGGTTGGACATGGAAGTATTAAGAAAGGAGACCTTAAAAGAGGAAGAGTACTCGTCGACTATCATGCAGGGGACAGAAGACTACTCAAGTTCCCTAAATCAGACCTAGTGGCTGCTCACCAGAGGTTCAATGTGGACAATGTGAAAGTGCTCACCGTTAACTTTAATAGAGTGGGTTATTCCCATCAAGTGCTCACCAAGAGTAAACAAGATACCTTCATCTACGGACTACACCCGTTCCTAATCAGAGATGAACAAGCTACAGACTTCAGTCAGATGACCATCTACCAACTGGATGGTTATGAAAGATACCAATGTCTGGACCTGACCTGTCAGATGATGGACTTCATCAGAAAGGATACGATAGCCTATGCGTGGAAGAATGGAAACAATCCATAGTCATTACCCAATCTACCATTTGCAATACGTAATGATGTCGACTTACAAAGATCAAGCAATTTTATTCCGAAATTGTTGCAAACATGATCTTTCGAATAACGAAAAATAGGTAAATCCGGACAGTATTCATCACAGTCTAAATTATCAACAATTCTGTCACATTCGATATAATCCTTTTTACTCCCATTTCCGACCCTCGAATTCCAGTCACATAACAGTACATGCCCTTTACTTTGAAGGTAATGCACATCATTATGTATTATGTCATATAAATCTTCATTAATTAAATTATAAGCTGGCGAATTTTCAACCCAAATATACACTCCTGCTAAATAAATGTCATTTTCTAGGCCAAAATACTGTCTCTTTAATTTTAACCATATTATTGTATCGTGATGATTTCTGACAACAGTTACCCCTTTATAAATGTTATTTCGAATATAGACAACAACACCCCCACTATTCCTTTTTGCCCGACGGTTCTGAAATTTACGGAAAAAATGTAGCATTTATACCCATTAATTTCAAATTTTGATTGCTTATTACCCCAAGTTTCATATAAGAAAATTATTTTTGCAAATCATATCAACAAAATCTTGGTCGCACAATTTGTTGCTAAGACCATTAACGTTCCATGAAATAATGGATAGCCCAGCCTCTTCATGCCGCTACACCGACCCGTCTGTCGCACCGTCCGTTGCCGGGGAGGCCCTCCGTCCGTCCGTCTCGTGGGCCGTCGTCTCCGTGGCAGTAGCTCTAGCGTTACCAGTCCTACTTCCGGTGCCGGCGCCCTCTGATCCACCACGCTGCTGGTCGGTGTAAACTGGCTTGCCATCAATATAAAGTCTATCGTAGGAAAGCCATGCACGTTTACCCTGGCGTTTGGCGGCCTTCAGTGCTGGCATGTGCCACGACGACGAGCGGAAATCTCAGGGGGGGGGGGGAATTGCTCATGCAAGAAATATTCAGTGTCATGCAGATTTTCGCGTTGACGTCGCACGATCTCGCGGTACTTAAAGCTGAAGAACTTGGCCATCAACTTCCGGGGGCACCGTGGACTCAGAGGACACGGGCTGCGCAGGGACATCCGGTGGCAGTAACCTAGCCGCCTCGGCCATAGGACTAGCAGACTCAAACACAGAGTTATCCAATGCAAAAGAACTGTCGTACAACACACTGTTTACATTCCGCAAAGTTTCGCTTACACTATGATCAGGTTACTGTTAGGTTGATCACTAGGTGATCCCTGCTTAGTTGAGCTACCTTTTCTCGGGATTTTACCTTGATTACTGTTTGAATTTTCACTGCTATGTTTACGTTTGCTTTGTTGTTTTTTCCCTGCCATTTAATATTAATTATTTTATGTAATTATATATTTCTCCATGTTAAATTGACCTAACAGGTAAAACAGTGGTAAAGCAATAATTCTATCGTTCCAAATCACTATCAAACACTTAAGAAATCCAGATATTAATATTTTTTTCCTCCCTCTTAAAAACCGCGTCCATTAAACGGAAGTCACGTGATCTCACAGCATTACATTATCATCACCAGTACAAAATAAAGCACCTCAGAACGCCCAGAATGCACCATGTTTTTCAAAATATTCTTAGGGGGCATGCCCCGAGACCCACCTAGCAATTATGAATCCACATATAAAGGGCTAGCTAAGCCCCTTACTTCTGTATGCAAAACAAGACTACATGCTCATCTTTTCTTTATCTATTCTACCTGTTAATTTGCTTGTAAGCTTATGTTAGTCAACAATATAATAACATTAGCTGGGCCAAAATACAAAAGTCTCTTCTTATGTTGAGTAAAAATTCGAAAAATTCCGTCATTGTTAAATTTCTGTGAATGTTTATTATTCTTTTGCAAAGAGGTATGCAATTATGATTGCCGGGTTTATATAAAAAAACGACATCAGGAATGGTCTGAAACAGCCCTAAAACACACAAAAGCCTTAAATGAAACAAACATATTATATATTAAAGAGAATTGGAGTAATGTCTATAAAAATACACCTTAAAACACAATCTATGGACAGTTTTTGCCAATGTCTCTTATAAAACAAGCTACAACAAAAATATCGCTGGAAGTGATTGTACTTCCCATACGCCCGTTTTCTTTGAAAAAGCAGAACTTGTAATTCAATGTGCTAGTAGAAGGTAAATTGTTGTTGCATTATTATATACAGTTGGAAATACCATTTTTAATAATTGTTTTCATTGTTAATGCTGCACTCTCACAGATATATGAATTTTTATTATTTTTAACTTGGAATGAAAAACTTTTGTGCACATGTCTGATAACAGTTATATGAGACTGCATACAAAATCACAGTTTTTCCAATTACCATTTAAAACTATATGTTTAATGGTTAGTAATGCTTGAGAAGAAATGAAAATTTTGGCAGTTTTTCAGACAATTTAGTTCTGTTTCATTGAGAGTTATCTTATATGACTGGATTGAAGGCATTCATGCAAAAGTCAGACTATTTTAATTAATTTTTTCAAAGCAAATGCGAAAACCTTTAATCAGTGACAGTGCAGCTTTAACATCCTTTTAGATTTAATCACTATGATTTCAAAATTATCAAACAAACATGATACTAGATGTATACTGTCTTGTTTGGAATTCTTGCCCTAATTCCGTATTGGTTCAATCATAGCAGTATTTATTTGAACTGCCTCTAGGTTAAAGTGTGATAAAATTCATAAGATGTCAAATACATAATTATATAAGATTCACAATTCTTTGAAGGAATGAACTCCTGCTTACATGTCATATGACAAATTATGGACAAACACAGAACCTAATCCTAATAATTTTTCTCCAGATTTATCAAAGGGGTCACTCTTAACAAAGATCTAGTATAAACGTAATAATAATTTCTTTAGTTTAACAATGTTATAAAATCTTGAAAGGCCATAGGCAGGTAGTTCTGACGTTCATACCCTTCAAAACCTTTGACAAGAGGCATGTCTATCAAATATAATTATGAATTACTGGTGTAAATGGGTAGTGGGTAATGCACATGTCAATTGTAACCACCACCACCCCCGTTCGGGGGTATACTGGGTGTGAATGCGGTGTTTTGTCTTACCTAGGGTATGTTGGATGCGGGGGAATTTGGCAGGGATTTTACCATCAGTTCAGGGAATTTAACCAGGGGTAGGCTGGACCGAAAGTCAAAAGTCCCCGTTATTCCCCGGACCTGGGGGCGGGGTGTGGTTACAATTGACTGGTGCATTATGCAATTCATTTTGTTGTCCACTCTTTTGTTTTTCTTTGATAATCCATTGCACACAACTATAGATCAGGATCTCAAATACTATATATGTTGAAAATTAACAACTTTTGACATCAATGTTTTAGTTATAGTTATGAATAATGAGCGTTCATTCATTGCTTTTTTATCAAATCACAATCATAAGTGTTAGCAAAGCACACCACTTTGGGCAGTAATGTTTAATGATATGGCTCCTCTTATCAACCAAGCACTTGGGCTGTTGGTGGATAACCATTTCCCTAGTTTCCTCCCTGTCTGGTCACCTGTTTGAAAATTAAAACATTGATAATATATAATAATGACAAAACTTGAAAGTATTCAGAATTGTACACTATGTTTATACATTTGCTGAATTAAATGAATAAGCTAAGGAAATGTACACTCAAAACAAAAGGGCCAGCATGGCCCTTAATTGATCACCTGATTAAAATGACCATGAACAAGTCAGTCAGGTAACAACTGGTTATGAAAGGTGTTGCTATTTGCTTAGCAGGTTAGTGGTTGCTGTATTATTTGATGGTTGATAAGGACTCAAAGAAGGCTGCTCTTTGTCTCAGAAATGAGAGTATGGTAAGCTGGTTGTTCCCATGGTCAATGGATGTTATGGTAATGAACCTGAAAGTTGCTATGGAAGTCAATGATTACTAAGGAAGTAATTGGTTGCTATGGATGTTGGCTGTTCCTCAGGAAAAAAGTGGTTGCTAAATAAGGCATTGGTGCCTATAAAGGTAGTTAATGGATGCGTTGGAAGGAATTAGATGCTAAGGAAGTCATTGGTTGAATGGGAATTCATTCGTTGCTATGGATGAAGGTAGTTGCTAAGGCAATCATTGGTTGATAAAGAAGCCAAGGATTGTTTAGGAAGTCATCATTTTTTATGGAAGTCATTGGCTGCTGTAAATGATGTATTTGATAAGGATGTCCTTGGTTGCTTATAAAGTGGTTGTTAAGGAAGACATTGTGAGTTTGGATTGTAGTCACTAAGTCAGACAAGTGGGTTCCTTAAGGGTACTACGAGGTCTACGATTTCCTCAACAAGGCAAAACCTTGCTTAACATCGTGCCAAAATGTGATTATTATATTGTTGTAACAACTTGTTTCATAATATTTGAAACTAAATAACTTTTAGTTTAGACATCAGTTTCTAAGGAATTCATACATTACTGCAGAAGTCATTGCCTGATTTGAATGTGTATCAATTTTTGTTCTAGAAGTCTATCAGTAACAGGGGAACTCTGGTTGGGACAACTTTGACCCCAAGGACGAAACTTGAACAACATTCATAAAAAAACACTTAACAACAATCAGTGTTTTTTTATGAATTCTTTTTACTGCCTGTACAATGTACCTTGCAAATTCGGTAAAAAGTCAACTTTGGGAAAAATACAAAATCAGGCCAAAATAGCTTATATAATGGCAAAATATACATTTTTTAACTTTTTTATGCATACCTTATGCTGTGAGAGAGTAAGACTTGTCAAGATTTTGTTTATATTTCAAGAAATTCATTGCTATTTTAATCCGGAATGTAATTTAATTTTTTTTTAATTTTGGGGAAAATGGAGTTTTTCACAATAAAAAATCACTGACAATGAACTACAAACTCCAACATATAAACACCACATACACAAAAAAAAATTGATTACATATATAAATTACTGAATATTCACATGGTCTTATGATATTATTGATGAATATTATAATGTTATTTTTAGATACCGGTTAAGGGTAGTAGTAATGAAGAATACCAGATTACAAAATCAAAGTGGAAATTGGAACTATTAGAGAATCACTTTATTTGTGGGTAGGTCACTTAAATATTCATTGAGGTGAAAAGAAATTACCATATGATTTATTGCATTTGTTTAACCGCTGTTGCACAATCATCATTTCCAAGTGACTGTCTTCATGTCCAGTACTAGCTTACAAAATCCCTTTCTAGATGGTCAAAGACTTCATCTGATGCATCTTAAAAAGGAAGAATACAACACAATCATGAACACAATAAATGCAAATAATGTTGGGTATGCTTTAAACATGATTCAAATGCAAAACATCTTGGCAATTATTTCTAGAGCAATCCTAATGTCCTACATGAGATTTATTCTCTTATGAAAAAGTGATGTTTATGTACAAGCCAAATAAACTAGAAATGTGTCAAGTGGACATTAAGTCTTGTGTTGCTTGGTGAATTGCATATACTGTGAATGAACATAAATAACAAACAAAACAGGGATTTCTCATAATATGACAAAGTTTTTTTTACCAAGTTTGGTAAAGATTATTGAGCCATACAATGTTTTTATCTGGACTGCATCGTCTTTTATTCTGGGCAGCATAATATGGAAATCCAGGCCATGTTTACATCTGGGTTTTATCTGTAATGGACCACTTTTTCCAAAATGTATGTAGGTAAATGAGTTACATGGAAATAAAAAAAACTATCTATACATAATAATAAGTGATTTGTATACATGTGTTCACCTTGGTATTATATACTCATATTATATGACATAATATTGGGTTAATACAAAAAAAATGAAATAATATATAATTAGGTTATAGATAGATAGATAGATTTATTCGTGCATATATATGTCATAGTAACAAACCAAATATCTCATAAAGTTATAACACAGACTGATTAACATGATATCTATACTAAAGCACAACATCATTAGAATGCTTTGGATACATACGTGCGTTAACAAAGATTTAATTCAATGTGACAAATATATAACACAGGATAACCCATTAAAGTTATTCAACTTATTTCCAATGGGGTCCTTATGACAAATATAATTATTTGCCAAGATCGCAGTTTTAAGCTGTTTAAATTAGGTTTACTTATACAAAAATAACATGCATGTACTCTTGACCAGTTAAAGAATGACTAAATGTTTGATATCGAACTTTTACAGTTATAATGCAACCGACTGTTAAAACCATATGACACTTTAGCATACATGGCATAATATGACAAAAATCTTTGGACTGATATGCAAGATTAAATGAATAACAATTAATAAAATAGGAAATCTTCCATTTCTGCACATTTCATACCAACAATGAGATGTGATTTCACTTCTTTTTTAAAAGTATTCTTATTTTTCAATTCTTTTAACTTTATTGGAAGACTGTTCCAGTCCTGGATTGCTTGATAAAAGAAAGTATTTAATATAAAACTGTCAGCCTGTGGCACTTTAAAATTTCCAGCACTATGTCTACTGTTGTAAGAATGTGTGAATGAGACTAAAGTAAAATGTTCATGTAAGTATGATGGGCATTTGCTATTAAAGATTTTATGTACATGGTTTAGTCGTAGTTGCTTTATCCTATTTTCTATATTAAGCCATCCAATATCACTGAAAGCCGAGACTTTCAGGGAAGTTCTACAATCATAGCCATAAATAAATCTGACAACTTTGTTCTGAGTGACCTGTTATCTGTTCTTGAATTGTTTAGATATACCACTGTACCAAGATGTCGATGCATAGTCAAAATGACATTGTATTAAGGAGTTACATAACAATCTTCTTAGATTTATATCTAAAAAACGATTTTGTCTATATAAATTTTTTAGCCTAGAATTAACTTTACTGACAATATTGTTAACAATAGATGCAGCACTGAGATCATTGTCCAGTATATTTCCAAGATATTTAACAGATTGTTTAGGTTTTATGATATGGCCATTGCAGTTTACATTAAAGCTATCAACTTTTGTTAGTTTTCTTTTTGACCCAAAAATTGATGATAAATCAAGCAAATTTAAACTAACACAAACAATTATATATATATATATTTACATTATTTCACAGTAAAATATAATAGAAATTTATAAACATTGGCATTATGCTTAAATCAGGTATCTATTTCAAGGCAGTTGTAATTAAATCATAAAATTTAAAGCTGCACTCTCACAGATATACCATTTTTACAACTTTTTTATTTTTTGTCTTGGAAAGAGCAAATTTTTGTATAAATATCTGCAAACCAATGATATAGGATTGCTTACAAAAAATCAGATCATAGATTTTCATATTTCCGTTTGAAAATTAATGTTTTATGGCTAAAACCGTTAATAAACGTTTTAGAAAAATGAACAAAACATAAATTTTTGAACTGGTATATAAAAATCTGCGATCTAATTTTTGTCAGCAGTCTTATATAACTGGTTTCCATGGATTTTCGCCAAAATTAGTACATTCCAAGACAAAACATAAAAAAGTTGCCAAAATGTTCAATCTGTGAGAGTGCAGCTTTAAGAAAATGATGTTTTATGCATTTTTCTTCCAACTGTTAGCACAGTTACCTGGTATTTGGACTGCAGTTTTGGCCAGTCGAGCTATCTGATTGGGGCGATTCGGTCCCTTGGGTGATCTCTTGGTCTGAGAATTATTTTTACATATCAAATATTTTAATATTTCATACAATCTTTATCATTCAAGATTGTATGAAATATTAAAATATTTAATATGTATAAATATACGACCAAAAGTGAATTATTTGTTATTTATTTGTATCATAGAGTACACGAACACATTTTTTATAATTCTCAGACCAAGAGATCACCCAAGGGACCGAATCGCCCCAATCAGATAGCTCGACTGGCCAAAACTGCAGTCCAAATACCAGGTAACTGTGGCTGTTAGTAGCACTTTTAGCCATAAAACAATTTTTTTAACGGAATATGTAAATCTGCGATCTGATCTTTTGTCAGCAGGCTTATATCACTTATTTGCATATATTTACACAGAAACTGGCTCATTCAAACTCCTTCGATACAGGCACATCCGAGCGTAAATATTAAGCGAGAAAGTCTAGTGGAACGATGCAGGGTTCATGGGGTTTGTT
Organism: Mya arenaria; assembly: GCF_026914265.1. Lineage (NCBI taxonomy): Eukaryota > Metazoa > Mollusca > Bivalvia > Myida > Myidae > Mya > Mya arenaria. Next base: position 12,001,653 of record NC_069135.1, on the reverse strand, counting down.
TATAAAAATTCAAGCATCCGGTTAAGAAGACGACAAATAAGAATGGTATTAAGTTGGTAGAATGGAAATCCTTCCTGATTCCTGCACATGTAAGTTGTAAGTATTGACTATATCGGGATACCATACAGGACACTCAAGTGTTATTTTATATTTTCCTAGTTATCATGCAAATGAAAATAATCACTATCATTTAGAAGTTATTCAGGGATAGTTGCAAATGGTTTGTTTACATTAATTAGTAATATGAATTTAATTGAATACACCAATTTTTATTAGAGCTTTGCACCAAATTGAATTGAGTTCATTTTACGGGAGTAACCCACACTAGCGGATCCCCACCCAAAAAAATAAAAATAAATAAAATAAAATCGCCTAAAAACTTCTACATCCTGCCAAATTAAATCGAGTTCATTTTATGTGAGTAACCCACACTAACGGATCCAGAAAGGGGGTGGGACCCCCCCCCCCCAAATTTCTGTAAAGAATCTCAGGACAATTATTCAAAAAAATCTTTTAATCTTTGATATCATAATGGTAAAAAAAAATACCAAAATGCAAAATGTAAAAAAAAATCAAGTCGGAGAATGGGTTGGAACCGGTGTCGCCAAAATTGCAGTCCAGTGTTGTATCCACTGTGCTATGAAGGCTTATCCTACACAGTTGGAATATTTAATCTTTATACCTAACTTGTAATATATTGGCGATTTTTTTTTAATGTAAATTATGTGGTACTTCAGTTAGTAAGTTTTAATGCATTGTACGCAAAGATACCAAGTTTATGCCAGTTTTCGTCAATTTTCTTTTTTCCGCTATTTCATTAAACAGAGTACAGCCCCTTTTAAACAAGTCTTTGGGAGGAACTGTTGGGGATTGTTATTAAAGCTGCATTTTCACAGATTTACCATTCTGACAACTTTTTTTCATCATGGAATGAATCATGCAATGTTAGTGCATAAATTATGTCTGCAAACCATGATTTAAAACTGCTGAAAAAATATCAGATAGCTGTTTTTCATATGTACGTTCATAATTGTTGTTCTGTGACTTAAATTTGAACACTTTCAGAAAAATGAAATAATTAGCAGATTTCTCAATACATGACATCTGTTTTATTGTTAGAAATTTAAGGCATTGATTCTCTGAGATAATAATAATGTTTAAACGGTCAATCTGTGAGAGTGCAGCTTTAAGACTCATGTTTCCTAAGATCAAAGTAATTGATTTGACAGAGGAGTTGATGCAGAGCTTCAAAAATTAAGGAGACAATTTCAGAAAAATGCACATAAATGATTTTTGTTTATTTGTGTTGTTTAATAACTGCTGTGTGTCGATTTTTATTTATTTTCATTTACCCCCCCCCCCCCCACTTAATCACACTTCACACAATACATGGTTTCTACACTTTAGGTTTGTTATACTGTATTATAGTATCTATTGAATACAGTAAAATTTCTGGTCATTGTATTGCAAAATTTGTGCTAATAATTTGCAATTTCAGAAATTCTCATTTTTATTTATTTTTTCAAACATTTTCCCCAAAATTCACATTTCACAAAATTACATAGTTTCTTTACTTTTGATGTATAAAACTGTAATATTTATGAAATACAGTAATTCTTGTCATTCTATTGCAATATTTGAAAAAGTTATTGGCAAATTCCAGAAATTCTCATTTCCATTTAATTTTTCATACATTTTACCCCGAAAATCATATTTTAAAAAAAATCTGTGTTTCTATATTTTTTATATATAATAATGTTAAATGATATATATTAGCTGCAGTAGTTCTGGTGTTTTTATTGCAAAATAAGGCAAAGTTATTGGCAAAATCCATAAATTGTCATTTTCATTTAATTTTTCCAACATTTTACCCCAAAAATCATTTTTTGCGCCATGTAATTGTTCTATGATTTAAGTATATTAAATATGTTGCCTGATATGACATAAATTCATCAAAATTATTTTTGTGCAGTTTTCTCCATTTTTTGTTCAAAAATCTCCGTTTGTATACATTGAATAGAGAACAGAGGTGTTGAAGCACTGCTTCAACACCTCTGAGAATGAGTATAGTATAGTGCACGCTACCACAATGTATATAGACTATAACAGAGGTTCAAATTTACAGATAGAGAATAGTGCACGCCACCACAATGTATATAGACTATAACAGAGGAATTGATGTAAAGTTTCAAAATCTCTGGTTGATACATTGCATAGGAACAGAGGTGTTGAAGCACTGCTTCAACACCTCTGAGAATGAATAGAGTATAGCGCACGCTACCACAATGTATATAGACTATAACAGAGAAGTTGAAGTAAATCTTCATAATCTCTGGCTGTATACATTGCATAGAGAACAGAGGTGTTGAAGCACTGCTTCAACACCTCTAAGAATGAATAGAGTATAGTGCACGCTTCCACAATGTATATAGACTATAACAGATGTGTTAAAGTAAATTTTCAAAATCTCTGGCTGTATACATTGCATAGAGAACAGGGGTGTTGAAGCACTGCTTCAACACCTCTAAGAATGGATAGAGTATAGTGCACGCTTCCACAATGTATATAGACTATAACAGAGGAGTTGAAGTAAATCTTCAAAATCTCTGGCTGTATACATTGTATAAAGAACAGGGGTGTTGAAGCACACCTCTGAGAATGAATAGAATATATACCGTGCACAGTATATACTGGTATAGAATATAACACCAGTGTATGTACTGTCACGGTGTATCGTCCATATAGTGTATAGAGTCTATGCACTGCGTTGACATCTAAGATCTCAATCTCAACTTGGACTAAGCATTCTAGATTTAATGTTTTTTCTAGATTCAAATAATTCACTGTTCAGGGAAATAGTCACACAATATTTTGAATTATTGGCAACGGATGAAACATATTGAATACGCATTAATTCACCATTAATTATAAATATTTCACATTACTTTTTCTTACCTTAAAGCACAAGTGTTTTCTCTTTCCCCAAAATGCATGTTAAACCATTAAAACACGAGGGAAATATCATAGATACTTCAGTTGTTGCCAACAGATTGAATGTGATTATTTCGACACTGGAGCCATTAACTTTTATCTTTTTAAAATGTGCAAAGTCGCATATAAATTCAAATGTTATACGAGTAGACTGACATATTATTTTTGCCGAATTTACCATGTCGATGTCAAATTTCTTTAATAGGAGAAAGTTTGCTGCGAATCAGGGACAATATCTGCATTTGACGTAAGGGAGGGTACTTGGGGCATCACCTTAAGCCGTGCGCACACTCCACAAGGAACCGAAAAACTATCATCCATACGTGGCTCTGGGGTGTTAAGGAACCTTCCAGAATACAGGAATGATAAGTTTAGTCTCAACTGGTACCGCCCTGTGTTATTAATGCATTTGTTATTCGCAATATAAATATAACAGGTTCAGAAGTTGTTCCAGAAAGTGGGAAGGTCGGTATGGCCAAGATGTGCTTTGTACGGAACGTATCCTAGATCAATATAGTGTAATAAACCCAACTTAACCAGTCAACATTAAAATATTTGATTTATTTATAGATAATATACAAATAATAAATAATTGTTTGTCATATCGTTGTTATTTTAATGCATTTTTATTTCTCACAACTAAAGAATGGCGCCTTTGAAACGCATAAATGCATAATTTTGATACTAAATAATTCAGCTTTTTTCTAACAGTATATAAATATAATGAACTTATTAACATTAATCACACAACAAAAAGCATAAAAGATCACAAAGAAAAGATTTAGAAATGCACCTTTAGCATATGCACATGTGTAATTTGAGTTGAAAATAGAAACATGTTAAGGGACATGTTTCAAAATTATATTGCAAACGTACTAGAAGATTTCCCCAATGATTTAGTATAAAACAATTTAGTTTTATGATTTTAAGAGATTAGGTTATCTTAAAATGATGAACAGCTTGACAGAGTTATTTTAAATGCATGATGTACTATTAGAAAACTTCAACTACTTCAAACTACAGTTCATTTGAAACGGTAAATAGGTATAATAAACGTATTAACACTACTCACAAAGCATAAAAAACAGACATAAAACAAGTAATGATATATAATGAATATAAGACAAAAAACAAGGGTACCATCAGCAGCATCAAGTCGAATGGTTAATAATTATTTCGCCAAAAAACTCAGATGTTGAAGTTGAGACGAAAATGTTCTTTAAGCTTAATATTATTTTGGTGCATTTTATAGTAATGATTTTATTTTTATTTCATTATCAAATAAAGGACACACCAAAAGAAAGTGGAACTCATCACGTTTATACAAACAAACTGAACTTTTCCTTTCATCATTTGGCATGTTCTGTTGGCAGTTTATGGGCTCACGATATGACAAGTATCAAATACTTTGTCAAGTGAGACAAAAATGACAAAATATAGTTTGATTAAGGAAAAATATACTGTTATATATTTATAGAAGTTGCTATAAGATGAGATAGCTTAGGTAGAATGCCATTGTTGAGTATGTACATCTTTAGGTTGTGATGTGAAGCCTTTATTAACCAGTTACCATTTGGGAAGCATTGACTTTACCATATGCAAAAAAAAATCAGTTTAACTTATTACTAGTTTCATTGTCATTTATATTTTATATTAATTATCCTTGTCCAGTATGAAATGATTTAGTATAAAGATACAGGGGAAAATACTTACGGGGTATTATGATTTATGAACTCATTCTAAAATGACATTATTACCGTTCCCCCATATTTCATTGCCGTAAAGTAAAATTGGTAAAACTGTGTTATTGAAAACATCAATTTGAACATCGTACGGTAATAAAGTCTCTTTATTTCCTTTAAAAGCGAAAACATCTTTGTAGCCTGATCAGCAAGGATTGTTTGCTTTAACATTTGATCCACTCTTGGTAAAGTATAATCCAAGATATTTATATTCATCAACAGGTTCTTATACATTGCCACCTAACTTAAATCTCACGAGATTTCTAGCCCTCCATGTACTAATGATTAATACCGTTGTTTTTCCTTTATTTACATTTGACTTCCAAGTTTAACAATAATTCTGGAAAGCATGTAAAGCATTTCGGAGATCTATGATGGAATCACTGAAGATAACTGTATCATCTGCAAATAAAAGTTTGAATTATTTAATGTAGAGCCTTAAGCCATCAATTGTACTTTCTTTATTCACACCTTGAATATCATTTTTGGCAATATATGAATCTACATCATTTAAAACATGAAAGGAGAGAAGTGTTGCCCTTGTCTAGCCTCTGATAAATAATCAAAGGTTTTACTCCTCATGAAGTCATGACTTTAGATTTTATGTTTACAAATTAACTATACGTTTGAAACAATGACAATTATTATCATTATTGATTACGTTCTGCCAAAATCTACTCTCCAAACAGATTCAAATGCTAACATGCAATCCACAAAACAGCAATAAAAAGTTTCTGATCGGAATGCAGACCATCAATTCCGCTCATCAATATGAAAAGGTTATCTGCTGTTGAGAATTATTTACGAAAACCTGCTTGATTCTCGATTATCAAGTAAGATATCTCTGCATAGGTGTTAACTCTTTTAATTAAACGCAAGCTAAAAGATTGTCTACGCTACTTTAAAGAGATATCGGTCTAAAGTTTTCAGGGTTTGATGAGTACCTTTATTTATTTTTTTATTGGTTTTAATAATGATGCCTTCAGTCCAACTGTTTGGAAAGTAAATTTTCTCTAGAATGGCATTAAAAGAGTTTACATAGACAGGAAGCGCAATGCGTATAGTGGATTTGATGTGTTCATTAAGGATACTACCATCGATTGATGTTTTATTATTTTTTAATTATTTTATCACTTTAAGTGTTTCTTGTTCATTAAATGATCATGTATTTCTTCATTCATATTTTCAATACCTGCTTGCATGGTTCTTTCTGATTGCAAATTATCATCATTTAAAATGGGATTGTCATCAACCATTCTCATTTTTTAAATAAAAATCATCTAAGGATGCAATCTGACTATTTCTTTTAAAATCTTTGTCTTAAACCTAGTTTTATATAGTTTATATGTACTGTGTTGTTTGTGGAGTTTTGTGCTGTTGTTTCATGTTTCTGTGTTGTTTTCATGTTTCTGTGTTGTGAGTGTTTGTTTTTGTGTTCCGTGTCTTTTGGGTTTACCCAGTGCCATTAAACGGGGTATATGTTTAACTTTTCGGCTACTGAGCTTGTTTCTGTAGTTTTTCATATTAATATTAATGGTTTTCAAAAATGTTCGAGGGTCAGAACTTTTGATAGCTTTTAATTTATTAATTTTGATTTAGTTAAATGTTTTTTTCTAACTACAAACATCTCAGCCTAAAGTGATTGCGTATAAGTTTTAAATATGTTTTAAAGTACATACTTTTAAACTAATAACAGCTTTTCATGATCATTGATATATATTTCTTACCCTGTGGCTTTCACAACTAAACCAGGGGAACGTGTGTTGTATGTTGATTTTACCATGGTTATTTCATATCTTATGCATTATATCAAAATAATTTGAACACCTGTTACTAAAGCCATTCGATATAGTACAAAAACTACCATCCATATTTTTATAAGAAAAAATAAATGTAAGACTCTAACAGGTCAATTCTTTAACAACTGTACAATAAATGTTATTAAAGAAAACATGTTTCTCTATGCTTATTCAATAATTGAGGGATTTTAAGTAAGTTTTGTAAGTTAAAGCTGCACTCTCACAGATTGAACGTTTTGACAACTTTTTTATTGTCTTGGAACATGCAAATTTTTGCGTAAATATCTGAAAACCAATGATAAAAGACTTCTGATAAAAGATCAGATCGCAGCTTTTCATATTGATGTTTTATGCATTTTTCTTAAACCGTTAGTAACGGTTTTAGCCATAAAACATTAAATTTGGAATGGACATATGAAAATCTGCGATCTGATCTTTTGTCAGCAGTCTTTCATCACTGGTAAGCAGATATTTACGCAAAAAAATTCTAATTCCCAGACAAAAAATGAAAAAGTTGTCAAAACAGTAAATCTGTGAAAGTGCAGCTTTAAGATTAAGAACTCAGTTAACATTTAATAACCAATGATACTGGACAATGAACGTCACGCAGTAAATGACTTAAATCATGAAAACTCATGTCAATGGTATTCTAAAATTTGATATGAAATAATCAACTGAACTACTTCACCGACATGTAAATTTTGGATTACAAAAATCAGATCCAATACGACCGTTGAACAAAAACAAATTATCACTTTTGCAAATTTCCATAAACATATAGCCATAGTTATTAACATTTTGATACAGAGGTTAATTTAGCATATTAAAAGTTGCAAATATGTTTGAATCATTAAAGAATATATATTGCATATTAAGCAAATCAGATAATAAATCATCAAGAATAGTAAAGTCATGCAAATTGCAACACCTTGAATTCATATATCCAAATACAATTGATGGTCATTTTCAGAACATATCTAAATATCTTATTTTGTATTTCGAAAAGGATCCGGATGAGAATTTTAATAAATTCAAGAAGGATGTTAAGTTTGCCTATCTTTACATATTGTTTTTATATCGATATTTTCTTTAATTGGTTTATTTCCGTTGCCGAACGGCGGTGAAATGAACCATACTGTACACGATAAATGTCACTATCATCTGTGCCCACACCCCTTGTATAAAGGACATTGGCTACTGAGCTTGTTTATGTAGTTTTTCACATAAGTAATTGTTTATGATGAGCTGATACACATCAGTAAAACAAGGATAGCTACTTTAGTTGTCTCAACATTTGTGATACATGCGTATTCATGAATCTTTTCGCAACTCAATTTACCACATTCGGAGCTCCTCGGCCATTTTTATCGGAAACAACCTCGATTGTATTTGGACGGTTTACATACTATAAGATGCACTATTACTCCTGAATATTATTCACCACAATTAATAATATTGTTTTAATTTCCCAAAAGGGATAAATAAATGTCGAAAACAAAGGTTCTTATGGAGGATATCGAGTTTGATTTGAAATAAATGAGCAGAAAACACGGTATTTCTACCTTATGACCATAGTAGACCACAGTAAATCTTTTAGCATTCACCCATAATTTAATATTATTTGCGCTTTCTGCTATTAAATACACGGTTACAATCTTCTTATAAGTAATTAATAATTTCAATAAATGCATTATTTAGTAAGTTGTTATAGGATTATAAGTCATAATTAATGTTTGTTATACTTGTGTATATAGTGATTTGAATAAGAATGTCACTTTAAAAAAATGCTACGTTTAAGTCCGCTTCAAGTAGACCGCGTAGTAATTTTATTTAGCATTTAAACTTTATGACTTAACTTTTGGGAATCTTATTTATGTTTGCAATGATACACTTTACTGGCAATCGATGTAAACCTAGATCAATAAATACAACTCTAAAACACTACATTTTATTAATGATATATGATTGTCTACATTTCAAATAAACTCTCATATGTTAGGCGATATGATTAAGAGTCCGACACTTAGAATCCGTCTGGGTTCAAATCGCTTTACCCAGAAGTAAATCGTTTTTAGTGAACTTTGTATAAAGACCTCCTGATTCTTCACAAAACTGGATAGATCTATTTGAAACTCAATACAACAAATAAGGAAGCAAGGATAGTGAAATATATGCTATAGGGGACTCTAACATCAATTATTTTCCAGACAAAACAAAAAAAATCAATAATGCAAAATGGGAAAATTTTCTTTCTAAGTTTGGAGTTTCTCAAATCATTGAAACGCCAACTAGGATTCATACAAATGGTTCGTCTATTATAGACCATATATATACAACAAGAAAAGATCTCATCTCAGATATTGCTGTATATAATTATACCTTAAGCGACCACTTGCCTATCGCTTGCACGAGATCAGTAAAAAAGAAACAAGTGAAAAACAGTCACTATTCAATAACATATCGATGTTATAAAAGCTTCGATGAAGATCTTTTTAAAGCAGATTTAGTTAATTCGAATCTGATCCTTATCGATTCAGTAGCAAATCCAAACTTTGCTTTGGACATTTTATATGATACAATTAATGCTGCTCTTTCTAACCATACGACAATCAAACAAAAGAGAATTAAACATGCGAGTCAACCGTTTTGGTTCTCGGATCAAATAAAACAAAAAAAAATTGAGGGATTATTAACTTGCACAAAGATTTTGAGAATTACAAAAAAACACGAAACAAAATTTCATCTATGATACGCAAAAGGAAGAAATCCTTCTATAACGATGCTATCAAAAATAATAAATCTTCCAAGTTTCTTTGGCAAAACCTGGATGATATTACAAATAACAACAAAGCACACCAATTAAGTATTCCAAATAAACTTATAATAAATGAAGACGATATTGAGGGTATAGTGGAAATATTGGAAGCCTTAAATTCTCACTTCACCAATATATCTAATATAATTCAGTGAAAACCATTTGCTAAGGAACATTTTTCTACTCTGCAGAAATATCTGGATGAAAAATTGCGACATCATCAATTTAATGTGGAAAATATTACAGCCCTTGATGTAAAGCACATCATTGACAAACTTGACATTTCAAAGTCCACTGGTCCTGATGGAATAGGACCAAACATTTTATGCTATTGTGGCGATTACATAGCATCTGCAATAGCTTCTATCATCAATAACAGTATAGAAAGCGGTATATTTCTTGACACATTGAAAGAAGCTTCTGCTGTCCCGATACACAAATCAGGAAATAAGTACGAACAGGGAAACTATCGCCCTATTTCCATTCTCAATACTTATTCAAAGATATTTGAACGACATATTGCGTCTCAGTTGCAAATATTTTTTAAGAGAACGGATATTATACACAAAATTCAGTCGGGTTTCCGTCCAAATCACTCATGTCAGATTGCATTAACCCATCTTATAGATACATGGTTGAAGGGTATAGACAGTGGTGATTATGTAGGGGCCATTTATCTCGATCTCTGAAAAGCATTTGACATAGTTAATCATGAAATACTCTTAAACAAACTTAAAAATATTTACTTCACAGAAAGGTCTATGAAGTTATTTAGGTGTTATCTGACTAACAGGATGCAATTTGTGAAAGGGAATAACGTTAATTCTGAGAAAATGAAAACTATGTCGGGTGTCCTCAAGGATCAATACTCGGTCCCTTACTTTTTCTAATATACATCAATGATATGCCTTTAATTTCTTCCAATTCATGTACTGACTTATATGCAGATGATTCCACGTTATACAAAATAGGTCCAAGTATATTGAGCATTCAATCAGATCTACAAAAAGTCTTAATAGCATGAACTGTTGGTGTAAGACAAATAATATGTCAATCCATCCACCAAAACCAAATGTATGATTCTATGTACTAATTATAAGGCAAAACATGCATTGCAACTTGAACTATCAATAGATGGATTGTCAGTAGAAAACGTGAAATGTCAAAAGGTCCTCGGGGTGCATGTTGATCAGACATTGTCATGGCATACACATGTTAAGACTGTAGTGAATAAGCTTAATTTAAAATTTGCACTTCTTAGAAAAATAGCATATCATCTTACAGACGGGATGAAATTATTGTATTATAATGCATACATCATGTCAAACATGGAGTACTGTTGTAGTGTCTGGGGACTTACACATTCCTCAGATACCACAAAAATAATATTCAGAAAAGAGCGATCAAGCTAATTATAAAGTCGGGAACTAGCCACTGTGGAAACATATTCAAACAGTCAGTGTTGCTATCTTTTGAAGACAGGTGCTATTATCATCTTTCATTACTTGTTTTCAAAAGCATGAAATGTTTGACTCCTTCGTACTTCACAGAATTGTAAACATTTGCCAAAAATGAGCACTATAGCTTGCTTTCTTCAGAAAACAAGGATCTTTTTGTTGTAAAACCTAGAACAAACTATATCAAAAATTCATTTGCCTATAAAGCCATGAAAAATTGGAATTCTCTTCCTTCATACATTACATGTCAAGATAAGCTACCAGCTTTTAAACATGCATTAAAAGGCTACTTATTGGCAGAATAATTTTATCACATGAAAAAAATCTTGACACTTTATTTAATTCACATTATAATAAATAGTTCATTGTTTACATGAATTGTGTTAATGTACGTATATGACATTCTTGCAACAACTTGTAATGGATACTAACAAATATGTAAATGTTGAAAATATATTGATTGAATGTGGTTTTACTGGATATATCTACATTATTTACGGTATGAAATTATTATAATTTAAAATCATCTTATTAAACTGAGATGTGTTTGTCGAAGAAATGTATGATAATGATAGTGTGATTGTATGTTTTGTATGTTGCTTAATATGTAACTTAGTATATGTATTTTTGCAATACTTTTTGTGTGAAGGCCATGCTGGAAATAAGTAGTATGTCTGTAATGATTGTACACTAAGTATGTAACCTTCGTTAAATAAAGTTGTTATTATTATTTGGATAAGCGAGATGGTATGTTGGTGATAAACGAAAGCCAAATAAATCGTTAAATATACATGCAATATTTTTATATGAGCCCAAGACAGACCATATGGCTATATATGAGCAAATATTTTTACTTCTTAATTGAGTTTTTGCGCATTGTACGAGCATTCCCACATATGTCTTAATAATTGATCGATGTTTTTTAAGTTATTGACGTTACACGTCTATTTAAAAGTAATATACCAAATTTTAACATTGGTTAAATAACGTTGTATTTATCAAATCAACGCATACTATTGTTGAAAGATTGACGTAATGCGGATCATGAAATAGGAATGTCCAATTGTAATAAACTACGGAAATCGAAATATAATAATTATTGTTTATGTCAAATGTTATTCCAAAGAATATTAATATACCAAAGAATATTTGAAATCATACTTCTTTGTTCGAAACTACATACATAAATAAATGAATGTCATGCTTTTCACAACAATGTTTGTTGCACCAAAGATGCTCATTGTATCTTCAGGCAAGGTAAGAAACATTGCAAATATAAAACATGTATGTACACGCGCATCAAAACAGCTTTGTTCATAAATTGTTGACCCTATATGTATCGATATAATAATATAAGCCTCATGAGAGCAAGCATTTGTTTGAGATAAATGAACAAGACTGAATCTATTTCTATTTTAACTTCTTTGCCCCCTATTCCGTACAAAATACGTAGTTTCCGAGCTTTTAAATGAGAAAAATGATTGTTTGTTTGGTTTAATCATGAGATGAGGCCGAATGTACGACTCTTAAAAGTTCTTCATACTTGAGAGGGTGAACAATATTGTTATGATTACAAGTGGTATTTCAAAATAACTTAAATGTCGGCATTTTACCGAATTCGCACAATATGTTTATTCCACTAAATCATGTTTTAATGTGAAGACACTGTATCCATTTGATATTGATGACAAAAACATAGTTTAATGATTCCATTTTGATTATCGTATAGTTTAGTTTGCCATTATTGCGCTTATATATTCCTATAAAATATTTAAAAAATGTAAGCAGTTTAAAATAATATGAGCCTTAACAACAATTAACAATATTTTAATTTGCTAGATATGCAAATAAAACACGTTCATCTAATTGCCATAGGATTTAATAGTTACAATATACTATTGCAGTAAACAGGACTCTCACAGCATTTACTGCAAACACAGCTGCTACACAGACAGACGGGATATAAGTTAGGTAACACAAAAATGTCATGCAGCTTTTAAGCATTTCAAGGATATTCCGATTCAATTTTAGGGCTAATTAGGACTGCATTCTAATAACTTATGTTTTTTCAAGGAACCATTTACCATTAAATAATTGAGTCAGACCGACACACATATCCGAGGGAGCCTTAAAACAAAACCTAATTGACAATTATACAATAAAAAATTCTCGATAAATTTGGGACCCTGCTTGGACGCAAGGACAACAAACAGGAGATGTATTACTAGGAGTTAAAAAGCCATGCATTAACTAAAAAATAATCTTAAGCAAAATGCATTTTCAGGAAGTATACGTCATTATCCGTTTGTGTACGTAAATATATAACTTAAGATGTATTAACAAACTTAAATTAAGCACAGATTACAGTGCATATATAATAATATAAGTATAAGAATCAGCCTTGTTTATTTTCGGTTTGCAAAAATAACCAAACAAATCCGTTGAATTTATATATGCGGATAAGGCAAAATAGATGGAATGGAAATCAAGTGTTGGTGCACTAAACCGAAACATGCAATATGGCTGCAGAGTGATGGACTCTTATGGACGTTGCATATGTGATATGAGTTAGTTTTCGAATGTCTGAAATATAAGACGATTGTATATAGTGCAGCATTAAGATATAACTTTCAAAACCAGATTCTGAACCCATTTTGCCCAGTTCAAAACTATCACAATATTTCCTAAAGTCGAACAACATCTGATTAAGTTTCGTGATAGCCTCTATGGTGCTCACAAGAATTTTCTAACATTTGACCGGGTAACTTTCACAGTTTAAAAAGTCTGACCGATTAATATCAAATTTTGGTTCGGACATGATTTTCCAAGATTCAAACTAGTTACATAGTTTCTGACCTCATGTGACACTGTTTCAAACTTAACAATGGCAATCTGATTATAATTCATATATTTTGGACCAGATGTATTTCCTCTAGTATGTTTTTAAGATTTGACCGAGTGAACTAGTTGTTGACCCCTTGTTATCCAGTTTTAAAATCTGTGATATCTTATCAAATGTAACTGTGACGCTATGAAGGTACGGATGGACAACACAAAAACAATATCCCCCTACCTAAACCTTCGGTAGGGCGGGTAAAAACAACTCAAATAACAGAATAAAAGTTTACTTTTTGACAATGTGTTTAAATACTTCAACGGTTTTGTCTGGAAGCTGTGGAATAGTAATACCAAAATTGCTATAAATTAAAACATAACATCTTGATGTGTAACTAGCTAACTAGTTACGAATGGCAATCAACGTAAGTCAAATTAGCACAAAGCACGTTTATAAATACGTTTGCATACACATGCAAATACACGGATGCTCAGATAGATGATGTGACAATGGTAATTAAGCAAAGAAATGCATAAACAAACATGTTTTAAAATGTATGTCAAACTGCGCGAGAACATGAAAACATGATGATAGAAGTTGTTTGTAATAGATAAGAGAGGTACTGAGTGTTTCAATCTTGAATATAGTTATCTTCAATACTGTCCTGTAAAATAAGTAAATCAATAATTATGTTATTTTAGTAGTTGATTTCAGCGCGACGTGAAAGCAATTCGGCAATCTCCAGCAAGCTCGGAAAATAAACTTTTTGTTTGGCGGAAATAGCCGAACAATGCATGAACGAAATTTGTTCTTTGCCAGAGCTAGCAGAGGGGTGCATAGCAGTTTTGACGATACATTCTTGAAAACGATGGTATTGAAATTCACATTTTCAGTTCTTGGTACGAAACCGTACATATGTATACTAATACATGATGTTTTATTGTCACTCGGTATTAACAGAGACTTTGTTTGGAAGGTTGTTTTCAAGACGCTGCCATTTGATGCATCCTCGCTGAAAATATAAAACGATCACAATGTTTTGTTTTCGATATATTTAAACACCCAATTTTATCTGCAAACATTTGACTCGTCAAAGATCAAGGTAACGGCACATCTGATAAAGCTACACCGAACAGACAACAACAAGCTGGCATGCCTTTTATGCGATCTTTTCACATTAAGACAGAAGTAAGATGTATTGAAAACATGTCAGAACGGCATCATGCAAAAGCTTGTGTTATGTTTTATTGAAATAGTGTAGCGGATCTATGTATAATGCTTGATTAAATATTGAACCTCAAAACTATTTCTAAAATTGAAATGTTCAAACATATGTTTTATTTTGTCATTCTAACGACTTTTGCTCAGTGGAAGGTCCTTAAATCGAAACTGTTGTTTTCCCTCTTTGGACAGATAAGAATTTACTTTAAATCGATTTTAGAAACTAATATATTCAAAATTATTTATCAGCGTTAGATGCTCAATGGATATTAATTGCTATTTGCTTCCAACTATCAGCATATTATTATGTTGTTATTAACGGAACAGTGAATATAGTTTTAAATCATTTACGGTTACCGAATTGTTTTTTTACATGGTAACAATCTTAGGTTTAAATATTTGTAGCTTAAATTTAGAGCTCTTCTGATAGCAAGGTCTACATTCAGGTCAATTTAAATATTTATTGTAGTAAATGGACTTTGTCGGTCAGTGTGGAAAGGACAAAAAAATGGTGTTTAGAAAACGTGGGCGTTTAGGTGGTCAAAAGCGGACTAATAAGGATAAAGCTTTTGACATTGTACATTCGATTAACTATTTTGGTATTGAATTCTCAAAAAAGTCATGTCATGCAAATGGCTAGACCATTGGCGGACATGGTATTGTTTGCTATGAAGTCTCTTAAGGTTACGAACAAGTGTAACCAGATATTACTTAATAGTACCCCATATTGTGTTTGTATTGTCTTTCATAAAGTATAAACCAAACGTATGGGGTTATTTTCAGTGGGAGATGAAAAAAGAGTACATAGACAATTTTGCGCATGGGCTAAACGTCAAACGCTACTAATTCCTTGTTGCTTTATGGAGAGCTTGTCAGATTTATGATATATCTTGAGCGACAAAATATTTCTGTAAGTTTTATAAAGAAAACAAGGTAATTGGATCCTCAGTGGTGATAGGCCGACGACCGCCGATTACTGATCATAGCGTATGCAATATTCCATTAACCGTAGCCGTATTCAATATTCATTTTGTGATCTAACTACGAAAGCCAAAGGCGTATGCAATATACACTGGAGCTTTGATAACAGCAATATAATAGAGGTTTATTCAATTATCGTTCTGATTTTAAGGAAAATATCTTGATTTAAAACATATGCAATTAAATTTATGACGGTTACAACACATTTCCGACGCCAGAATCAAAATTAAATATACACCAACCACCAGTTGTTGATGTCGGTTCGATACATTTAGCTTTACATCCATTCTACCTAAGTTGATATGAAGATACGCCAACATTATGTTTAATTATGTTCATCCCCGATGCTATTCAGTGCATCCTTCCCACCAATTGCATACCTGTCAACTGGCCGTCATTTTTTGTGTCGCCTGAAAAGACGACATATAGGGGTTACTTTTGTCGGCGGCGTCGGTGGCGGCGGCGGTGTCGGCGGCGGCGGTGGCGGCGTCGGCGGCGGCGTCCGCGTCCCATTTCGCTTGTCCGGGGTATATCTCCTAAACTATTAGTGGTATCAACTTGAAACTTCATATGTACATAGATCTAATTGAGGGCAAGAGCAGTGCACAAGAACTGTTACTCTTGCTTCCATATTTTAAGAGTTTTGCGCTTTGTTATTGTTCATGCTTAAAGTTTTGTCCGGGGCATATCTTGTAGAATATAAGAGTTATCAACTTGAAACTTCATATGTAGATAGATCTCATGGAGGGCAAGTGCAGTGCACAATAACAGTAACTCTTGCTTTCTTAGTTTTAAAATTATTGCCCTTTGTTAATTTTCATGCTTAAAGTTTTGTCCGGGGCATATCTTGAAGAATATAAGAGGTGTCAACTTGAAACTTCATAGCTAGACAGATCTCATTGAGGGCAAGTGCAGTGCACAATAACAGTAACTATTGCTTTCTTAGTTTTAAAGTTATTGCCCTTTGTTAATTTTCATGCTTAAAGTTTTGTCCGGGGCATATCTTGAAGAATATAAGAGGTATCAACTTGAAACTTCATAGCTAGATATATCTCATTGAGGGCAAGTGCAGTGCACAATAGCAGTAACTCTTGCTTTCTTAGTTTTAAAGTTATTGCCCTTTGTTAATTTTCATGCTTAAAGTTTTGTCCGGGGCATATCTTGAAGAATATAAGAGGTATCAACTTGGAACTTCATAGCTAAATATATCTCATTGAGGGCAAGTGCAGTGCACAATAACAGTAACTCTTGCTTTCTTAGTTTTAAAGTTATTGCCCTTTGTTAATTTTTATGCTTAAAGTTTTGTCCGGGGCATATCTTGAAGAATATAAGAGGTATCAACTTGAAACTTCATAGCTAGATAGATCTCATTGAGGGCAAGTGCAGTGCACAAGAACCGTTACTCTTGCTGCCATATTTTTTAGAGTTATTGCCCTTTGTTAATTTTCTTGCTTAGGTTTTGTACGTGGCATATCTCGTAAACTATAGGAGGTTTCAACCTGAAACTTATTCCGTAGGTATATCTGATTGAGGGTTCAAATGCCACCTACACTTGAAAGTTAAATGGCAACATCATTGTCTATAAATGAATAAAATGCCAATCTAACAGCTATAATGTCGACAGTAAATAATTCGTCAGGCGACACATCCGACTCGCGGAGTTCTTGTCTGAAAATAATAGACGACTGTTGTCTCCCTTTCATCAAACACAAACACATTTTTTTCACAGCATAAAAATACTACGCGATAGCAAAAATAATGGTATCAGAAAATAAAGCGTTAAGTAAAGTTATTGGACAAGTAACATGCGCATAGCAGGTCGCATTGTATGGAGTGTATCTAGGTCGCTGTCATTAACATTGCAAGGCGTGTAACAATTCTCATACGCTACAGAGGAGTGTAAGATGGCAATATGTTGTCACCTTGTGGACTCATAAAATTGGAACTCGTCCTTACACCGATCTTACACCGTAACAAAGAACTATCCAGTATACAAGTTGTTAACTTATTTATAGGTGTTATATGTATATATGTTTTAGTTATGTTCATGCATATAATAGAAGGTGTTTTTTTCTTCTTTCGCTGTTTTTTTTTTTAAACGCAACTTGCCTATTAGTACAAGCAGAAACATTAACAAAAAGCTAAGGCACCCTTATCCGAAATCTTGAGCGTTTCAATGGACTCAAAAATCAACCTGAATGTTTATTTTTTAACGACAATTCTAATGTTGTGAAAAACAATGCAAAAATTCCAACTTATAGGTAGATCCAACGTATATGTCATTTTCTGAAAATAGCAGAAAATATCCAATAACTTAAATTGCTTTTCAATTTTTATGAGTGCATGATAATTATTGATAAACAATAAAGATAGAAATGTATTTTGTTTTCAAGTAACAATGTCAAAAGCGACAAATACTACCTGAACTCGGACGTCATAAACTGCTATTTATATGTAATATATTTTACAGGGAACATGACCAAACTTACTAAATTCGTCACACTTTTTCTTGCAAAGAAAGTGTTCCTGCGTTCATATTCTCCTTCAAATTCATTTAAATCCTTCTCGAAAGGTGAATGTTTAGTCCGGATCCAGCAAAGTTCATCGCTGTAAATCAGCGTGTTTCTTGATGTTGTTCTACTTCAATGTTTCAGGTATACATTTCTACATTGTATAATAATTCATGATTGATTTGTGGTTGGAATTATGAAAAATGACTTGGGTACATCACATTTATTAGCAATAAAACCTTCTTCTTGAATAAGTCAAGCTATGATGGTCATATCCTGTGTCTGTGATTTTAAACCGTATTTTAACATTATTTAACACTGTGAAAAAATATTTTAAGACCGATAAACTGATTTAGTCTAGAAATGTAGTTCGCAGTCATCATTTGTGAGAATAAAAGGAAACATGAATATAAATATATATATCAAGGAAGGCCCAATTTATTTTTATTTAAGTTTAAAATAAAATAAAAAAAACATTTCATTTTGTTTAAAACACAACGTTGATTTCAATTGACTGATAATTTCAATAATGTACGCTGGCATTGGTTCGAACGTTCAGACATTCATATAATAAGATTCAGAAAATGACTTAAAACTATGTTCTTAACAAACAATAGACTATTAATTCCAATTGCAATACAATCGTGACATTAACATAACATATTTGTGAAAAAGTGTATGCAATCATAAATAAATAGATGTAAATTGTAAAAATTGAGAATTAATTCATTATTAATTTTCTTTGAAATAAAAATAAAACAAAAAAGTATCTGGATTGGTTAAATATATGTTTATGTGTTAAAGCTTAAAGATGATGTATCAGACATAGAAATTAGGCGAACTATATTTTAAGAAAAATAAGTCTCGATGCTATGTTACTTCAGTGGTTTACCCTGCATTCATGTGTTGCTGTAAACGTTGGAAAATGTTTTCTAAAACTATTAATAAAGTTGCTTTTAATTCCTCTAGACGTTTTCAAAATTTTCAGGATTAAGAACAAAAGTTTATTGCATTTTGCAAGTTCTTAAATTTCTTTTAATCACTTGTCGCACGTGCAGACATGTTGGTTTCTCAGCTAGAACAACAGAGCATGCAAGGTAAAGATTCAATTTCAAACCAATTTTCTGATTACCAGCAGTCTGGCAGGCGGTGGTTAACTGCACATGCATGTCTGAGGCACAGATATAATGCAATTATGAAACGAGCGAGCGAGACCGCATATTAAGAAAAGAATACGTTGAGACCGCATATTAAGAAAAGAATACGTTGAAAGGCTTAATAATATTTTATTGGAAAATATATATGCCAGTTTACGTCTGCAATAGTTGTTCATTTCTATGGGGAAAATCTTTTACCTTTATAAAATATTAAACGATAAAATTAAAACCAAATACAAGTTTTAATTCTTATTTATAAGCCCCATTATATAACTGAAAATAATCACGTCATACATATATATCTTTCTAAACATTTAAGGTATATAATAGACTATGAACTGTTCCTTAAAATTAGAACCCAAAATTTTCAAAAAAATCCAACATAACACGTTTTTTGCGCCGTGAATATACGCCCTTGGGCCAGAGTTTTTTATTTTTCGTTTTACGGGAGCGCCGTACCTAAATATTGCAAAACCCAAATAAGAAAAAGATTCAAATTCCTAACTTTATTTTTATTTTTCCGCCGCCCGTTCTTCGGTCTCCGATAGAAAATAAAATTTAGTGTTTTTTAACCTATTGCTAATTTCACAACAACAACAATTTATCGAGCACAATTTCCAAGATGGCGAAAGCCGGCTTCTTGCTTATGATGTTAACTGAAATATGTTTCATTGTTTTGTGATATCACATGTATATGCCATGATGAAAATAAAACTTGAAACTTGCTTATTATCATCAACTAAGCGCTTATAAGGAAAATGGCTGCCTTTTACGAAATTTTAAAGTGGATTTAGTTTGAAGACTGTTGTTCATAAAATCAGTGCGTTTGTTATTTTGTGATATTTCGGAACGGAATTGTATTTCCTTTATACCAACGCATAAAATCTCTTAAATATTTATGTGTGTAGACCTGTTTACACGGGGATACACTGAGAATTGAAATTGGCTGTACAGGTTCCGACTACAGAAAAATTCGAGAATGTGACATTGGATTTGGCTTGATTGTCTAAAGACAATAAAGTTATACCAACATATCGCATACCATTTTAATGGACATTGGCTCCTCTTTTCATGTCACCCATTTTAAAATGGATTGTTTGTATTAAGAAACTAAAAAAATGGACTCTACTGTGAAATCTGGTAAGTTTGAGTTACATACCTTGTTTCTTTTCTTGTATACCAAAGACATTAAATTTCTTCAGATGTGTTGTTTATCTCAATATATGTACCCAAAATGATATTAATCAACATTTTAGACACAAACAATGTGCCAGATGCCTTGTATTTTGCCAGTGCAGTTTCAGTGACTATAAAAGCACAATTAAAATATATATGCTCATATTAAAATCATGCATATATAATAATTTATGTGTAATTTTACTAATTTTTATTTAAAAGTGCAGTGTTAATTACTGTGGAGTTACAGTCGAAGAATATATTTGCATTGGTGTGAATCAGTTGACTTGACTTGAGTTGGCGTTTAGGGAGTAAAATGAATATCCAAAATTAATGTTGAAATAAGTTCATTAAACTTGCATTATGCACCAGATTATGCTCCAGTCAATTGAAACCACGGCCCCCCGGCCCGCGGGTATAAAGGGATAACGAGAGAAATGAGCCGTATATTTACCTTGGTGGCCCCGCAGTGCTGAGAGAATGCGGTGGTTTTGTTTTTGCACCGAAAATAGTGGGGAATGGGCCTTACCTCGGGGTGCAGGGGGATTTGGCATGGATTTGACCAGTAGACTGTAGTTTGTCTCTACGCAGGGCGGGGTTTTACCAAGGCTTGGCTGGACTGAAAGTCAAAGTCTCCGCTATTCTCCAGACCTGGGTGGGGGGCTGGTTACAATTGACTGTGGCTACTTGTGAAAATGACATCTTGTTTTGACTTTATTATACAGATCTATAATATAACAGGCAGTATGGAGTACGAAACAAGTGTGCACAACTTCAAAACATACATTCTTTAAATGTTTCCGAAAAAAAGAAAAAAATAGGAAAAATCCATCTTTTTTATTTATTTATTATCGACGCTCATTTTTCGACATTTTTTTTTCTTAATTTTATTCCCTCCTCCTGGCGCTTATTTTTGAAAAAAATCCCGTAAAACGAAAAAAAAAAAAAAAAAAAAAAAAAAAAAACTGGCCTTGGTATCGACCATTTTCAAGGAAGAATTTGATGACGATATGACGATATACAGTCATATATTTTTGGAATAAAACAATGGTTAAGGAGTTAAAACATCAATCCGTGAAGTGATTCTCGTGTCATTACGTTTGCATTTCCCATGACGAGAATCACGGGTCCATTGCCAACGGGGATAGCGAACTCTTCAAGCATGGTCATAATATTCTTAAATTGATTTGGAATCCAGTGTAAAAATCCTTGCAAATCTAAAATTAATGAAGAAAATAGGATATCTGCGTTAGTTGAAAAAATCCCTGGGTTAATAAGTTACTTTTGATAAGTTGTAAGTAGAAAATTCAAGATAAAATGCATAAGTAATGTTCATTGACTATTAATGAACTACTTCAACGAACGAAGAAAATTTCATGAATGTTAATAAACAATCATAAACAGATTCTCAGCAGGGTGTTAATCCACACCAGGATCAGCCTGGGTCGAACATCAAATATAAGGTGTATCTAGAGGGTGAACGATTCTTTAATTATTTAAATTTCCCGAAATAAAACAAAACTATCCAGTTTGAACACTCCAATTGTATTTGAAATTATATGTTTACGTAATGTGACATTTATCATACAAATATACATCCTCGGTAACCAACCGTATTCATAACTTTTATGATGTCATACTTGTTATGAATTCGCTGATGTGCCGAGAAATCATAAATAGCTGCATATAGCTTTAAATAATCAAAGAAAGTTCGTCAGACCTCATACTCAAATTGTTGTACATTTTAATTTAAAAACTATGAATGACCTTGAGCCTAACTATACACGTTATTAACACGAATTTAAAGAATAAACAAAGTTTTCATAAGTAGAGTTTGGTACCTACTTCTTAATCCCCGGTTCAGTTCAGGACCTATGAATGAAAACCCGGTATCTGCGTTACGGGATAGATTTGTTAACAAAGAGTTAAAAGGATTACGAAAAGTTGAAAACTAACCTTTTAATGTCTTCTCGTTTCAAAGGTCATTCATATAGAACTAATGGTTACTTCTAGAACTAAATGGTAAGCCAAATAGTCATTTTCAGTTAAAATCCATTGTATGATAGGTTCGACTTTGATTTTCGGACATTTTATCCTAAACTTTGAAATGAACTATGATATAAAGTTGCAGTCATGTGAAACAAGATATGATACTATCTTTCTGCGAGTTGGTCAGTTTGTATCCAAGTTATTTATCCTAAACATTTAATCCATTATAATGTAACACCAGCTTTGAATGTTTTGTTAAATGAACGCATGATCGTGTTTCTACATCCAACTTTAGGTTAAAAGTACACAAGAAATAGGTTTGAAGACATCAAGTTTAAAATATTATTTTCAAATTAGTTTATCAGTCGTCGCTTTAACTCCGAACTTTTTTAAGTGTTTCGGGGCCATATGTAGATATATTTATCACTGTTATAGACTTGTCTGCTGCTGACGGCTTTAAGTCCTAGATTAGCCAATAAAGACCGGTAGTCTGCGTCAAGGGAAACATTTGTTTAAAGGTAAAAAGACTACAAACTGCTGAAAATCAAATGTTTTAATGTATACTTATTTCCAAGGCTGCGCATGTTGATATCTTCAAATTAAAACCTTTATAATGTATGTAAATTACACTGAACTTATAAGGTGTTTCTGAGGCTGATTTGTTTGGTTGCGTTTTTTTCTCATTTTTGCCATTTCGTCGATTGTGCGAAAATCATTACTTGGCGAAATCGAAAAAGCAACCCAAGTGAAAGTACGACAATCTGGATGGGCACAATTGCGAAAATGTGTCAAGTGGTAGGGTGAAAATGCGCCACATAAACATTTCGCTTTTACATTCGGCCACTTAGCACATTTTCGCTCCGCTAAGCAGTGTTGCATTTTCGGCCAATTATTCATTATAAATATATAGAAAAATATTAATAGAAAGTAGAGATAGAGATAGCAGAAAAAAATCATTTTTTATTATGAATATGATATTGCGAAAATGCAACACTGCTAAAATAGATTATATATATTTGAATTATAAAACGGGACAGGCGGACAGACAGACAGTCAAACAGATAGACAGACAACGTGATCATTAGCGGTTGCAGACCGACGGTTCAAATAAATTGATGTTAAGGGCCATGATCTTGTGCTTGTAAATAACAAATTTAACAGCAAGTTTCTTACTTATATGAAAATGTGGATTGTTGTTAGCTTTACGCATAAGCTAAGCTGATATAGGAGTGCAGGAATGAAGCAAGCCATCGAAAAATACCAGGCGAAGAGTTTTAAGCGTGTATCATAATTAAATCGCTGCTGTAAATCTTAACAGAGAACAGTGGATATTGGGAAGCTTAAATCTCACCAACACTCTTGAAATCGACGCGGATAAAGCTGGATGGTAATGGAAGTTGTCACCGAACAAAACGATACACTGTCAGGGGGTGAAGGATATGGTGGATTGCTTACAAATGGGACTACTTTGGCAAATTGGACAAGGAGGGCACCACCCTCAACGCCAATGTACATTATGATCTCGGCGACGGTCCTGTATTCGGTGATATTTCTGGTGGGTGTTCTTGGCAACCTGCTCGTGGTGCTCGTGATCACGTGCAGCCGGCGGATGAAGACGGCGGTGAATGTTTATCTTGTGAACCTGTGCGTGGCCGACCTTCTGGTTATCATAATATGCATGCCAACCGCTCTCGTGGACCTATTCGCTAAGGAGGTTTGGTACTTCGGACCCGTGCTATGTAAGTGGTCTAAGCTTATACATTGTTTAAAAGGTGTAGAATGTATATTCAGAATTCATTGCTTACATTTTTTTGTAAGAATATGTGGATTGGAGATGTTTGTTATTAATCCGAAATTATCATGATATAAAATAAAAAGCTTTTCTGATGTATGTTACAAAGCTTAGTATACAATAAATTAAGAAAGAAAACACAATTTAATAATGAGTGGCCAGATGCATAATAAATGTTTACGTCACAACAACATAATATAAAGGGAGATGTAGACCAAAATCAATTCTTGACAAGCTCACAGGTATCCGAAATAGTGTTGCTTAGTTTAGCAAACATTTCCAAGCTATACCAGGACCATGGTAAAATTACCAACTCACCAAATATGCAAATACAGCTGAAGGGCATGTCAAAAAAGATGATTAACACAAAATAAAATAACAAATACCAATGGTTAAAATTAAATAAACACATCTGCAATATACAAATTAACAAAACCATTTATACATAACAATCGGTGATGACATGTTTCCGACATCAATAATATAATTCGGATAAAAAATATTGCCAACTAAAAACAGAATAAAAACCGGTATGTTTATTGGTAAAGCCATATGTTACTCGTGGACAAAAATAGGATAATCAATGATTTCAATGCAAGATTGTTATTTATATTCCAAAAGATATATTTTACGATAGGACTTAGCCACGTATGAAATGTTAACTTTATGTACGCACATTCATGTTGTTCTGTGTTTTATACTAATGTTCATACCCCTGTGTTGTTCTGTGTCTTATACTAATGTACAAATCCCTGTGCCGTACTGTGTTTTATAATAATGTACATATCCCTGTGTTGTTCTGTGTTTTGTACTAATGTACATACCCCTGTGCTGTACTGTGTTTTGTACTAATGTACATACCCCCGCGTTGTACTGTGTTTTATACTTATGTACATACCCCTGTGCAGTTTTGTGTTTTATACTAATGTACATACCCCCGTGCTGTACTGTGTTTTGTACTAATGTTCATACCCCCGTGTTGTACTGTGTTTTATACTTATGTACATACCCCCGTGCTGTTCTGTGTTTTATACTAATGTACATACCCCTGTGTTGTTCTGTGTTTAATAATTATGTACCCACACCTGTTCCGTTCTGTGTTTAATAATTATGTACCCACATTGTGCCGTTCTGTGTTTAATAATTATGTACCCACATTGTGCCGTTCTGTGTTTAATAATTATGTACCCACACCTGTGCCGTTCTGTGTTTAATAATTATGTACCACACCTGTTCCGTTCTGTGTTTAATAATTATGTACCACACCTGTTCCGTTCTGTGTTTAATAATTATGTACCCACATTGTACCGTTCTGTGTTTAATAATTATGTACCCACACCTGTTCCGTTCTGCGTTTAATAATTATATACCCACACCTGTTCCGTTCTGTGTTTAATAATTATGTACCCACACCTGTTCCGTTCTGTGTGCTGTTCTGTGTTTTATACAAGCCAAAAGTATTTTAATAGTTTAAATCTAATTTACAACGTCTCGAAAACGAATAACCACCCACATATCTATGAATATTTAAACTATAGAAAAACGTGTCTTGCAGCCAGAGGCAACGGTAAGGAAATCCAATTTCATTAATACATATATCACGGTGTCGTCGTTCTGTTTCTGGAGTTACATAAGACGAGGATAAAGAAACCTGTCAAGCAAAAAAATAATGTATGGCCAGTCGCTAAACTTTCCTGATTGAAAAGGATTATAAAACCTCACGCCACTTTGCTTTAAAATTACCCATAGTCATCATACCAAGTTCCGTCATGTCTCACGTGTTATTTCTTAATACGATCCTCACGTGCCGTCTATTACTACTAGGTATATTTCTTGCGTTCGCAAGCGCATTGGCGCAACATAGGCTTATGAAATATAGTTGACAATTCGTGTAAGTAGACGCTAAGCATTTCGCAGTTGTACCCGGTGTCGACAATATTTGTTGGATTTAATGTTGTTTTGAATCGTCCATAGGATATTATTTCTAATTTATTGTACTAAATAAATTTTTTATTCATTACTATATTTAAGCACTTTTCAACGTAATGTGTTATATGTTAAGAGTGCTATATAAATGTGGTATAATAAATACCGAACATATATTTAATTATCTATAGTTTGAAAATTCAAACCAGAAATTTAAACGGCAATTAGTGTTTACACTGGTGCTCCAAGGGATCTTGATCTGTTTATTATATACATTGTAATTTTACCATAAGGTATTGTAAAAACTTGTAACTATTGTAAAGCAACGTTGTTTAAACGAGAAAGCGTATCCAGTTAAAAGGTCCATCACATCAGATTTCATTTAGCATTGTCAATGATCTTATATATACATCGTAAGAATCCATTAGTTGTTCATAGTTTTAGTTTAACCCTGATATCAAACGGGTTTAACACATTAAGTTCAACTTCAAATGTTTGTTGGATATTGTGTAATATTTCGAAAATTATATATAAAAACAGTTTCGTTTGCTGCATTGAACATCGCAACTTGTTTATACATACTAGGATGCTGTCTATGATATCTAGGTGTGTATCTCACTCTTGGTTCATTATACAGTGTGCATTCCAGAAGAAAGTGTCATTCATCTAGTTAAGCTCAAACAGTGTTTAGGCGCGTGGATTGCGGTCTATTCCATCGACCCGATTCAATGAGGATCTATATCAGGGTAGCTGTATCTAATCTGTTGAGATATGGTTAGAATCTAAATCCTGATACATTTTTTGTATATTCAATCCCTACTGGATATGTCTAATCCCCTATGCCAATACTGTATAAATTATCTTGATATATCTTTGTTTTACCAATTCTTTTCCTAAAACCAGGCTTCATATAGACCTAGATAACATAGCAGGTATATGTGAATGAACACCAATTCGGTTTGTTAGAATGCTGTTCCATATCAGTCATCAGCATGTTATAAACCATTTTATAATACTTACTATCATTATAATGCCATAATTCGACCCAGTATTGTCTTATTGTCTTAGAACTTAATTTCTCTAACTCTCTGTTGATAAAGTCATATTGTGTCGTCTTTCACCGAGAAGGCATTTACAGAACTGTAAATAAACCCTTTCAACTTGATTGATTTTAACAAGACACGTACGTTTAGATGTACAATACATACATTGAAAGCTGTAACAAATGTACATGTAAAAACGATGCGTGGTTTGTAAATAAAATCGTTGGGATTGATGAAACCAGTATGCTGGCTTTTTCTAAGTTATGTTTTTGCTCTGCCTCCGGTACGTTAGCTCCGCAACCAGCTCTTTCGATGAAAATGAGCATAAAGCGTTTAAATAGCAGTTTCACCATTCAAAAAGTGTACGGCAGTCACTAGCGACTGTTATTCGATATTTACGCAACATATAAAACAATACGTAAAAGCAATTGAGAACAAAAGTTGTCTAAATGACAGTTTCGTTGGAAATCTTTTAACATTGTTGGACGGGGAAAATGACCCTGCCGGAACAATTTTCATGTTTAAAATACGAAACTGTGTTTTCCGTGAATCTTCACCATCCTTACATGGCACTACATTCCCCGAATATTAAAATGATCCTTTTTTCTTTATAATGAGGAATAAAAGTTTGTCATACTCGCTTTTGTCAACAAAACAGTGCCTCCGCTTTAGTCCGGAAGTGGCTTTCGCTCGTTGTCCTATTTCTCTTTTTGATTGTGGAGTGATTGTTTGCAGGGCGTGTCAAAGTCATTGGATTCCGGCTAGTCGTAATAGTGTTGTTTTTCTAAAAGAAATGGAAACAGTGCATATATTGTTAATACTGGTGGTTCCATGATTATTGGAGCCGTATGCTTCGTGAGGCCCCAATGCAACATTTTTGTTGATAACCTTATTTTTTATTCATACTATTGATTGCATATGTCCAATGACAAATCAAGGAAATGTCGACCAACCACCTCATAGGGCCTTGATAATGAAACCAAGTCACTGGTAAAATGCAGCTAACGATACGGACACCTTAATTTCTGGTAACAGCATGGTTTTTGCCGCTATAGTGGTAAAAGGCAGAGATATTATCGCTATAGTGGTAGAAGGCAGAAACATCATCGCTTTAGTGATAGAAAGCAGAGATATTATCGCTATAGTGATAAAAGCCAGATATATCATCGCGAATGTGATAGAAGGCAGATATATTATCACGAAAGTGATAGAAGGCAGATATATCATCGCGAAAGTGATAGAAAGCAGATATAGCATCGTTGCAGCTGCTTTAAAAAATGCTTCTTGTGAATACTTGACCTGACTTGATGTTTTGATCTAAAACGTAATACTCGATACAAGGATGGAGAAATACGACAGTACTATGATGATAATGCGATATATAATCGTGTTTTCACTATTAAACTGTCGCGTTTTCACCCTTATTATATCGTGAGATTGCGATTTTGCGAACTCTTTATAATTTATAATTAGTCAACGCAATAACTCAAGAAAATATTGATTGACCCAGGACCATGTCACTCAAGTTGAATGTTGGTTTTCGTCAGTACTTGACCAATAGACAGTACGTCAACGGCTAAGGCCACGACCAATATTTGTAGAGCGTTTTTTTACACAAAACATGGAGAACGGTTAAACCTATGACCATGGAAAAACAGAAGTTAGTTGATGTACGTGAAGTTAGCGGCCTAGCGGCCTAGCGGCCTAGCGGCCTAGCGGCCTAGCGGCCTAGCGGCGTGAAGTTAGCGGCCTAGCGGCCTAGCGGCCTAGCGGCCTAGCGGCGTGAAGTTAGCGGCCTAGCGGCCTAGCGGCCTAGCGGCGTGAAGTTAGCGGCCTGGCGGCCTAGCGGCCTAGCGGCGTGAAGTTGGCGGCCTAGCGGCCTGGCGGCCTAATTATTTTTTCTATTTCCAAGCAATTGTTAATGCGTTTTTTTTAAAACAATGATAAATCAAGGTTTTTTATTCATATAGTTACATAGCGGCCTTAAATTGTTATATATTCAGAATATTTTTCTTTACCCTTTATTCTTAAACAATTTTAAATTAACTGTTTTATGCACAAATAATCACTCTGAAGCGTTTTTCAAACTTTATTCAAAAAAGTCGATCAAGCACTTCAGTGACTTAGCGGCATAGAATCCTGAAATTAGCGGCCTAGCGGCCTAGCGGCCTAAATTGAATCCTATTTCAAAGCATGTATACATGCATTTTCTTCTAAAACAATAACATTTTAACTGTTTATGCACAAATTAGCACATTGAAGCGATTATCAACAGTTTTTTCCCAAAAACGTCGATAAAGCAGTCAGCTATTTCAAAGCATTAAACATGCCCGTTCTTCTTAATCAATGATATATTAACTGTTTATATGCACAAATTATCACTCTGAAGCGTTTTTCAACTTTTTTTCAAAAAAGTCGATCGAGCACTTCAGCGGCCTAGCGGCCTAGCGGCCTAGCGGCGTGAAGTTAGCGGCCTGGCGGCCTAGCGGCCTAGCGGCCTAAAATGGTTTCCTATTTCAAAGCATGTATACATGCATTTTCTTCTTAAACAATGACATATTAACTGTTTTTATGCACAAATTAACACTTTGAAGCTATTAGCGATTATCAACAGGTTTTTTTTTCAAAAGCGTCGATAAAGCAGTCATCTATTTCAAAGCATTAAACATGCATGTTCTTCTAAAACAATGATATATTTATTGTTTTTATGCACAACTTATCACTCTGAAGCGTTTTTCAACTTTTTAAAAAAAAGTCGATCAAGCACTTCAGCGGCCTAGCGGCCTAGCGGCGTGAAGTTAGCGGCCTACTGGCCTAGCGGCCTGGCGGCCTAAAATGCTATCTTATTTCAAAGCATGACTACATGCATTTTTTCTAAAAAAATGATATGTTAACTGTTTTTATGCACAGACTATCACTCTGAGGCGATTATCAACATATTTTTGAGAAGGATAGGCATGTATGCTGACTGCTTAATCGACTTTTTTGAAAAAAAAAATATGTTGATTATCGCTAATAGCTTCAAAGTGTTAATTTGTGCATTCAAACAGTTAATATGTCATTGTTTTAGAAGAAAATGCATGTATACATGCTTTGAAATAGGAAACCATTTTAGGCCGCCAGGCCGCTAACTTCACGCCGCTAGGCCGCTAGGCCGCTGAAGTGCTCGATCAACTTTTTTGAAAAATAATTGAAAAACGCTTCAGAGTGATAACTTGTGCATAAAAAACAATAAATACATCATTGTATTAGAAGAACAGGCATGTTTAATGCTTTGAAATAGCTGACTGCTTTATCGACGCTTTTAAAAAAAATGTTGATAATCGCTAATAGCTTCAAAGTGTTAATTTGTGCATAAAAACAGTTAATATGTCATTGTTTTAGAAGAAAATGCATGTATACATGCTTTGAAATAGGATACTATTTTAGGCCGCTAGGCCGCTAGGCCGCCAGGCCGCTAACTTCACGCCGCTAGGCCGCTAGGCCGCTAGGCCGCTGAAGTGCTCGATCGACTTTTTTGAAAAAAGTTGAAAAACGCTTCAGAGTGATAATTTGTGCATATAAACAGTAAATATATCATTGTTTTAGAAGATCAGGCATGTTTAATGCTTTGAAATAGCTGACTGCTTTATCGACGCTTTAAAAAAAAAAATGTTGATAATCGCTAATTGCTTCAAAGTGTTAATTTGTGCATAAAAACAGTTAATATGTCATTGTTTTAGAAGAAAATGCATGTATACATGCTTTGAAATAGGATACCATTTTAGGCCGCTAGGCCGCCAGGCCGCTTACTTCACGCCGCTAGGCCGCTAGGTCGCTAGGCCGCTGAAGTGCTCGATCGACTTTTTTTGAAAAAATGTTGAAAAACGCTTCAGAGTGATAATTTGTGCATATAAACAGTTAATATGTCATTGTTTTAGAAGAAAATGCATGTATACATGCTTTGAAATAGGATACCATTTTAGGCCGCAAGGCCGCTAGGCCGCCAGGCCGCTAACTTCACGCCGCTAGGCCGCTAGGCCGCCAGGCCGCTAGGCCGCTGAAGTGCTCGATCGACTTTTTTGAAAAAAAGTTGAAAAACGCTTCAGAGTGATAATTTGTGCATATAAACAGTAAATATATCATTGATTAAGAAGATCAGGCATGTTTAATGCTTTGAAATAGCTGACTGCTTAATCGACTTTTTTGAAAAAAAAAGATGTTGATTATCGATAATAGCTTCAAAGTGTTAATTTGTGCATTCAAACAGTTAATATGTCATTGTTTTAGAAGAAAATGCATGTATACATGCTTTGAAATAGGAAACCATTTTAGGCCGCTAGGCCGCCAGGCCGCTAGGCCGCTAACTTCACGCCGCTAGGCCGCTGAAGTGCTCGATCAACTTTTTTTTGAAAAAAAATAAAAAAAAAGCTTTAGAGTGATAAATTATGCATAAAACAGTAAATATATCATTGTTTTAGAAGATCAGGCATGTTTAATGCTTTGAAATAGCTGACTGCTTTATCGACACTTTTAAAAAAAATTATTGATAATCGCTAATAGCTTCAAAGTGTTAATTTGTGCATAAAAACAGTTAATATGTCATTGTTTTAGAAGAAAATGCATGTATACATGCTTTGAAATAGGATACCATTTTAGGCCGCTAGGCCGCTAGGCCGCCAGGCCGCTAACTTCACGCCGCTAGGCCGCTAGGCCGCTAGGCCGCTGAAGTGCTCGATCGACTTTTTTGAAAAAAAGTTGAAAAACGCTTCAGAGTGATAATTTGTGCATATAAACAGTTAATATATCATTGATTAAGAAGAACAGGCATGTTTAATGCTTTGAAATAGCTGACTGCTTTATCGACGTTTTTGGAGAAAAACTGTTGATAATCGCTTCAATGTGTTAATTTGTGCATAAAAACAGTTAAAATGTTATTGTTTTAGAAGAAAATGCATGTATACATGCTTTGAAATAGGATTCAATTTAGGCCGCTAGGCCGCTAATTTCAGGATTCTATGCCGCTAAGTCGCTGAAGTGCTTGATCGACTTTTTTGAAAAAAGTTTGAAAAACGCTTCAGAGTGATAATTTGTGCATAAAACAGTTAATTTAAAATTGTTTTAGAATAAAAGGTAAAGAAAAATATTCTGAATATATAACAATTTAAGGCCGCTATGTAACTATATGAATAAAAACCTTGATTTATCATTGTTTTAAAAAAAACGCATTAACAATTGCTTGGAAATAGAAAAAAAATTAGGCCGCTAGGCCGCTAGGCCGCCAACTTCACGCCGCTAGGCCGCTAGGCCGCCAGGCCGCTAACTTCACGCCGCTAGGCCGCTAGGCCGCTAGGCCGCTAACTTCACGCTGCTAGGCCGCTAGGCCGCTAACTTCACGTACATAGTTAGTTGACCTATCCCAGAAGATCAACCTGGTTTGTATTTAATGTCAGAAGCTAGAATATCAAGGCTGTGGTCAATAGTCTTAGAATAAAACCATGAGCTCATTTTTTACATGTGTCTGAAGCAGGGCTCAGCACCGCGCTTAACTAACATTTCTTGCTTTCGGAGGCGTTCAAATTTTTACAATTAATTTAGTTTCAATTTGGTCTGTCAGAAATGCACGCACACGTTGCACGTAATATGCCTGGAACTTATTTCAATTCGGCACGCACGTTAGAAAGAAATAATGTCCCAGCATTGCATGTTCTGAAGGTCACATATGTACGTGTGAAAACATGCAATTCCCAAATCATTTCCTTCGAAGAACACGTGAAAACGAATTGATATCGAGGAAACATGTATCATGAATAGACACATATAGAAAAGATAATAGAGAATAAAACGTCTGCTGTTTACGCATCGCACATGGCAAAATAATTGAGCAATTAATTCATAGTTTTCAACTCCATTGGGAAGAGAAGTCTTCTATACATCAGGCAGTCTACGACAAACAATATTCGAAAATCAACCCATTTCAAACCACGTCTCGTTTTCATCCTATGTTTAATGGAGCAAGAAACATTTACCGTATGAACTGGAATCACCGAGTACACTGTCATGTTATAAATGCTGCTCAAAACCCAGTACGTATTCCAGAAAAGTTAATTTTATTCCAAAATGTGACATTCTCACGCATAATATGGAAAAGAGCAATACGATGGAAGTGGTTATCATAATCGATTGTTCATGAAGTGACAAATTTATTTCAATAAACTCTTCTCATCTTCGTGTCTTTGATGGGAAAATACTTTATGGAAGGGAAAAATGGGCTAATGAAATATAGGAATGCATTGAACGTTTATTTTAAGGATAAGTCCACATTATATCATGACAAATTGACGTACCAAAATTGTTTTACATCATTAGTTTATTCTCAGCGCTAAACTAATACCAATTATAACGTATAACTAAGAGCAATGATTGATATTCCTCCGGCATTTCGTTTTTATGGGTGTTTATCAAAAATAAATTAGAGGAAGATATCTTTTATTTAGTCTTATACAAGTAAGTGCACGGTCTTAATAAATTCTATAGATTATACATTCTTTACCTGTGGTTGTTGGGAACCTGGAACTAGTTCTCGTCCAATACCGTTGTTTAGACGTTAATTACTACACGTGTCGGTGCAGAGGTGCCAAAAAGGAGTTCAAAAGGAGTGGTAGAAAAGGCACTTTTCGTCGGTCGAAGGGGAAGAGTATTCGTCTCTTCTATGCCCGCTTGTGTTCATCCAAACCTGAGCGAGGCTGTTAAAGGGAAACACTCGAAAATACAACGAGCTTTGGAGCGTTCGTGTGTTGATTACCCGTCATCTTCACAATGCTTACATACTAATACTCATATTGCCGCTGAGTGGACTGACTCTAACTAGAACATTTTAATTGAACAACACGCGTTCTTAACAAAAAATATCATACTGCGTAAGCGATAATCCAACAAATGCGTTTATATATATTATTGATAGTTACAATATTGTTCTCAATAACAGAATATACAACAGACCATATAAATCCAGTATGTGTATACCACGTGATAAATTACGTCACAAATACTACGTCGGAAGGCAATATTTTGCTTCGAAAAATACTTAAAACAAAGATAACTTTTCTTTTCCCTCACCATTTTAAACAAAACAAGGTACAGTCTATGCCACTATTATTACCGGACTTTAATAAGGTGATTAGTTTCCTGAAATATACTTAAAACAAAGATAACTTTTCTTTTCCCTCACCATTTTAAACGAAACTAAGTACAGTCTATGCCACTATTATTACCTGACTTTAATAAGGTGATTAGTTTCCTGAAATACATCGACAAACCTGTTTCCAAAATAATGTTTTGACAGTATTACATCAGGCGGCGGTTTTGTGAAATTAGCTTTGTCGAAATGTTCTAAGCAAATTAACTCTCAATCAAACTTGAGTAAAAATCCGAATGCAGGGCTCTGTAAGCGGTGTACACAGTGTAGTGTTTCATTTAAAACATGTATGGGGAAAATATAGTAAAGTTATCTTTGTTTAAAGTCGTCATTTGAAGCAAAATATTTCCTTCTGACCTATCATATATGACGTAATCTTTATCAACGGTTGTACAATAATATAATTACGTTCTGATATTTTACAACAGAACTAAATCATCAGAGCAGGTACAGATATATATACAAATAGAAAGAAGTATTTATTTCAACTATCGCCAATACCCAATATACTTAGTTCACAAATAAGACAAAATTCAAAAACAAAATTGAAACACTTCTGGGTATGTATATTAAATGAACATACAAAACGTTCGTACAAAAGTGAAATACATTATTTTATAAGTTAGTGAGTAAGTAAGTAATAAAGTGAATTGTTTATTATTGTGACATGTGCAATTCAAACAGAGTAGTAATAACATATACATACACACATTTGCACCCGACCCGTTGGGTCTATAGGTCACCATATCTTAAGTGTAATGTAAGTACCATAAGGTATATAACATAAATTGACTAGTATCATAACAAAGTTGGTATTACAGATACAATGTGAGTTCCAAGAGCGATAGAAAATGATCAAATACCGCATTAAGAGTACATAATAGTTCTCAGGTAGGCATTTACAATATATTTAGACAGTTTCCTAGGATATGAGGACATTAGAATATATAATTTACTGTCTGTATCATTGTTGATTAATTGACGTGAAATTATTTCGTTCAGGTGTAACAAACGTAGATCACTGTAACGATTGCATTCAAAAAGAAAATGTTTCTCGTCTTAATATGATTTTGCTGGCATATTCAGCAAATGCTCAGACCCAGTGGTTCCCCAATATAACGTCCAGTTTCCACTCTCAATGGCAAAATTCCAGTTTGTAATTGACAAAGTAATGATCTTTCGTTCTTTTTCAGGTTAAGGCTTATGCAATCCTCTAATTTAAATGACGTTTTGAAGAGTCTATATGTTCATAGTTAAGGGACGTGTTCGATTTCTCTCTTTCATACATTTGCATAATGGGAATGTATTAAATCTTTTGCCTGGGGTAAATTCACAGCTGATTTATTGTCGAACGTAGTTGAAAGTCCAACCGCATAGAATATTTCCTTTATTTCTATTAATTTCTTATAACTAGTTTATCGCTATTGCGTATGTAGTGTTCAAAATATTCGTAATGAGTGTCAAATAGTATACACTACGGATTTATGTTTTGGACAAATTTGCCTTTACATGTGAAGTCGAAAAAAGTTGGCCCTGTATATTTCTTTACAAACACACACAACATGGTTTTACTGCGGGCTCTTATCACACCCTCTGCCATCTCTGTATATGATAATATAAGTATAGTGTTCAGTAATTAATACGATTTTGATATGAGAACACATACAACTATGTATGAGTGTCGACGTTGTAGCTCCTCATTACCCCCGTAATATGTTCCATTAAGTAACACATGCCACTGGACTTGACTTTTGGTAGAGCAGATACGTGGGTGGAAATATCCCTCATATATGAATGTTTTTAATAACAATCATACATTATTATTTTTATACGTCTACTTTTTTGTTCTCACCATCGCTGACCACTACTTCTAACAAAGATCATATACT
Source organism: Mya arenaria (assembly GCF_026914265.1). Taxonomy (NCBI): domain Eukaryota; kingdom Metazoa; phylum Mollusca; class Bivalvia; order Myida; family Myidae; genus Mya; species Mya arenaria. The sequence continues at coordinate 11,965,152 of NC_069135.1, read as the reverse complement.
GTTTATTCAAAAAGCTCAGACGCGCTTATGTTTTAAGGTTGCTTCTTTGCAGACTCACAATGCATTTAAAGCCTAAATGCCACTCAGGATTAATTAATTTAAGATCAAGATAAAGGTGAGTAAATAACTAGAATAGAGTCTTAAATGATGTCTGATAAATTCCCGAGGTCCACACAATGCTTTAGTAAAAAAAAAAGGAAAAAAAAGAAAAGTCCAAATTGGATCATCGACAGTACCTACGCAGACGCCGGAATAGAATGGAGAAGTAACTAGAGAATAACAAGATTTTCAAATGAAATTTCTGAAAAAAGAAAATAGCTCCTGTTTTTTTTTAAATACATGTGATGCAAAATGAAAAATCGCAGATTGATACTCGATTATGCTTTTTGTAAATGGACTTTTTGTGTTTCACGAAATAAAGTGCGGCAAATAATGAGTGTTAGAACTATGATATCAAAAGCTTGAACCATTTAGCAAATATTGATATTTGCTAAAATTTTGTTTTTGTAGACTATAATTTTCATATAAGTGTAAACTGCTTTATATTTGCATAATTGGTAGATTGAAATTATCACGTGATGAAATCAATGTATGCTTAACATGTCAAAATTCTTACCTTAAAGCTGCACTCTCACAGATTGATCGTTTTGACAACTTTTTTTATTTTTTGTCTTGGAAGGAGCAGTATTTTGCGTAAATATCTGCAAACCAGTGATAACAGACTGCTGACAAAAGATCAGATCGCAGATTTCGTATTTCAGTTCCGGAATTGATGTTTTATGCATTTTTCTTAAACCGTTAGTAAGCCATAATACATTAAATATGGAACGAAAATATGAAAATCTTCGATCTGATCTTTTGTCAGCAGTCTTTCGTCACTAATTCAAAAACAAAAAGTAAAAAAGCTGGAAAAACGGTAAATCTTTGAGAGTGCAGCTTTAATGAAAGTCCTGGTGGTTTAATGATTCAGCTGTCAAACAAAATTTGTTAATTTTTCTTGACTTTACCGGCATGGGTTCGCTACCCAACATACCTTTTTATACTATTACTATATTTTTTTCTGCAATTTCGACATCATAAAGTAAAATAATGATGAAATAAGTGTTTTATGGTGCATAACCGTGAAAACTATTTAAACTCATATCGTCTTGGTTAAAATGCAAATCATAAATATATATATAGCAACATAGGATGTGTAGGTATTGAAAGGTCACGTGATATGCAAATTTTGAAATGACTTTGTGCGCGCTAAATTTAGACGATACTAAAAGTTTCGAAACTTTCGGTTTTGTTGCATTTTGTAATTTGTAATTATTGTAAATGCAGTATTGAGAGGTTGAAAATGTAAACAAAGTTAAGAAAAGTCATTTGGGTATACATACACAAAAATAAGTTAACATTACTAACACATAATGGTACTTGAATCTGATATTTTCCACCATATAACATAGCGATTCATACAAAACGCTCATGCCATACATTTGACTCGGCTGAAACATTTCATAAATAGCCCCATTCAACATTGTACGAAGGTTTTTTTTCAAGAACATGTGACAATGTTATGCTTGTCATTTCAAGAATTGAACGTAGCCACAATGGTAATTATGAACACATTTGCCGTTAATTAGTACCACTTTATCCCGTTTCTAGAGAGTATTGAAATACCTCACATGTTTCAACGTCTCCTACAATAAAACCACCAAAAATTTCTACAGCTGAAAGCTGTCCGCTACTTGTATAATTTGATAATGGATTCATATGATCATAGAACAGAACAGAACAGAACACAAGTTTATTTCCACACATAACATCACACATATATACATCAATGAAGTAGACTATGATAGTCCATGATCATTTCCATTATTTAACACTTGCTTGACGGTGTATATATGTTTTTTAACTAGTTGAGATATTTTACAGTAACAAAAATAGTAGCAAATGTTAATCAAAAGAAGAATATCTTGAACTCTCAAAAGATTAAAGATTAAAATTAAAGATTAAAGAAAAGATTAAAGAAAAGATTAAATTTAATTCGTGAACCATTCTGTTTTAAAGACATTGTCTTTATATAGTTTCATTTGGAAATGTATATATCGGCAACCTATCTACACTCTTGGCCAGAACATATCTAAAGTTATTATACTTATTTTCAGATCTGTGATATTTCCTAAAGTAAAGTCTAGAAAAGCCGTAAGGGTTAGTCTTTGACAAAAGGTTGAAAATGTAGATAACTTGTAGAATTTCGCAAATTATCTTTGTCTAGATTTAAAAAAGGGTCAAATATAAATGTATGTGTCTGGCATCGTCAGCGAAGATAAACCCAGTGGACGACAAAATTACGTTTTTGCGAGGTTTCGTGCCTCATAAGCAGGCAATCTTAGCTATTGCTACATTATTTTGCGAAAAAATAACTCGTTGTTATGACTTTGCTTTATAACCCTAATTCTTGGCTAAACTTGTGTTTTTGTTGGTAACGTGAATACCTCAACTCATTTTTGCAGACGACGTCACAAATGTTACAAAGATTTTATGGTTTCGGGGGAAATGAAATTATAAAGAATAATTCTTTATCAAATTATGGCATATTTTGATTATTTTCAAATATAGCGAAATATGCTTATATCAATGAGATTTATTTATTAAACAAATTGCACGTACACTTCATGATGGGCAATACATACATTGCCTTTCTTGAATTTAAATTTATCTTTAAGGTACAATGATTAACAGCAACTATTTCTCAATGGCCAAATAACTTTCATTACAAACATACAAAAATAAAACAAAACACATCCGAGAATAAACGCCTATTACGTTCAATCAGTTTTATATCCCAAATAACACAATATTTCTTTCTATTATTAATGATAAGATGCTTATGTCTTTTTATGGTATGGTATCCAACATATGATATACGTCACGCTGTCCTGGCATCATTTAATCATTATATTAATCGAACTTTAAATGACATTGTTTAAACATTCAATGCCAAACGAGCTAATGATGATAACTTGTTTTGTATTATTTTTCTACCCAGCAAATTCTTTACCACGATAATATGCGGTCACCGAGTATCCGAAATTTGAATTATTGCGCATAATAAAGGAAACCAAAATGAACCATTCGGCCAGAAATTAACATCCCCATGATTATTAACATAATGTTTTACAAAAACTTTATGATTCTTTGTATGGTCAATTTACAAAGAATTGTATACGATCTAAACTGTTTTTCAATAAAATTATTCTATTTTGGTGTTTGCATTTTTTTGTTGGCCAATGACAATCGCGGATGTTTTAAAAATATTCTGACGAATACACCAACAATCACCAAAGTAGAGTTCATTTTCGACGAGCTACAGAAAATAGAGCAGGCTACTAGATAGACCACCTTATGTTCTGCAGATCGCAGACATTGATCTCTTAAAATAATTATACTTAAATGGAGTGTGCAAAATGCCAGACAGTATTACACAGTGGAAACAGGCTATAAAGCTTTACAAAGCATAAATCTGAAAATCAGGAATATGTCACCCTATTACCTTCTTGCACTCGTTTTAGCTTTATCGAGCGAATGTTTTCACTACGATTATAAAAAATTATAAACAAAATATAAGGTTATTTCCAGGGAACAATTTCTTCGTTTTTTTTCTGAAAAACGGGGCAGACTAACATATTTAGCTTTCAAGTATAAAAAATGCGGTATTTGTAATCAGACTATTAGTATCCGCCAATTACTCTCCATTTTGACGGGAAATCATGTTACACTCGCTGTCTATCACGACATATTCCTATAACAAACCGGGAACATTACGGCGTTTCCGTTGCGACGACGCACGTAGGAGGCCTTTTAGTACTATCAATTTTACAGTCACTTGCTTTCGCAGGCCGATAATTACGTCATTTTATTCTATTTTTATACTACATGGAACTATTTTTCAGTGACTAGAAAGCTGAAAATGCGATAGGTTATATCTGAGCAATATCAAGTTGTTTTTCCATAACGAAAACTCTGCTTGGCTGAGTTTTAAATATTGGCTAATTTCAAAACAAAAAACATATTTAAGCCAAACTTCAAATATTCTAAGGTAATTCTACTGTGGGTTGAGAACCACTCATATATGTATTCAATCGAGCTTAAATAAATAAGTATGAACTAAACTTATATAAATAATGAATATATTTTACAAACACAGTGCTTACACATGCAATCATATACTGGAATTGACGTCAACGTCATACAATGATATTTACACCTCAACTTTCATTCCTTAAATGAACTGCCTTTCGGCAATTGCGTTTATCAATCGATGAACGCAACATCTTCGGATATGTTCGGATCGCAATTCATCGCATAACAATCTACATGAAAACCATCGATCTGGTTATTGTTTGTATTGTGTCAGCAGATCCCGTAGAATATAATCAACATTTTAGAAAGTGTTGAATTATTATATTTTAAATCTCCACACACTTTGACCAGCCCAACTGTGTTCATACTCCGATAATGACATCGACCTCGCAATTCATTCCTTAATTAAAAGTGGTGATTTGTCACTAGTTTTGAATATGGAATTCAAAACACAACTCTCAGTCAGCTAGTATCGGTTTGTTTATAGGCTGGTATACAATGTTGCCTCATTCTGAACGCCTGACTTTCCCGTTGTGGTGATATATTAACCTTGGAATGTATCTATTTGAATTCTTAATACTAAATGTTACCCATGAGTAGTAACGCGGAGCACACCAGTAATTTGTTTTTCAGCTGTAAAAATCGTGTACGTGCATTTTCTTAAGTCATTGGTGTTTACAAGTAAAACGATGCAAAAACAAGTTCAAGGCCCCGTTTCAATCAAGATCGTTAAGCTTTCGATACACATGTAGCAAATGTCCAGACGTAAGCCCGTTTATGGCGTAAACTGCGTTTCATTAACAAATATATATCGTTTGAACATTATCGCATAGATTACGCCAGTACCTTTACGAGTGTACCTGTGCAGTCTTCAGCAGCTTAAGCTTCACGGCTAAGATATCTCATTAAAACGGGACCCTTGGCGTACGAATAGGTTAACAAAACAAGACTGAATTCCGAAAAAAAATGTAGGAAATATGTCGTCATTCTTTGTTTCAACATTTCAGGTAAACTCGTACCATTCATAGAGTACTCAGTGGCGAATGCTTCAATACTGACCATCTTTGCCATTTCAATAGAACGATACAAAGTCATCAAAAACCCGTTAAAGGTAAGAAATGCACCGTTCTTGTATTTTAATGTCCTATATTTAATGTATGGTGAATTTGATAATTTATATATTAGTACGTATTGTATATTGATATACCAAATAATGTGCAACCCTGGAAAACTCTTATTGACATTTTTCCTTCTAGAGTGTTGAGGATCATGCAGTCAAACTATGGCGGACCAACATCTTAATATGGATAATAGCCATGACCTTTTGTATCCCCTGGATAGAAATAATCGTTTATCGCCCAGCTCAACTTCTGGACGGCACCGAGGTTCAGGTATTTGCCGAATGTTTTTATCGCCCTATTAATATGTAGTAACCCTGAACAGGCCATTGCACGCATTCCTAACACGCCCCCAATCTCGCTATCGGTAACTACATTAAAAGGGCAATGGAGGTTAATGGCGATTTTCTTTTCAATTTTTAATGCATTTTAATGTTGAACTCATTGGAATTTACTGATCAAACCAAAACAAGCATGAATGTTTGTACAGATAAAAATAAATCAACATTTCCCAGTAAAAAAGCGCAAATATATCGCTTTTATTTTTTTCTGTACATAAATCATATACTTTGTATTGTTGTACAGTCCAATGAGTTATTATTAAACAAGTAAACTGGGTTAAACATTCAAGTTTGTTAAACTAACTTGGTTTGGTAATCCCATTCCGATCATAAAAAGATTATTCAATTTAACTTCTTACATTTACCATCGTATACGTTGGTTTAACCAAGAAGTTTGAAGTTACACCCTGTTGTGTTCAAAAACTGATTGCGAAACATTAAGATATAGTATTTTGATACAATAACATCAGGTAAACCAAGGCAAATTAACTAATTAAAGGCAAGTTGACAAATACAATATTGCTTCGCTCAGAAAATATGCACTTTAAACATATTATATACAAAGCGTGAACATATCACATACGTACAGTTAACATATCATGTACATACAGTGAACATATCACATACGTACAGTGAACATATCATGTACATACAGTGAACATATCACATACGTACAGTTAACATATCATGTACATACAGTGAACATATCACGTACGTACAGTTAACATATCATGTACATACAGTGAACATATCACATACGTACAGTTAACATATCATGTACATACAGTGAACATATCACATACGTACAGTGAACATATCATGTACATACAGTGAACATATCACATACGTACAGTTAACATATCATGTACATACAGTGAACATATCACATACGTACAGTGAACATATCACATACGTACAGTAAACATATCACATACGTTCAGTGAACATAGCACATACGTACAATAAACATATCACATACGTTCAGTGAACATAGCACATACGTATAGTGAACATATCATGTACATACAGTGAACATATCATGTACATACAGTGAACATATCATGTACATACAGTGAACATATCATGTACATACAGTTAACATATCATGTACATACAGTGAACATATCATGTACATACAGTGAACATATCATGTACATACAGTTAACATATCATGTACATACAGTGAACATATCATGTACGTACAGTTAACATATCATGTACATACAGTGAACATATCATGTACATACAGTGAACATATCATGTACATACAGTGAACATATCATGTACATACAGTGAACATATCATGTACATACAGTGAACATATCACATACATACAGTGAACATATCACGTACGTACAGTGAACATATCATGTACATACAGTGAACATATCACATACATACAGTGAACATATCACATACGTACAGTGAACATATCACATACGTACAGTTAACATATCATGTACATACAGTTAACATATCATGTACATACAGTGAACATATCATGTACATACAGTGAACATATCATGTACATACAGTGAACATATCATGTACATACAGTGAACATATCATGTACATACAGTGAACATATCATGTACATACAGTGAACATATCACATACATACAGTGAACATATCACGTACGTACAGTGAACATATCATGTACATACAGTGAACATATCACATACATACAGTGAACATATCACATACGTACAGTGAACATATCACAAACATACAATAAACCTATCACATACGTTCAGTGAACATAGCACATACGTACAATAAACATAGCACATACGTACAATAAACATATCACATACGTTCAGTGAATATAGCACATACGTACAATAAATATATCACATACGTTCAGTGAACATAGCACATACGTACAGTGAACATATCACATACGTACAGTGAACATATCACATACGTACAGTAAACATATCACGTACGTACAGTGAACATAGCACATACGTACAGTGAACATATCACGTACGTACAGTGAACATAGCACATACGTACAGTAAACATATCACATACGTACAGTGAACATATCACGTACGTACAGTGAACATATCACATACGTACAGTGAACATATCACGTACGTACAGTAAACATATCACATACGTACAGTGAACATATCACGTACGTACAGTGAACATATCACGTACGTACAGTAAACATATCACGTACGTACAGTGAACATATCACGTACGTACAGCGACCATATCACATACGTACAGTAACTATATCACGTACGTACAGTCAACATAACACATACGTACAGTGAACATATCACATACGAACAGTGAACATATCAGGCATATACAATTAAAATATGAGGCACATACAGCGACCATATCACGTACGTACTGTGAGCATATCACGTACGTACAGTGAACATAACACATACGTACCGTGAACATATCACATACATAGAAATCACATTTGTACAGTGAACTTATCACGTACGTACAGTAAACATTTCACTCACGTACGTTGAACATATAACGTACGTACAGTAAACTTTTCACATACTTCACTGTTTTGTAATCGGTTTACGTTGTTTATGCAACCGACAAGCGGTCTTTGCGGCGGTTCGTGGTACTAGTATCTATATTTAGGCCTTTTTCGTAGTATTGCCCCGGAAATAAGTGAACATTTTAGAACAACAGTGCAAAAATATGACAATACGCCATAAGGCGTGGAGAAAAACGACAATAGTCGATAAACATTATACATTTTGTCGATCACTGCCTACATCCTAATTTCATACGGAAACATTGTTATGTCGCTTCAGGGCTATTCGTATTTATGCTGATCCCAAGTCAGCTGGGAGAGAAAGCACTCATACATAAGCAGTATGAATATTAATGGTCTATGGTCTAGCTTTGTTAAGCAAGAATACCGTTTACCAACGATCGAGTGATGAACGACAGAGTTAACATGGACGTTTTTGTTTGTCGACAAGATTAATTTATGACTGAACGACACTTTCAATTGAATATAATGAGCACCGAGTGAATTCCTTATCGGAATCTTGGATACTGCTTTAGTGTTATGCAATAATTCAACCACTAATATAACAAGCATTCATAAAAAAAATGGATATGATGATTTTGCCCCCTGTCTGTTACGCAATAAATATTGAGCTTCTTTTGCTCGTACTTTTATGTAATCAGGTGATGTTTTCCACCTTAAGAAGCATGGAGTGGGTGTTTTATTGTGGATTATAGGCTTAATGTTAATGTTTCTAATACGACAAAACTTTCTCTACACCGTTTATATTGAAGAATTCTTGCAACCACATGTTACATTTAATGCATACGAAACACTTAGCGTACAGTTGTAACAGATGACATTTACGGCTTTTCCGTTAAATATATTTTCAGCCTGTCAATATTTGATGATGTAAAAGTTTAGATTCAAATACGATTAGCAACAGAGACGAACATGGTAATCACTTGTAATGTCCATTTACAAATTGGTATACGATATTTGCCTGGTGACCTTTAAAGTCACGAGGGAACAAATACTTAAACGGTTAATTCACCTAATTGGTTTGCTGAAGTTAAAAAGATATATCCTGTCTGGATTTTCGCAGCATATCAAACCGCCTGAACGACTATTGTCTGCCGTATATAAGCAGATTAAAAAGATCGTTCGAATGATTGCTGTTTGGATTGTTACAGCAGATTATACAGATCGTTCGTATGACTGTCTGGATTACAGATCGATCGAATGATCGTTATCACGATTGTGACAGCATAATAACGGAACGTTCGAATGATCGTTGTCACGATTGTGACAGCATAATAACGGAACGTTCGAATGATCGTTGTCACGATTGTGACTGCATAATAACGGATCGTTCGAATGATCGCTGTCACGATTGTGACTGCATAATAACGGATCGTTCGAATGATCGTTATCACGATTGTGAAAGCATAATAACGGAACGTACAAATAATCGCTGTCACGATTGTGACAGCATAATAAAGGATCGTTTGAATGATCGCTGTCACGATTGTGACAGCATAATAACGGATCGTTCGTATGATCGCTGTCACGATTGTGACAGCATAATAACGGAACGTTCGAATGATCGCTGTCACGATTGTGACATCATAATAACGGAACGTTCGAATGATCGTTGTCACGATTGTGACATCATAATAACGGAACATTCGAATGATTGTTGAATGGAATAAAGAAGCAGATTATACATATCGCTCGAATGACGGTTTTTCGCAGTGTTGCAGCAGATTGCATAGATAGTTTGAATGATTTGAATACTGTTGTCGGGAATTTTACAGCAGATTGCATTGATAGTTTGAATGACTGTTGTCTGGAATTTTACAGCAGATTAAACAGGTCGTTTGAAGGATCGTTGTCTGAATTATCGATTCAGTTAAAACAGACTTTCAAATGGTTTCTTATCTGGGTTGTAGCAACAGATTATTCTGATAGTTCGAATGACTAATGTCCGGAAATTTTAAACATATTGCACGGATCGCTCGAATTATTGTGGTCTGGAGTTTAGCAGCACATTACACCGATCGTTCAAATGACTGTTGTCTTGATTGTACCAACAGATTAAACAGATCGTCAGAATGGCTATTGTCTCGATTGTAGTATCATACTAGCTTGAACAAGATTGGTCGAATGCATGTTCTCTACATTGTGGCAGGACAGCTCGCTGATCGCTCGAATGATTGTTGTCTACATTATTGCAGCCGATTACACCAATCTTTCGAACCACTGTTGTCTGGATTATAGCAGCATGTTACATAAACCTTTCGAACAATTGTTGTCTGGATAATGGCAGCATATTATACAAACCGTTCAAAGGAATGTTATCTCGATTGAAGTAGAAGATCGTTCGCATGACCATTGTATGGGTTATACAGCAGATAACACAGATCGTTCGAATGACCATTGTATGGGTTATACAGCAGATAACACAGATCGTTCGAAAGACCATTGTATGGGTTATACAGCAGATAACACAGATCGTTCCAATGACCATTGTATCGGTTATACAGCAGATAACACAGATCGTTCGAATGACCATTGTATGGGTTATACAGCAGATAACACAGATCGTTCCAATGACCATTGTATGGGTTATACAGCAGATAACACAGATCGTTCGAATGACCATTGTATGGGTTATACAGCAGATAACACAGATCGTTCGAATGACCATTGTATGGGTTATACAGCAGATAACACAGATCGTTCGAATGACCATTGTATGGGTTATACAGCAGATAACACAGAACGTTCGAATGACCATTGTATGGATTATACAGCAGATAACACAGATCGTTCGAATGACCATTGTATGGATTATACAGCAGATAACACAGATCGTTCGAATGACCATTGTATGGATTATACAGCAGATAACACAGATCGTTCGAATGACCATTGTATGGGTTATACAGCAGATAACACAGAACGTTCGAATGACCATTGTATGGGTTATACAGCAGATAACACAGATCGTTCGAATGACCATTGTATGGGTTATACAGCAGATAACACAGATCGTTCGAATGACGATTGTATGGGTTATACAGCAGATAACACAGATCGTTCGAATGACGATTGTATGGGTTATACAGCAGATAACACAGATCGTTCGAATGACGATTGTATGGATTATACAGCAGATAACACAGATCGTTCGAATGACCATTGTATCGGTTATACAGCAGATAACACAGATCGTTCGAATGACCATTGTATGGGTTATACAGCAGATAACACAGATCGTTCGAATGACCATTGTATGGATTATACAGCAGATAACACAGATCGTTCGAATGACCATTGTATGGGTTATACAGCAGATAACACAGATCGTTCGAATGACCATTGTATCGGTTATACAGCAGATAACACAGATCGTTCGAATGACCATTGTATCGGTTATACAGCAGATAACACAGATCGTTCGAATGACCATTGTATGGGTTATACAGCAGATAACACAGATCGTTCGAATGACCATTGTATGGGTTATACAGCAGATAACACAGATCGTTCGAATGACCATTGTATGGGTTATACAGCAGATAACACAGATCGTTCGAATGACCATTGTATCGGTTATACAGCAGATAACACTGATCGTTCGAATGACCATTGTATGGGTTATACAGCAGATAACACTGATCGTTCGAATGACCATTGTATGGGTTATACAGCAGATAACACAGATCGTTCGAATGACCATTGTATGGGTTATACAGCAGATAACACAGATCGTTCGAATGACCATTGTATCGGTTATACAGCAGATAACACAGATCGTTCGAATGACCATTGTATGGGTTATACAGCAGATAACACAGATCGTTCGAATGACCATTGTATGGGTTATACAGCAGATAACACAGATCGTTCGAATGACCATTGTATGGGTTATAGAGCAGATAACACAGATCGTTCGAATGACCATTGTATGGGTTATACAGCAGATAACACAGATCGTTCGAATGACCATTGTATGGGTTATACAGCAGATAACACAGATCGTTCGAATGACCATTGTATGGGTTATACAGCAGATAACACAGATCGTTCGAATGACCATTGTATCGGTTATACAGCAGATAACACTGATCGTTCGAATGACCATTGTATGGGTTATACAGCAGATAACACTGATCGTTCGAATGACCATTGTATGGGTTATACAGCAGATAACACAGATCGTTCGAATGACCATTGTATGGGTTATACAGCAGATAACACAGATCGTTCGAATGACCATTGTATGGGTTATATAGCAGATAACACAGATCGTTCGAATGACCATTGTATGGGTTATACAGCAGATAACACAGATCGTTCGAATGACCATTGTATCGGTTATACAGCAGATAACACAGATCGTTCGAATGACCATTGTATGGGTTATACAGCAGATAACACAGATCGTTCGAATGACCATTGTATGGGTTATACAGCAGATAACACAGATCGTTCGAATGACCATTGTATGGGTTATACAGCAGATAACACAGATCGTTCGAATGACCATTGTATGGGTTATACAGCAGATAACACAGATCGTTCGAATGACCATTGTATCGTATGGGTTATACAGCAGATAACACAGATCGTTCGAATGACCATTGTATGGGTTATACAGCAGATAACACAGATCGTTCCAATGACAATTGTATGGGTTCTACAGCAGATAACACAGATCGTTCGAATGACCATTGTATGGGTTATACAGCAGATAACACAGATCGTTCGAATGACCATTGTATGGGTTATAGAGCAGATAACACAGATCGTTCGAATGACCATTGTATGGGTTATACAGCAGATAACACAGATCGTTCGAATGACCATTGTATGGGTTATACAGCAGATAACACAGATCGTTCGAATGACCATTGTATCGGTTATACAGCAGATAACACAGATCGTTCGAATGACCATTGTATCGGTTATACAGCAGATAACACAGATCGTTCGAATGACCATTGTATGGATTATACAGCAGATAACACAAATCGTTCGAATGACCATTGTATGGGTTATACAGCAGATAACACAGATCGTTCGAATGGCCATTGTATCGGTTATACAGCAGATAACACAGATCGTTCGAATGGCCATTGTATGGATTATACAGCAGATAACACAGATCGTTCGAATGACCATTGTATCGGTTATACAGCAGATAACACAGATCGTTCGAATGACCATTGTATGGGTTATACAGCAGATAACACAGATCGTTCGAATGACCATTGTATGGGTTATACAGCAGATAACACAGATCGTTCGAATGACCATTGTATGGGTTATACAGCAGATAACACAGATCGTTCGAATGACCATTGTATGGGTTATACAGCAGATAACACAGATCGTTCGAATGACCATTGTATGGATTATACAGCAGATAACACAGATCGTTCGAATGACTATTGTATCGGTTATACGAGATCGTTCAAATGACGGTTATGGAGCTTTAAGAACATGTCACCAGTGGCGTAGCCAGCGTTACGCACTTACGCATGTGCGTAATATCAATATGAAAAATGAAAAGAAATATGGCTAAAAATGGCATCTAGTCGAGGGCTTAACTAGTTATTCATATATCAGAATAAAGGGAAGATCAGCATTGATTCTCAGTGCTAGATACGGCTTACTGAGCCTAAATCAATCACTTGGTGACTACAAAGACGGCGGCCTCGAACCAATTTATCCCTCCAAATACTCATCAGTGCTCAACTTGTTTTTCCCTGGGGAGCACCAGCCCCCCCCCCACGAACCCCCCTACGGCTACAGGGATATTTCCCTACCACACATACTCCCCCTTTCGTGCGTAACATTCTTTTAAGACTGGCTACGCCCCTGTTTACTGCAATCGTGGTGTTATATTACTCAAATGTTAATGGCATCCTTTTGGCATTTTAATGTCCAGGACCCATTTTCAATGACGTAGGCGTTTTGTTTCTCTAAAACAATACGTTTTAATGTAAATATTTTTAAATCTATTCTAAACGGTAATTTTTTACGTGTCACGCTATTGGACAAAATCAAACCATTTTCTTATTTGAACCTGAGAATGATTTTTACAATGCATTTGAAGATGAAAACCTTAATGGTTTCATTTCCCTATCCGAAAGTGAATTATTTTAAGAGCTTTCCTTCGCTGTTGATCTCCTGTGAAAACATCAAATTTAAGTGCCAAAAAGAGTATGATCGTTCAAAAGCACACGAAACATAACTCGCATGTACTTGTCGGTTTTTGGCCATTTAACTGATGGAAAGCGCAATATTGTCAATGTCTCCTTGCTCCGACTGTAAATAATTTCATTTTGTTATGTTCACACCGGGGGGATGAGCAAAAAAGTCACGTGACCACAAATGCAAACGCCAGTAGTATTTTGGCTCGATTGATCGTCAATCAAGGTAAGTTTCTTATCGATATTTTTGTTATACGCGAGCGTTCGTTCAAATGACATAGCGCAAAAAAGAATGCATTGTTTTGTCTTTCGATCGGTGTATTGGTCACCTTTCGTTTCCGAGAACACTTCGATACAAATTGTGTCCATGAATGCACCCGCACGTAGGTAGCGTTAAAATGTCACATATTTTGATAAATTGCCACATTTTATTCAAATGTTTGTGTTTCAGTTGTTCAATAATTGTTTTTAATTGCTTTATGAATACTTTGTGCGATGCAATATGTACAAAAATGCATTTTCTGAAGTATTTCAAATTTGGCAAACGTACGTAGTCTACCTAAAATGGCAAACGCACGTAGGCATCTTATTATAAGGAGCAAACGAATATTTCGTTAGCCTTTAATTGAAGATATTTATCCGCTTTATTATTAATTATTAAATATCCATAATAATGAAAGTTATATAAATTTATGATATGAACAAACATTGACACGATATTATGCGGGAGTGTTGCGGGAAATATGAGTTCTCGAACAAACTCTCATCCGTCCATACCGGTGGTATGCTCTTAACTAACTTAACAATGCTTGTTAAATGTTTATCTCGAACATTTAGAACAGCTGTTGTAATGTCACATTTCAGGGACCACACGTTTGATATAAAAAGTCAGAGTACAGTACAGTACGGGACTGTTTTGATAAATAGAAATGCATTACAGAAGGGAACTATTGGTGTGTGCTGGGAGCGGGCCGGACGCAACGATTCTAATATGCTTGTAACAGATCGCATGGGGATAAATATTTAATTTGAACATAATTTAAACATCTTTAATGAACCTTTTATTTAACCATTCTTTATGTTGTGATGATAATACTGTCATGATAATTGTTAATGACAGATATTGTGACAAAGATAACCATAAAATGACATTGCGGTGATACAATGACAATGTATGCTCTACCCGGAACAATGTTTATATCACTGAAAATACTCTTTGAACTGTATGTATAAGTGCTGTTTTACAGAAATAAAGACATTATAATAGAAATGTTCTTCATTTATTCTATAACTGTATATCTTAGATTAGTTTTATACATTGAATAAAATGATTGACAATAAAAGCGATCAGTTCTCCGTGGTGTATAACTGTTTCTGACAGCATGTAAATGGTTTTACACCGTCATGGCAGCGCTCATGCAATTTCAGCCCCCATGTCGTTTTCAAAGCATTCCCACAAACGTGGCAAACAAATGACTGAAACAGACACTGTCATTCATTAATTAAGCGCCACTTGATTTACTTCGCAAAATATATTACACAAATTGTAGTTTGTTAAAAGAATATCATCTGTAAAGGCATTTTCATAAAAAATACGTCTCGTGCAAACAAACGCTTATTAAAATCTTAAAAGATGGCTTATCTAGCTAAGTAAAACGACATAAAGCGTTTCACTTTCCCTTATGCATATGACCGCAAGCATTATGATAATAATAATAATTAAATATAAATTCAAAAATCTTACAGCAATAGTTATGGATATAAAAAGAATAAAAAGTTTTAAAAGCTTTCGACTTATACGATAACTCATTATTGTTATTATTATATAAGATGCCTACGTGCGTTTGCCATTTTAGGTAGACTACGTGCGTTTGCCTTATGAAAATGCCAACGTGCGTTTGCCAAATTTAAATTCTTCAGAAAATGCATTTGTTTGTACAAATTACATCGCACAGAATATTCATAAAACAAATAAAAGCCATTATTGAACAACTGAAAGTCAAAACAATTGAAAAAATGTGGCAATTTATCTTAATATGTGACATTTTAACACTACCTACGTGCGTTTGCATTCATGGACACAATTTGTATCTAAGTGTTCTCGGAAACTATGCAGACATGAATGGTGACCAATACACCGGTCGAAAGACAAAACAATGCATTCTTTTTTGCGCTATGTCATTTGAACGAACGCTCGCGTATAACAGAAATATCGATACGAAACTTACCTTGATTGACGATCAATCGAGCCAAAATACTACTGGCGTTTGCATTTGTGGTCACGTGACTTGTTTTGCTCATCCCCGGTGGTTCAATGATTCAAGCCAACCAAAAAAAACGAAAATTAGATTTTGGCTTTGAGGCTTTGAGTATTCAGTGATCTTCAGAAAATAAATTCCGTAGACAAAGAAAATATCGTGTATCACGTCGAATTCGGTGTGTAAACACGTATCCGTTGAGACCTCAGGTCGAGACGGATACATATTTGAACGTGTTTTAACTCACCAAACGATACGCGATGCAGGTCACCAGAAAAGCGTCCTATCATATTTTTCCATTTATTATATACCTTACTACTTTTCAATTTTCGGTTTCAATTTGATTTAAATTTACCGCTGTCTGTCAAATGTCCAAAAATGAAATGGCTTGCGCGTATGAATATGTTAAGTACTTTTGTGTATTGACGTCAAGGGAGGCTACTCCAGCGAAACAAGTCAAAAGTTACAGTATTCACTTTATTGAGCAAAATGAGAAGAAAATAGTTTATATCTCAGCAAAAAGAGAATTTATTAATTAGAATAACTATTAGCACACAGAAACAATTAGAATACATGTAGTAGAATGTAAACATTAGTTGTGTGGACGATATCGAGAGCACCACGATGCGAAGAGATACTACGTATGTAACACAATCAAATAGAAGATACGCTTGAAACAACATACTAGAATTACTTTTTTGGGGTGGGGGTGGGGGCAATGGGAATAGCAACCCGGCGTGTTTTCGACCCGCCGGCGGATCCGTAATGCCGTTTTTTGTACGTTTGCCTTGCTATAGAACCCTCCTTTACAAAATGGTAGAAATCAGCCACACAACTTATTTGCGCCTTATTTGCATTTTATTATTGAGATGTTTCGTATACATTACATACCTGTTTTGTATACTATAAACATACTGTGACTGGTTGAACAGTCATCAACATTTTCAAATTGATTGACTGTGATAAGAATAGTTATATGTAGCTGACAATAACGTCTTTTATTCTCACTATTCCTTATATAGATAAAGTAAGTGCTTGACAGGAGTTATCTCATTATTTATCTGTCTGCTGTATGACAATAATTAAGATTAATTGTTTTTCATGAATTCCAGGTTTGTCGGAGCCCCATTGATGAAGACTGGAAGAGATTCTATATCCTGCTGATGTCATCATGTTTCTTCATTTTACCAGCCGTCGGTCTCCTGGTGATCAACTGTCACATCTACTGGTTGTTAAGGCGTAGTTGTCATCAGTTCACTACAAGCGGTAACAAACGCGAGTACAGAAGGAGACAGAATCAAGTTGCAAACAACGTTGCCTCCATTGTGCTCATTTTTTTCTTGTGCCATCTTCCATTTAGAGTATCAGGCCTGTGGTTTACATTTGCCCCGACAGACAAAATACGAAACCTTGGCTTAGAAAAGCTTCTGCTTATCATTTACTCGTCAAGAATTTGTTTCTATCTTAATCACGCCATTAATCCTCTTGTGTATAATTTTGCGTCCAGTAAATTTAGAGAGACTCTACCAGAAATATGGACAAGAACTAAGCTGTGCCGATTGGTTGAGCGTGAATCAACACGCTCAGGGAGTGCAGCAAAATATACATTTAGAACTGCGACAACTGCTAATCAGGCACACTCCCAGCGTTGAACAATTGTTCCAACAGGACAGGTGATGTCATATGAAATCATTTGTAAAGGGATTGGAACCGACAACATACAACACTATGTTTTATGCCAGTTCAGAACCTTTTAATATAAACGGAATTGATTTCGTTTAAAATAAGGCATTTTATCCCTTCTGTATAGCCTGTATCAAATATCCAGTCTGCTGTCTCGTGCACCATACATAATATTCTTGTATATAGTTTATAATGTAAAGGTATATACATATGTGTGTGACTTTTTATTAAGGAACATCACGGTTTCCTTTATGTATATTGCATTGGATTTGTCATGCTTTATATGAATATTGGCAGTTGGCAGTATGAATATTGGCAGTGTTGGTACACAGGACTTTCATAACAAGTACAGTAGTGCCATGGATGCCTTGGCTACGTACCAATATTTGGTTTTTGTAAATTACTTCTTTGCCATTAAGTCTCATACAACATAACCATTCATTTTATTATGCATTCTGACAAGTGTCACCAATACGGTGACAACATATCAGGTCGCGAGTTTCATATTTCCGTTCGAATATTAATGTTTTATGGCTAAAAGCGTTACTAACGGTTTAAGAAAAGTGCATAAAACATCAAGTTTTGAAATTAAATATGAAAATCTCAGATCTGATTATTTGTCAGCAATCTTATATCACTGATTTCCATGCATTTTCGCATAAATTAGCTCGTTTCCAGACAAATAAATAAATAAATAAAGTTGTCAAAACGTTCAATCTCTGAGAGTGCAACTTTAAATGTTTTGCATTTGGACTTGTTATGCGCCAGCCGTGGCTCTTGTGAACTTGGTCATTTACGCGCTGTGGTACTGAGCTATTATTATGTTAATTAACACACTGGCTCCAAAGAAAATTTCAACTTCAGGGTTCTCACTTGTTTCCAACATTCGAATAACCTAAACACTAGAAACAAGTCTTACCAATGAATTGTTGAGAGGCAGTGAACATATAGTTAACAATCAAAGTATAGAAAGTATTACAAGAGACAGTCGGTAGAAACTGGACCTTTTCAGAGAAGAGGGGCATAATGTATTGTTTTCACTGCATAAATACAATAGAATGCCTAGGTTAAAATAATGAGCGTAATGTGTATCGTTAAAGAAACTAACAGTATAATGTATAGCAGTTTCATACCTTTTTCCTAAAATGGAAAAAGGTAAAGGAAGACGCAAATTTATCGAAGGAAATATGGAAACGATGAGAAGTGTTGCCCCACCAATTTGGTATGTGCTTATATACGGTTATCAATTCGTGTTTAAAAAACCCAGAAGAAAACCAAGACCTGTAGCAGAATTTGAAAGATACAATGAATATAACAGAAGAGAATATAGAAGCATGTATTAGGAACGCCGGCACTGTCTTTCGTAGTCCAAAAACTTTATGATTGTGTTTGTTTCTTATTACATTATGTACCAAGTGCTTTACATGGTGTACAGACATAGTTATGTTATGTCAGTTTATCTTTATATGTTGTG
The DNA here is from genome assembly GCF_026914265.1 of Mya arenaria. Taxonomy (NCBI): domain Eukaryota; kingdom Metazoa; phylum Mollusca; class Bivalvia; order Myida; family Myidae; genus Mya; species Mya arenaria. The sequence continues at coordinate 11,945,425 of NC_069135.1, read as the reverse complement.
GTTTTGTACTTATATTATGACAGTTTTTATTATATTATGCGGATACATCTTTATATCATGTAGACATTTTATTACGTTATGTGCATACTTTATTATATTATGTGCAAATATCATTATATTATGTCCATACTTTATTATATAATGTGCAAATATCATTATATTATGTCCATAGGTTATTATATTATATTATAATAGTGTATGCTGCCGTCGAAGATTTGAATATATAGCCGGGATTTAAAATAACAGAAACAAATGTTGAGATTTAGATGTGACTATACCAAAGAGTTAACTATTTATCAAATATATTCTTAGAGATAATTATATTTTAGACATAAATTCTTTAGACATAAATATAAATACATTTTTTCTTCATAAGAATATACAGAATGTCATTATCACCACCATCTATAACAGTACATAAGACGACATTAATGCCGATACAAGTATAAAGAAATATTACAGACGCTGAATATGAAGTTAATATAATGAGTGAATACGATCCTGACACACAGTTGGAGCAAACTATACAGCCACTTTCTATTATTCTTAAAGGTAAATTTAGCACAAAAAACATAATATTAAATTAAATATAGCAGTAAACATAAGATTGGATATCAGAGAGATATCGTTGGGTATTTGAAAGCTTGATAAACATTCCATAACCATTGTTAAATATATGTATAAATCTATAAGTGGGTCTACATCACTACCATTACCATGAGCTTTTAAAAAATCAGAAAAATATAACTTAATACTAAAAAAACAAACACAAAAAAAAACACAAAAAACAAAAACAATAAATGTTTTGCTGGTAGCATTAAGCCATCATGTTACCAATACAAGTACATCCAGATAGAATTATTAAATGTAAAGGACACGTTTATGAAATCGATATCAAAAAATAAAAAGAGATTGTTGTTGTTGTAAATACTGTATTCAACATACAGCTCGTATTCAACAAGTGACAACAACTTACCAACTCCAAAATTCATTTAGTTTTACAAAACTAAAAATGCTTTCAAAATAAAGTTGAATTAATAAAATGAAAAGGAGTTAACACGAGCGATTATATCAACAATTTTAAGAGGTTTGATGATACCTATTTACCATTAAAAATATTGTTCTTTTTATTCCCAACTAACAGGGGCCGGTTTCTCAAAACCTCAATTAAATTTAAAAGTACGTTACCTTAACCATCCGTTAAATCCATAACTGACTGTTACTTAACGGTCAGTTAAATTTATGTTGCTCATAGCTATTCAACGCTGCCGTTAAGTAACGCTAGTCATTTAAATCGAACTTCCTGTCCCATAATTCATCTGTCACCATCATTTAGCATCCAGGATGGCAGACATCACTTCTGCTTATAATTCTGAAAAACAAAAAAGGAGAAAAAAACCTAATTTCACAGTAAGAATTTTAATAATAGAGCTTCACTGTCAACCCTAATAAAAGGGGTCATGAGGAAGGGCTTCAGGGCGTACTGCATATAATAAGACATACTAATGCAACTTGGCAAGGAAGGATGTGTCGCTGATTCATAAGTAAAATATCCAATAAAGAACCTTTAATACGTATTCTTATTACTGTAACAAAATTAATCTTATCTATCTAGCCATGTACAGTGACTTGGCATCCTAGACAACGTTCGCAGTGTTAACAAACTACAGTGGTAAGTATGTCACTGTCAGACTGAATGCATGGATGCTGTGATAATCTCACAAATTCATGTTCATACCCACTGTCTCCCAAAAGGACAACATCTGAAAACGCCACACGTTCAATGGTCAGCTTCGCTGCCAATCCTGACGTTCTGAAGACGTGCGCGTCGTGGCACGACCCAGGCCAACTTGCATTTACACAATTTTCCAGTAGAAATATAAAACAATTAAACTGTGCAATAATAATCAGAGTTGAACCTGCAAATGGCAGTGGTTCACTTGGGTAATGGTTCACTTCGTCCTGCACCCTCCAAACTCTTAACAAACTGTATGCATATATTCAGTATACAAAATATTTATGAGTACGGTACCCTGGCAGGATGAATTGAGTTCAACGTATTAATCGAGTGCTACGTACACATTTCAGCATTGTCTAAATCTTATATTGACTTCATTACGCCAAATACGCTAAGTTATAATGAAGAACAACTTGGATTATATCGTATCTCACTTTCACCAAACCAGTAACATGCAAGTCACTTTTATTTAGAGGTTTATTTCGTGTATTTCATTTACTCATATTACAGAGCTATGCAAAGTTATACAAAGCTACATTATTTACACCAATAGTTACCTATGAGTTATTCATTTAACCAAAAAAATTATAAAGAATGTAGCACGCCAACTTGAATTATTGTACTATTCAATATAAATATAAAATCACTATTTAATATCATGTTTTGGTCAGCCTTTTCCCTCTATATGTATAATGTCAGCGCTCTAGTCAGCCTTTTAGTATCGCCATTTAATCGGCCATTTTTTGGCCGAATTGACAAAATAATTACTGTGTTCAGCGTTCAAAAGAAAAGATGGAAATACTGAAAATAAAAGTGGAAAAACAAAAGTTTCATACCTTTGATGTCACATACAGCCTGCATGTTGATGCTATGGAAGCCTTTCCTATTCACGAAGGCTGGTTTGTCGTCGGATGGCGCCTGGATTCGGATATGTGTTCCGTCTACACATCCAACAACATTGGAGTCCAGCTTTCTTTAAAAAATCTGTCATATTCCATGCTCGAGCATTGGCATCAGGCCACATCACAAACTGATGTACATGCCCGCAAATGGCTTATGTCATTTGGGCTACAACACGTGACACAGTGCACTTGTGGTAGCCCATGCTATCACCAATGATGAAAAATGATGAAAAACGCAACGTAATCAGAATCATCTGTCTAACGGTTAGTGCCCTGTTTCTTCTTGTCGTTCTTTCCAGCGATTCCTTCAGCAAATCATCTAGATAATCTAGCCCACCTTTCGTAAATCTGTATCTGGCATACATCTCATCGTCTAGCATAATCTGTACATGTGCAGTGTGCCGAAATTATTTCACTTTTCTAACATTAACAAATAGAGCCGCCATCTTGGAAAACCTTCCGTTAATGTTTTAACGTAGGTCTATTCCTCCGTTTCATTTAACGGCTGGTTCAACCATTAAACCTGCCGTTAAATTCCAACTTTATTTTGAGCAACCTCATGCCACTTTTGGTTAAAATTTAACGGAACATTAAAACTATGACAAGCCGTTAAATTTAACTAAGGTTTTGAGCAACACGCCCCAGATGAAGATATATCTAAAGAAAACAACACTCATGCAGATAGCTACAAGAAGTACTACATGTTAGATCTGTGCCATTACTGTAGTACTCCTGGACTTGCTTGCATGAAGCATGTGTAAAACTGACAAAAATAAAACTAGATTTAATTACTGATATTGACATGCATTTAAAGTTTGACAAAGGACTACGTAGTGGCATAAGCTACATCTCTTACATACATTCAAAAACAAATAATAAAAAAGTACGTGAGTACCTGAGTAATTACAATGAGAATGAAGATGACAAGTACCTTATGTACCTTGATGCAAATAGTTAATATGAATGGGTTATGAGTCAACCACTTCCAACAGGTAACTTTTGATGGGTAGACCCCAACGGGTTTATGGACCCCAAACAATTTGCTGAACTAAAACAAGATAATTACATTACATTTCATTACTCACTAGCACCTGAAAAGTTGGTTGTAAAATATGAATGGCTATACCCCTACCTTCGGACTCACTTTGACCAGACCAATTGCGTTCATAAAGAGTTTGTCACCGATGCCATCAAGCGTTTTATGGCAGTTCTGAATCTTGAAGGCAAACGAAATTGATTTTGTTCCAAGAAAGACATTCTGTTCGGTTTGCATGGCCTCTGTCAATATACCAGGTTTTTGTTTTGTTTTGACTTCTTATTAAGGGACGTAACGTTTTCCTTTATGTATTATTGTATTGGATATGTCATTTATTTGTATGATTTCCCCGCATATAAAATGCCACTATATTAATGTGAAAACAGTGCAAAAAAAGACATATACACATATAATTGGCAGTATCAGTATCGGCAGTTGGCGGTATGAATATCGGCAGTTGGCGGTATGAGTATCGGCAGTTGGCGGTATGAGTTTCGGCAGTTGGCGGTATGAGTATCGGCAGTTGGCGATGTGAGTATCGGCAGTTGGCGGTTTGAATATCGGCAGTTGGCGGTATGAGTATCGGCAGTTGGCGGTATGAGTATCGGCAGTTGGCGGTTTGAGTATCGGCAGTTGGCGGTTTGAGTATCGGCAGTTGGCGTCATGAGTATCGGTAGTTGGCGGTATGAGTATCGGCAGTTGGTGGTATGAGTATCGGCAGCTGGTGGTATGAGTATCGGCAGTTGGCGGTATGAGTATCGGCAGTTGGCGGTATGAGTATCGGCAGTTGGCGGTTTGAGTAAAGCAGTTGGCGGTATGAGTATCGGCAGTTGGCGGTATGAGTATCGGCAGTTGGCAGTTTGAGTAAAGCAGTTGGCGGTATGAGTATCGGCAGTTGGTGGTATGAGTATCGGAAGTTGGCGGTATGAGTATCGGCAGTTGGCGGTATGAGTATCGGCTATCGGCAGTTGGCGGTATGAGTATCGGCAATTGGCGGTTTAAGTATCGGCAGTTGGTGGTATCAGTATCGGAATTGACGTCTTTGATAGTCTGCTCATTACAATATTTTTCGAGAGTCAAAATTACTGGTAAGAAAATATATCTATGATGTCGTCAAATACCAGCAATAGTTTATCTTACCATTTTAGCTAACATTGCAAATTCTATACAACATAGATATGTATAAATATATATATTTTTCGTGATATAGTATGTAAATGCGATATTTGTTGAAAATAATTGATAAACTAAAGCTAATATTGGTGTGGCACAGTTACCCAATAAACATTTGAACTCTATCACAAATTATCGTCCACGAGTAAACCTATACGTATTGACCCGAATTCTTGCATACGGAAATGGCCAAAGCATGGGTGGCAAATACGATTGCCATTCGAAAGAATTCAAGCTAAGTATACATTCGTTATGTTTGGACACGTTATATATATATATATATATATATATATATATATATATATATATATATATATATATATATATATATATGGACTGTTGATCACAGCTTCACTTAAACTTCCTTCAATTATCACATGAAAATGCGTTCGACAAAATGTAAGATTGTGATTTATTTCAAAGCAATACTCTTTTATTTTAATTACTGTTTACCTAGTTAATGTTTTCATTATCTGTAAGACAAAATCATTACCGTGTGTACCATCATTATTGTTATTGTTACATGTATAACCAACTAAGTGATAAGTGAACCATTATATATTTAAGCATTTACAATAAGTGTTGCTATTTATTTTAATGTTTAAATGAGCATGCAGTGACCGGTTACTATAATAAAAACACTAATTACATGATTTACGTCATCATTATAACAGTGAGAACGAAGAAGATTTTCATTGAAGAGCATTTTCAGTCGAGATTTTGAAAAAGAAATATTGACAAGGCGTTGTTTCAACAAAGCATTTTGTTTCCCACCTGTCGTTGAGGATAACAGTCTGAGTTTGTTTTAGAAATTAATAAGACTCAATTATTTTTTACCGAAACGAGATTCACTTGTTGAAATGAGTTCACGTGTGTTTCGAGATTATACCAGAACATTTTGGTCAAAACGTTTAAATGTGTGTTTTACAATGTTCGTTGGAATATCGGTAAACAATTAAACCAATAGAACGAGATTTGTTCTACGACATAATTAGGGACGAGTTCGGAATGCGAGTTTGGTACAATATAGTGCGAGCATGGAATGATATAACGCGAGTTTGGTACAATATAGTGCGAGCATGCAATGATATAATGCGAGTTTGGTACAATATAGTGTGAGCATGAAATGATATAACGCGAGTTTGGTACAATATAGTGCGAGCATGCAATGATATAATGCGAGTTTGGTACAATATAGTGTGAGCATGAAATGATATAACGCGAGTTTGGTACAATATAGTGCGAGCATGGAATGATATAATGCCTGTTTGGTACAATATAGTGCGAGCATGGAATGATATAATGCCTGTTTGGTATGATACACTGCTAGTTTGATAAGCTTAAGTTCGGGTTTATGACAGAAAACGTTTGGTACGATATAATGCGAGTTTGGTACGATATATTGCGAGTTTTTAGCATCTGCACAACTAGTGGTTGTGAGAATTTGTAAATTGTTATATATATATATCCCCGGCATCGGAAAAAGTGCTTGACAACGATGCTACTCTTCGTTAACATTGGATATTACTAATTCAACGTATGTTGAAAAAAATAATAACGCACTGTCATACAATTGTGTTGGATAAACAAATATAATTAGTCGTTATTGGTATACTTATGATCGGAAGTAGAGCAGCAACTAGGGCAAGCCCGTAGTGGATATCCTATTACCCATCATTTCAATCAAGGAAAACATAGCCTTTTCAATATTTATTTCATTTTCATTGTCTTTATCTTATGTTTGGAAAATAATGGGCAAGGCTCGGACGAAGAGTAGATAAAACATCAACGGTTCTGTCATGGTATATCTATGATCAGATCCGACCAATCTATTTAAATACCACAAATTGTCCATAAACAGTTCTTTGAGAGTTGCCAATCGCCATGAGAGGCTGAGATAGTAGAAGCCGATCTGCCCAAAAAACAACAACAAAAAAACAACAAAAAACAACAACACCAAATACTAAACTGAGTGGGTCAAATATTTTTGATTTTGTTTTGGCTTGGCAACACGAAATGTTACAAATGGAGCGTGCTGTTTTTTTTTGCAAAGCGCCAAATATGTTATTCACATAGTAAAATGACTTTGTAACGGCTGTAGCAAACATAGCATAGCGTAGCCGACATGCATACATATATGTATAAATAAATTGCGTAATAAAGAGCATGAGCATTAAAGCATTTTGCAAGATTTAAAAGCTGAATGTTGCATATCTGTTTTATACCCATCTTAATCATGTATTGCAAAGAGAGGAGGCCGGGCCAAAGTAGCCTCAGGAAAGTTTTAATAATTGTGGCACCTGCCATAATTTGGTTGGCGTTTTCATGGCGACGCGATAAATTTGCAGCAATATGATTTTGCATAGACAAGTATAGCGTACAATGGGTCTTGCTAGCATAGCAGGCAAACATAGCATAGCGTATATAATGACATTGTCCGTCTGCTTTTTCATGCTATTTATTGTATTGTTAATGTTTCTTGTGCAAAAGTGTTTCACAGCAAGGCACTTCGAAGTAAAAAATTTAAAGCATGGTTCTAATGTAAATATATGAAGCTGGGACAAAGTAAGTAATTTGCAACACGCAATGGAATATACGTGAAAGTTGAAATGCCCGCGCATGTATTATGCAAATCATAATGAGCTGAAGATTTCAAGAAGTTTAGATTTGATTTAAACATATTTTATTGCCTTTTTTCTTTCAACATAATCGGTATTTACAACAATATTATAGAGTATACAAAAAGCAAATGGGTTGGACACAAGTTCTAACAACATTAGTAACGTCTTCCCAATGAGCACATAAACTTGATAAGTATTTGGCGATAAATATAAATAAGATAAGAAAAAGGTAAGGACATGGATAAGTGTAAGAAATGTTAGTAAAAGACAGGAAGTAAAAAGAAAATAAGAAGCATCCTGACTCACTGCTACACAGGTGATATGTGGTAAACTGTTCAATAAAACAACCTGGTTCAGTTATATTTAAAGACGGGGCTAATCCGTAAACCGTTTAGAGTGTTTTATAAATAAGTGTACATAATGGAATAATACAATATTTTCATCGTCGGAGAGTAAGGGTTTTCCAAATAATAACGACGTAATGCTAAGTGGGTGAAACGCACGTGTTCCACGAAACATGGATATACGTTCCTGAGTATAAAGATTACACCTTTAGAAATAATGCTCTGCATCTTCAACTGGGTAACCACACTGGCATCTAGTGATATTAAGCAAATGGTTATTATAGAGATCAAAGTTAAGATTACTACAATGGTTCCTTATACGAGCATGCATTACGGAGTATACACGTTCTCCTAACAGAAAGTACTTGGGAACCACAGGACCTTTGATTTTTTCCCTTAGATTTGCTTTAAATGCCAAAATTGAAGGAGATGCTGTAATGTTATGTTCTAAATTATTATATAAATCTATTGCTGATGGAATAAAAGACTTTGAGAATAACTCTGTTCTGCGAGGAATAGTAATGAAATTGCTATTATTTCGGAGATTTTAATTTCTTGTTGTAGAGATCACAGGCGGTATTATTTCTTGCAAATAAACTGGTAGTGTGCCACTTTTAGCTTGATACACGAGAGTTAACTTTTGTATTTTTCGTCTGTCTGCAAGCGAAACCCAACCTACTTCTTTCATTTGATTATCAATCGATACAGATCGTGTTAAGCCTGTGACTATACGCGCGGCTTCATATTGAAGTTTTTCTAAGTTTTCCTTTTCATACACTGTGCATCCATCCCATACCACAGCGGCATATTCTAGAATAGGTCGCATATATGAAATATATATATTGTTGAGGGGTTTTCTGCTAACTCTGAATTTGATCATCCTCATTGAGTTCAATACCTTTGATGCTGATTTTGTAATTTGAATGATGTGTTCATGCCATTTGCAATCATCGCTGAGTGTAAGACCTAAGTGCTTGTGGTGCTTAACAAAATTTATTTCGATGTTGTTGAATTGTATATTTGGTAATCTTGGAAAACGGTTGGAAAATATCATTCCTTCAGTTTTACTTGCATTAAAATTTACAAGCCATTGTTCAGACCAATTTGTTATAATTTCCATAACATTGTTTAGGACACGTTCAATTTCATTTAAATCAGTAGACGTAACTGATACTGAACTGTCGTCCGCAAATAGACGTGTTATACTTCCAATATTTTCAGCAATATCATTTACATATATCAAAAATAATAAAGGACCCAGTACTGACCCTTGAGGTACACCTGCATTTGTTCGCAATAATGACGAAGCGGTTTTTCCAACTCTAACTTGTTGTTTTCTATGAATTAAATAATTTTCTAAACACAATAAAAGTGTTTCTGTTATACCACACTGTCGCAATTTGAATACTAGACCAGCGTGTCAAACTCTATCAAATGCTTTAGAAATATCACATAATATTATACATGTTATTTTCTTATTGTCAGCTGCATAACAAATTTGATGATATATGTATATAAGTTGATACACGGTAGAATGCCATGGAAGAAATCTCGATTGATTTTTAAATATAAGTTCGTTTCTTACTAAATGGTTATAAATATACTTAAATACCATCCTTTCCAAAACCTTTCCCAAACAGCTTATTAATGATATTGGTCTGTAGTTAGATGCCTTTGATTTGTCTCCTTTTTTATAAAGTGGAATAATATTTGCTAATTTCCATTTGCTTGGGAACTGACTATTTGACAATGATTTATTAAAAAGTTGACATAATGGTTTGCAGATTGAACTCGAAGTATTTCTTAGTAGGAAGTGACTTATTTCATCTGGTCCAATGGCTTTTTACGTCTAAATTACTAAGTATATCAGTTATTTCTAATTCTATTATTTCAAAATTACTTATAGTTTCAGCAGACCTTATGTCGAACGGAGGTTACTCCACTCCATTATTGTCAATTGTAGAAATGGATGCAAAATATTCATTAAGTGCGTCTGCCTTATCTTTATCAGTAAATATATAATTGTTGTCATCTAATGATAAAGGTGGAATTTTTTCACAGTCCTTATTTTATTTCACAAGCGTTTTTATTGTTTTCCAGTATTTTCTCGAATTATTTTGAGACATATCATTTAAAGAATTCTCTAAATTTCCGTAAAAAGATTCTTTTCCATGTTTAATCAAGTTATTAACCTTGTTTCTAAGTGTTTTATATTTATTCCAGTCGCTAGGTAACTTTGTTCTTATAGCTTTACGTTTTTGTCGGTCTCTTTGTCGAGAAAAGTTCCGTATTACAGAGTCGCATCACGGTTTATCATTTGACCTAATAGTTACTTCTTTTCGTGGAATATGTTTTTCAGCTAGTTCAATAAAAGCTTTTTGTGAAAGCACAACATGCATCATCTACAGAATTTTGATCTATAAATGACCAGTTATAATCATTAATTTCATTATTAAGCTGATTGTAATTTCTATTTTTATATAACCAAACTTTTCTCTTGTAACAATTATTTCTTAGAGATTTGAAACTAATGTATACGTAAGTGCTAAAATGGTCACTTATGTTTTCTGGAGTTTTTATTATACCGCTATCTTGAACATATATATTTTAGATATTATAATGGGATCAAGTAATGTCTGTGTGATTTGAGTGAATCTTGTTGGTTGCGTTATAATATTTTTTAGATCAAACGCCATCATTGTCGGGGTGAGTTTATTATTTCTATTTAAGAGATTTTTTCAAATCACCTACAATTATTACTCGTGAGGACATTTCAAAGACTCTTTCTAGGCCAGTTTCAAATCTGTCCCAAAATTCAACTCTAGTATTTGGACGCCTATACAATGTACATCATAAATATTTATTTGTTAACACCGTCATTTAATTCAATTCAAATTGATTCAGAACGAGCATTCTCAAGCTCGGTGACACGTTTTGATACTAAATCATTATTGACGTATACTAAAATCCCACCGGAGAAATTATTTACATCTTTACGATAAATAGTGTTGAAGTTAATTAGTTTTACATTTGAGTCTGAAACTTCATTTGAAAGGTGAGTTTCTGTAAAACATAATATATCAAAATCTGATATTTGTTCGTTTATGTATGATAATTTGTTTCTTATACTGCGAATATTCATATGAATGATTGATAGCGAATTACAACCTTCTTCAGTAATCGGACCGGGATTCTGTTCAACGTCGTTAGATAGAACGATTAATAATATAGTGATGTACAGATACATATGTATACCTAATATCGACCTAGTACTATCTACCCAATAAGTATTTATCCAACTAGAATACGTTTCTTTCAAGTCCCTTGACAATTGAATGAAACAAATATTTAGAAATATATATATATATAACAAACTAGACTATATATCATAAGGTAACTTTTTATTATTATTATTTTGGGCAAATATGCGAGTAAACTATCATCAAGTTAACACAATATATGCTTTAATACGCAGATAACTATGGCATGATAATATGGGTTCATCGTATCATCTAATTACTTATTTGATACTTTTATTAACGAGTGTATAAACTTAAATGATACAACACAAGCATTGGTGTGTCTACGCAAGAGTCACTCCACACTAGCTACAGATCCTGATCCACGAGCGGCATCAGCATAGGTTAGCTGCCATGGGTTGTCTACATTAGCCGCCAGGTCTTCACTCGGCAAGAAATGTTCGACGCTGTACTTGTCTTGGACAAGGATCTTGGGACCATCTACAGTTCTCTTGTAGAATATTCTACCAACATTGGTCCAGAAGGAGTTGACTTTGTTGCTTTTTCTGGCAACATTCAAAACTGATATGATGGACTGTCTATATTGAGTGAGGTCCTCAGTGATGAACACATTGTAATTTTCAGCTTTATGATGCTTAAGATTAGATTTTTGTGTGTAGACCCTGCTTTTTGTTTTCCAAGAACTGAATTTGCATAAAAGAGTTACAAACTCTTTCTGTCTTGTGCCAGATGGATGGACTCTTTCAATATCATTTGATGTAAGTGGAGGGGTGATTTTCAGTTTGTTGTTGCAAATATTCAAAATTTGTTCTTCAAAGTTTCTATCTTCAAATGCCATGGGAACTCTGTGAAATTTCAGTAAAGATCTTCTAGTGTATTGTTCTAATTTATCAAGTTTGTTCTCTGTTTCATCAATTTTGTCATTGGTTGAGTTGAGTTGCTGCCTTATATTTTTATTTTCCTTCTCCAGATCATTTAATTTTGAATTTTGAGAGCTCATGTCTTTTATTATGGATGTTTGAGCTTCAATTTGGTCTGTTAAGGGTTTAAGTGTTGAGGACAGGACCTCTTTCAAGGTCGGGCCTTATGCTGCAACTATAGATTGTAGTACTGTTTCCGTGCAGAGCGCTTTCTGTACAATTTCTGATACATTAACACCAATGTCCGGACCGTTGATTTCGGACAACCTATTCAAATCAGGTAGTGAGGATTTTCTTCTTATTGGGTTCGGCGAATTCACATGCCCACTAGCTACGTTATCCGAGGGACTTGTTGTTTCTGTAATTGGTCTTTTGTTCCGAGTATCAGGTGTTTTTGAAGCCATTTTCGGTCACTGACAAAACAGTCATACAAGGCGCCAATTTAGAAGAATATTTTCAACGTAAAGTTTATGGACTTATTTGCAGATATTTGTACTGAGAATAGTCTATTGGCTACAGATGTTCGTTATGTACATATACCTATATCATTCATATTCGTGTCATATCAAGGAAGCAGCAACACTTTTCCCGTCCACTCAAAAAATACGCTCAAGCCGCCATTTTTTTAGTTTAGACGCGGTGGCATTTATGAACAAGTCGTTTCTTTCCGGCGTTAAATGAACGCTGTCGGGAAGTAGGTGCGAGCTATTAACCGTATGGGAAATGTTGAAACCGCCTTTTGACAGAGTGGCGTTTTTACAAAAACCTAGTTTTATTCCTATTCATTCCAGTATAGGAAGAATGACGCCATCGGGTTCGTGGTAAAATTTGAGAAAATACTACTTTAACGTTAGGAAGTAAGCGATTAACCTTGTCGAGCAAAGAAATGTATTCACCCATCTCTACTTTTAGTTTACGTTTTCCAATGTCATTACCGCCGCAGTGGATAACCAAGACGGATGGAGGGTTAGTATTAGCGCGGACCAAGTGTTGTAGCTTTCTTCCGACATCCATTAATCGGATACCACCGTATCCTTGCCACCATATTTCACATTTGGGAATATGAAGATTTATGTTCTTATTTCTGGCGTGGCAAAACGCTGATTTCATGATTGAGGAGCCCACAATCCACACGTGTCTGACACCTAAATTAGAAGGAGAGCGTAAAATCAATTTCGGGATAACTCCAGAGGTAGTTGCTTGAATATACGACTTATATGCCCCTGATATCCATCTGCCCGCAGCCTTTATTGTATCCGCAGAGCAGCCTAGCATTGCGGCAGTTGTTGCAGCCCCAATACGAAAGGAATGAGTGTTGTATTTTCCAAAATCGACGTTTAAAAGAATCAACGCTTTCTTTAAAACTGTAGAGAATTGTGTACGAGTTAATGGCGTGCCATTTGGATGACAAAACAGTGTACCGCTTACTTTCGGTAAAATACATTTTTACTTAATTTTGTTAAACTGAGGTGGGAGAAAAAGCATCTACCATAGCCGCTCGTGTAAGATAGGTTCATCCCGACCCTCGCGCAGGGTGTTTTGCGGAAACTCGGTAAACCTCGTTTCCGCAAAACACCCTACGCTCGGGTCGGAATGAACCTATCTTACACTCTCGGCCATGGAAGATACTTATAATCTCTTATTGACGGAGGGACAGAGTACCCTAACTGCGCGTGTATGCTAGGTAGCATAGCGGGCACATCGAAATCAAGACATAACTGGGGAGGGGTAATTATACCTTGCCCATGGTCTGGCTCAGCTATCGCATGCCTTTGAACGGCCGTTGGCGAAGCACTGGTTGTCGGCGGCTGACGCTGGCCGGAAGTTGCTGTAACGTGGTGGGGAGACTGCGTGGATGCCTGGTCCCGGGGGGTCGTTGTTTCGGCAGCTTGATCCTCGTACTGGACTGGAACAACACGTGGGGGGTCTGGTTGCGGGAGTTCATCCCTGGGAGCGTACGGTGGTGCAGGAGGATTCAGCCGGGCGCGCTTGGCCGACCGGATCTCCTCCACCATTCGAAACATTTCAGTCATCTCAACATGAAACACGAAACATAAACATTTAATACACTTCAAATAATTGAAGAATAGACAAGTTAGCTTTGTTATAACTTAGATTTAGTATTTAGACGAGTCACTGCCAGTACGCGAAAATGACAGTAAGAAATTGGACGATAATTCGTAAAAATATTTAATTTTGGTGAATATAAACTAAACGTGCCACTATAAATCTAAATAATGTTTTAACAGATGTTAGAGAACAACAACAAAAAAAAAGAAATAAAAAAATAAAAATAAAAAGGCAATATATCAAAATAAATCAGAATTTAATATAAGAGCTGCCAAAGACTGACCTTTCTCTTACGATAGTCAGAGCAAAAGACACCTGAATAACCATGTGCTTTGTAGGGGGCGCGCACTGCGGCCAATCAGAACAGTGTACTAAGTTACGTCATGCGATTGCTGGCGATATTGTTGTAGCAATATTAATTAGATGTATTACAAAGATACCAATAACGAAAGCTATCCTTAAAGGGATAACTTGAAATACATTACGTCGAAGCAAGTCACCCGCCTTGCATCATTGAGCCGGCATTTTGGACGGCAATCACAGTTGGCTATACTCCGCAATAGGCGATGCTTGCTTTCACCCTTCATATTGAATAACGCTTCTTTATTCTCGCATGCAACAAGAAAGTTTTAGTTTTTAGGCTATCTGCGCATGCGCGCAGGTAGTCTTAAGACCGCAAACTCCAAAGAACTACTTCTATTCATGTCATTTTAACCATTTTGTTTTGTCTCAATGCGCTCTATGTTTAGCAGAATGACGTCGAAACCATACAAATGGATTGCTCGTGTTGCAGTCCGAGTATGAGTTTTTGCCTGTTCGGCTATTTTCGCGCTGTAATTATGTATCCCGGCATTTTATTTTAAGCAGAATATATATATCTATTTTTAGATCGTTATATTTATCAGATTAATGAGGGTCAATATAATGGAGGCTCTGGTAGGAAGATAACATACAGTATTGATATTCACTCTAGTTTAGCCCATGATGTTTCAGAAATTATTACCGACCGCAAGTGTCCCATCGCCTGGAGGATTTGTTATTTAAACCTGCATGACGTGACCCTGAAGCACGCTTATTTTTAATGGTGATTTTTTATTTGACTTTTATGAGATAAGAAACAAATATAATTATTGTCTTAGTGTAAAAATAGTTGTATCTCAGGTTTCGCATTGCTAATGCTTTATTTCAAATACTATACATTGTAATTTACCTGCTACACAATAACAAGATACTATTCATTCTATGATTTTAGGCGTTTATATTTCTAATGAGATGTTTTCATTTTTGCATAGAAGCTTCGTTCCGGTGTATTCTTGGCTTAGTTTTAGACATTAGGCTTTTCAGTTATATAAGCACTTGCCCTGATACGACAGTGAGTCATGCATACGTTTGATGAAGCAAAGTAGTTCGGAATAAACCTGTTTAACATCCAAAGAGTACGAAGCATTCATAACAGCACTAGTACTGTTTCTACACAGGTACTTACATTAAGCATAAATAACATTAAATTTATCAATGAACTTTAAAAAGCACAATCCTATTCTCATTCATAAAAACAGACTAGATCCGATTATCTAAAAATAGTTTCAACTTCATTAACTGACCTATATTCTAAATATAGTTTCTACATACATTAACTGACCACATGTTTGTCCTCACCGCGGGAAAACGACCATCTGATAAACTCTGCATTTTAAAAGGTATTATTGCTAAAGTTGCTCGTAAAAATAAAATCATTTTCCTTAATGAATTAAAACGTGTAAATTCATAAAATTTGTCTAACGTATGCTATCTAATCAAAGCACCGAAAAACCTTTAGACGTGATTGAAAAGAGAATTTCCTGTAACTTCAAATACATGGGGATACGTCGACTGAATTGATATAAAGCTGTGCATTTTGAATGGAATTATAGCTGAAGTGGTTTGTAAAAAAAATGATTTTCCCCAAACAAAACGTGTATGTTAATAAAAGGAAATGATATATATAATATATATATATATATATATATATATATATATATATATATATATATATATATATATATATATATATATATATATATATATATATATATATATATATATATGTATGTGTGTGTGTGTGTGTGTGTGTGTGTGTGTGTGTGTGTGTGTGTGTGTGTGTGTGTGTGTGTGTGTTGTATTTTCCTATCGTATGAAATCTAATCAAAGCAACGAAAAACCTTTAAAAACGATTGAAATGGGGCATGCATTGTAACACTAAATACATGGGGATGGGGGATTACGACGATTGAAGTGACATTTACAAAAACAGAATGACACGAGACGCCATAAAGATATAGATATATTTGTTTCTTCGCCCAGTGTGGGCACAAGCGCTGTCGGCACATTTTTCAGTTTTATTTATGTGCTCTTTACCAATTCCCGTAGTTCAAATAAAATTTGCAACTCTCACATATATAGTCTTTCAGCGCCTCGCGCTTTGATTCATATAGTAGTTAGTATGCACAGACATTAATTGTGCAAAGATTTGTAAAAGTTAAAATTTTAAATCAGCTTCTGACATAATACACTGTCTGTGCTCTTGTTAAAACGATAACGTTGGGATCTCTCAGTAAAAAGCAATAAAGAAATGACGACAGAACAACCGTGTTATGGATACATGTAACATTCTCATAATGAGCAACATGAACGAAAAGAATAGTAATTGAAAAATCAATAATTACAGATCGCCTGCACTTCAAAATGAAGTTTTTAATTATATTTTTGCACACCATTCGTGACAATAAATTAGCAATATCAATATAATTAATAAGTACATGTATTTAATCATTAACGCCAGCATGATAATTATTCCCGCCACTTCGCTCAGTTATCACAACAACAACTTTATATCTTCGGCTGAATGTATTATCCACTATTTTATCAGCATAATTACTTTGTTTTATAACTAGTACACACTTAACATTTAAATGAAATAAACGACGCAGAGAATACTAAAAACAAGTTTTATGAATTCATAAATTAAAATTAAACAAAATTTAGCAACATTTCTTGAAGGCGTTTGATACTAGATCATGTGCAATGAATAGTAGCTGCCAACATAATTTCTCTTTAATATAAAAAGAAGATCAAGTAAAAGATTACCTTGGAGAACGCAATATGTATATCAAGTGTAAGAACTTGTAAGAGTCGATAAAGTAAGTTACACCAAAAGAAATCAAATTCTAAGATTCAAGATTCAAGATAAGTATTCTTCACAAACATATCCGCAGGGTATTAGGCGAGACTTTGAGTCTCTATGATTTCACCTGCATTAAGAAATCAAATATATGTTTTCAGTGTTGATTATCTTCAAGATTTTAAGTACTGCTTCCTGTACAATTAACTTCGGTAAAATTTATAAATCAGGTGGAAGACAACATCGCACACTTGTTTTTCTTAGAGATACCATAGATCAGCCAATGGATCAGGTTCCCTTAGGTAGCCCTTTAACAATATGTTGGGTGAGTATGGTCAAGAGTTTGTGTCTAAACATTCCAGAATAAACTTATATATTTGTTCTGCGTTTTAATCCGGGAGGTCGTATTCGACGCAGACCAGCTTATCACATTCACAATTTAATCACAGACCAGATGCATCACATAAACCATTTTATAACAGACCAAAACGAGCATCTTGATATAAGATTTTCTAAAATAAAACGAAAATCAAATTACTCGCTACATTTCCGATAAATTTTAATTACATTTACTTTCATAGACATAAAAGTGCATGTTTTATGTGTATCAGATATAAATAAATTTGCTAAAGGCAAACATAAAATGAATGCGAATTTCAGGTTGATTAAAGTCTGTTTTATCAAACATCCGAGTGTACCACTTCAAACGATGGATCTTCAACGAACAAACAAGATATTTATAGGTATTTGATTTTTATGGGTAAGGCACATCTAGAGGATTATGATAGGTTGATGTATGCTAATATACGGTAATCTCCCGAACATGTCCTGGATGGCCTCAAGATCATTAGGGTTTATTGGGATAAAACAATGCCCTTTACTCACCAAATCAAACATTAAAGCCTTTTAAACATGTGTGCGTCCTTTTGATTAAAGATGATTTCAGACCATTCCATACCTTTATCGGTTAACCTTGACGATGTTTTCGGGATTTTACTGAGGGATTGCAATTTATCCCTGTCATAAAGAAACAAACGTCATTAAATGTAAGGGCTTTGATCAACAGTAATACTTCTCTTTATATGATTGTCCTGAATGATATCAGGAATGCAATTTCATTAATGAAAAGCCATTCAGTTATAGAGTCTGCCGTGTTAAAGTATAGAACAGGAACACTTACTGACTCGTTTAATTCGGGTTGTATGTACAATTTTGACGTACACGGCAACTTTTACTGTGTAAGTTCACTAAATGCATTCGAAGACGTTATCATCTATACCTTAACATTTATTTCTGATATTTTAATATCGATTACGATGCGTCGTTTTTAAAAGAGCCGATAAAGCGATGTTTAGTTGCTACAGAGGACACCGTACATTTTTACATACAATCGCATGAAATATACGATAAAGGATAAAGAACAAAATACAACCAAATAAAGTAATCAAAATCATAATCATGATCAAAATGTCATAGGCGAAACCACTTGTATCAACGTGTTTATATTACAGTTCATCTGCATAATCAAACTTAGAAGAAAGGGTAAAGAAAAGTATATGATGTAATAATGAATTTTGAGCAAGGTACGTTTGATCTTTGTTTCAAAATAATCAGTCAGAGAATAGTTGGTTGCATTCTTAAAGCGTTGTTTCTGCTGTGTCCGTCTCTTTTGGATCCGTCTGCTGTACATTGTTGTTTTTAATTCATGACTGCAGCAACTCTGCCACCCGATATACCCATAAGAAATCTATACCATCAATCAAGACCGTGCAAATACATCCTTCAGAGGGTGGTATTTCGCCATGTTCACGTCCGTCGTTTCTGATATTTAACACCGGCAAATCGGCATCAACTATTTTGTTCACAAACAGAGCGTTTGAACATATTTGTCGGTGAAAGGTAAAGCCAATGAAACTGGATTAAAAACATAATACATTATGCGTTAAACAGATCAATGCGTCATGATTGTACGAAATCGTTACCAAGGCTGATACAATAATTTAAGTAAAGCTGCAAAATCGAAAATGTTAAATTTTTGATAATTTTTTAACTACACAAATGCCTTTCTCAAACTATTTGTTTTGGGCATTAGGAAGTTATGGCGGTTCAGTCATTTTTATGACATGATGAGTAAAGGGCATTAAAACGTTATGGCGTTTCCGTCATTTTTATGTTTTGGTTAGTAAGAGGGCATGACTTGGCGAGTAAAGGGCATTAGAAAGTTGTGGCATTTCCGTCATTTTTATGACTTGGTGAGTAAAGGGCATTAGAAAGTTATGGCGTTTCCGTCATTTTTATGACTTGGTGAGTAAAGGGCATTAGAAAGTTATGGCGTTTCCGCCATTTTTATGACTTGGTGAGTAAAGGGCATTAGAAAGTTATGGCGTTTCCGCCATTTTTATGACTTGGTGAGTAAAGGGCATTAGAAAGTTATGGCGTTTCCGCCATTTTTATGACTTGGTGAGTAAAGGGCATTAGAAAGTTGTGGCGTTTCCGTCATTTTTATGACTTGGTGAGTAAAGGGCATTAGAAAGTTATGGCGTTTCCACGATTTTTATGACTTGGTGAGTAAAGGGCATTAGGAAGTTATGGCGTTTCCGCCATTTTTATGACTTGGTGAGTAAAGGGCATTAGGAAGTTATGGCGTTTCCGCCATTTTTATGACTTGGTGAGTAAAGGGCATTAGGAAGTTATGGCGTTTCCGCCATTTTTATGTTTTGGTGAGTAAAGGGCATTAGTAGGTTATGGCGTTTCCGCCATTTTATGACTTGGTGAGTAAAGGGCATTAGGAAGTTATGGCGTTTCCGTCATTTTTATGACTTGGTGAGTAAAGGGCATTAGGAAGTTATGGCGTTTCCGCCATTTTTATGTGTTGGTGAGTAAAGGGCATTAGAAAGTTATGGCGTTTCCGCCATTTTATGACTTGGTGAGTAAAGGGCATTAGGAAGTTATGGCGTTTCCGTCAGTTTTATGACATAGTGAGTAAAGGACATTAAAAAGTCATGGCGTTTCCGTCAGTTTTATGACATAGTGAGTAAAGGTCATTAGAAAGTTATGGCGTTTCCGCCATTTTTATGACTTGGTGAGTAAAGGGCATTAGAAAGTTATGGCGTTTCCGCCATTTTTATGACTTGGTGAGTAAAGGGCATTAGGAAGTTATGGCGTTTCCGCCATTTTTATGACTTGGTGAGTAAAGGGCATTAGAAAGTTATGGCGTTGATGCCATTTTATGACTTGGTGAGTAAAGGGCATTAGAAAGTTATGACGTTTCCGTCAGTTTTATGACATAGTGAGTAAAGGACATTAGAAAGTTATGGCGTTTCAGTCATTTTTATGACTTTGTGAGTAAAGGGCATTAGAAAGTTATGGCGTTTCCGTCATTTTTATGACTTGGTGAGAAAAGGGCATTAGGAAGTTATGGCGTTTCCGCCATTTTTATGACTTGCTGAGTAAAGGGCATTAGGAAGTTGTGGCGTTTCCGCCATTTTTATGACTTGGTGAGTAAAGGGCATTAGTAGGTTATGGCGTTTCCGCCATTTTATGACTTGGTGATTAAAGGACATTAGAAAGTTATGGCGTTTCCGTCAGTTTTATGACATAGTGAGTAAAGGGCATGAGAAAGTTATGGCGTTTCCGTCATTTTTATGACTTGGTGAGTAAAGGGCATAAGGAAGTTATGGCGTTTCCGCCATTTTTATGTGTTGGTGAGTAAAGGGCATTAGAAAGTTATGGCGTTTCCGCCATTTTATGACTTGGTGAGTAAAGGGCATTAGGAAGTTATGGCGTTTCCGTCAGTTTTATGACATAGTGAGTAAAGGACATTAAAAAGTTATGGCGTTTCCGTCAGTTTTATGACATAGTGAGTAAAGGTCATTAGAAAGTTATGGCGTTTCCGCCATTTTTATGACTTGGTGAGTAAAGGGCATTAGAAAGTTATGGCGTTTCCGCCATTTTTATGACTTGGTGAGTAAAGGGCATTAGGAAGTTATGGCGTTTCCGCCATTTTTATGTTTTTATGAGTAAAGGGCATTAGAAAGTTATGGCGTTTATGCCATTTTATGACTTGGTGAGTAAAGGGCATTAGAAAGTTATGACGTTTTCGCCATTTTTATGACTTGATGAGAAAAGGGCATTAGGAAGTTATGGCGTTTCCGCCATTTTTATGTTTTGGTGAGTAAAGGGCATTAGAAAGTTATGGCGTTTCCGCCATTTTTATGACTTGGTGAGTAAAGGGCATTAGGAAGTTATGGCGTTTCCGCCATTTTTATGACTTGGTGAGTAAAGGGCATTAGGAAGTTGTGGCGTTTCCGCCATTTTTATGACTTGGTGAGTAAAGGGCATAAGGAAGTTGTGGCGTTTCCGCCATTTTTATGACTTGGTGAGTAAAGGGCATTAGGAAGTTGTGGCGTTTCCGCCATTTTTATGACTTGGTGAGTAAAGGGCATTAGGAAGTTGTGGCGTTTCCGCCATTTTTATGACTTGGGGAGTAAAGGGCATTAGGAAGTTATGGCGTTTCCGCCATTTTTATGTTTTGGTGAGTAAAGGTCATTAGAAAGTTATGGCGTTTCCGCCATTTTTATGACTTGGTGAGTAAAGGGCATTAGAAAGTTATGGCGTTGATGCCATTTTATGACTTGGTGAGTAAAGGGCATTAGAAAGTTATGACGTTTCCGTCAGTTTTATGACATAGTGAGTAAAGGACATTAGAAAGTTATGGCGTTTCAGTCATTTTTATGACTTTGTGAGTAAAGGGCATTAGAAAGTTATGGCGTTTCCGTCATTTTTATGACTTGGTGAGAAAAGGGCATTAGGAAGTTATGGCGTTTCCGCCATTTTTATGACTTGGTGAGTAAAGGGCATTAGGAAGTTGTGGCGTTTCCGCCATTTTTATGACTTGGTGAGTAAAGGGCATTAGTAGGTTATGGCGTTTCCGCCATTTTATGACTTGGTGATTAAAGGACATTAGAAAGTTATGGCGTTTCCGTCAGTTTTATGACATAGTGAGTAAAGGGCATGAGAAAGTTATGGCGTTTCCGTCATTTTTATGACTTGGTGAGTAAAGGGCATAAGGAAGTTATGGCGTTTCCGCCATTTTTATGTGTTGGTGAGTAAAGGGCATTAGAAAGTTATGGCGTTTCCGCCATTTTATGACTTGGTGAGTAAAGGGCATTAGGAAGTTATGGCGTTTCCGTCAGTTTTATGACATAGTGAGTAAAGGACATTAAAAAGTTATGGCGTTTCCGTCAGTTTTATGACATAGTGAGTAAAGGTCATTAGAAAGTTATGGCGTTTCCGCCATTTTTATGACTTGGTGAGTAAAGGGCATTAGAAAGTTATGGCGTTTCCGCCATTTTTATGACTTGGTGAGTAAAGGGCATTAGGAAGTTATGGCGTTTCCGCCATTTTTATGTTTTTATGAGTAAAGGGCATTAGAAAGTTATGGCGTTTATGCCATTTTATGACTTGGTGAGTAAAGGGCATTAGAAAGTTATGACGTTTTCGCCATTTTTATGACTTGATGAGAAAAGGGCATTAGGAAGTTATGGCGTTTCCGCCATTTTTATGTTTTGGTGAGTAAAGGGCATTAGAAAGTTATGGCGTTTCCGCCATTTTTATGACTTGGTGAGTAAAGGGCATTAGGAAGTTATGGCGTTTCCGCCATTTTTATGACTTGGTGAGTAAAGGGCATTAGGAAGTTGTGGCGTTTCCGCCATTTTTATGACTTGGTGAGTAAAGGGCATTAGGAAGTTGTGGCGTTTCCGCCATTTTTATGACTTGGTGAGTAAAGGGCATTAGGAAGTTGTGGCGTTTCCGCCATTTTTATGACTTGGTGAGTAAAGGGCATTAGGAAGTTGTGGCGTTTCCGCCATTTTTATGACTTGGGGAGTAAAGGGCATTAGGAAGTTATGGCGTTTCCGCCATTTTTATGTTTTGGTGAGTAAAGGGCATTAGTAGGTTATGGCGTTTCCGCCATTTTATGACTTGGTGAGTAAAGGACATTAGAAAGTTATGGCGTTTCCGTCAGTTTTATGACATAGTGGGTAAAGGGCATTAGAAAGTTATGGCGTTTCCGTCATTTTTATGACTTGGTGAGTAAAGGGCATTAGGAAGTTATGGCGTTTCCGCCATTTTTATGTGTTGGTGAGTAAAGGGCATTAGAAAGTTATGGCGTTTCCGCCATTTTATGACTTGGTGAGTAAAGGGCATTAGGAAGTTATGGCGTTTCCGTCAGTTTTATGACATAGTGAGTAAAGGACATTAAAAAGTTATGGCGTTTCCGTCAGTTTTATGACATAGTGAGTAAAGGGCATTAGAAAGTTATGGCGTTTCCGCCATTTTTATGACTTGGTGAGTAAAGGGCATTAGAAAGTTATGGCATTTCCGCCATTTTTATGACTTGGTGAGTAAAGGGCATTAGGAAGTTATGGCGTTTCCGCCATTTTTATGTTTTGGTGAGTAAAGGGCATTAGAAAGTTATGACGTTTCCGTCAGTTTTATGACATAGTGAGTAAAGGGCATTAGAAAGTTATGGCGTTTCCGTCATTTTTATGACTTTGTGAGTAAAGGGCATTAGAAAGTTATGGCGTTTCCGTCATTTTTATGACTTGGTGAGTAAAGGGCATTAGAAAGTTATAGTTCTGACGTCACCTACATGATTGATGTGTTATATACTGTTGAATGCGTTTTGTCGGAATCTTAAGAGTTACACGTTTAAATACATTGCGTGTATGTGTGAATTTTGTGTTTTGTTTATTGTGTTTGAACTAGGAACAAAATTATATTTTTTTAGATGACACAGTGTTATAAGCGCAGATAAATCGTAGAACCCTTTATTAAAAATCTCCTTGCCAGAATTCTCATTTCTCTTGAAACCTGACATATCTACTTATGTGGCAGCAAGGTTTAATTTAAAAATCAATATTTCTAGTACAAGATCTTTCACTGCTTCCTAAAAGACAGCTTCTTTTGGCTGATCCATATAAATTAGTATGATAGAAATGGATGATTTGCCATAGGTTTGACACCAACAGACATGGATTATTTAGAAAAGACGTCTCCAGTATTGTAACATCTATACTTGTTTCACATGTGGAGAGGTTCTTTCTCTAATTACTTGCGATTTGTTAGCGCACATTTTCATATAACATGTTTCAGATTTTTTAATATATGCTACCTTGATTTGAACATTATTTTTTTTTCATAAACTTAATAAGCCTGATTTTCATTATGTTGGTAAAATGTATTAATCTATTTTTGTGAGGTCATCATTTAATATATTATTATCGAATTTCATTATACAGATAAGATTGAGGACTGTATCAGATAGCTAGCACAATAGTTGCAAAACCGTCATAAAGTCACAAAAGCAAATTGAAAGTCGCATTTTTAATAAAAGTGAATTAGACAAACACTTGGTCCAGCGTGATCTTGATCACATTTTGAACATGTTATGGAGCTTGCTGACGTTTGTTAATTTTCCCAATATCCAGCCTAACATTGTCTTAGAAATGCATGATAAAAGACAGTTACATCACTGGTCTAAATAGCCGTTTTGACAATGTTTCGCAAATGATAGAATACACACAAATGGCTTCGTTTTGGTAGTGTATGAACCAAACCATGAAATATTTTGGTAATAGATACGCTTTTAACAATGACATAGTGATTTTAATATAATAAGAAGATTCCATTGTTTTGATAAAACTTATTGGCATGATACAATGCCGTTATGAAAAATGATTGACCATGTCTAAAACTGAATGTAGTCCGATTAAAATTTGACCAGTTTCAAGATTGATTTTAGCAATGATATAGATACATGTAGAAGGCCGTAAGGAACTGGCACTGCAATTGCCATTTTATGTAGCTAAAATAAAGAATAAAGAGTTTTATTTACAATAAATGTTTACTCATCAAAAATGGCGTACAAAAAACACTTCGACGGCGTCAAAATTCGTATCGGCATTTGCGGCGACATTTTAAATAACGGCTGGAAGTATTCAATTTAAAAGACACAACCTAGATTTTGTTTTCTGGTGGCACATATTCGACTTCATCACTGTCACCAACCGTATTTGACCCATTACTGGACGTGACAGTTTCTTTAAATTGTAAGCTAAATTGGCATGGCATGTTCATCTAAAGTTGTGCAATCGAAAATTTTACCATTTAGCTAGTAAAGGTCAATGAGGGAAGTTGAAATCAGAGTATCACAATAATTAAATCACAACAAAATACTTCATTTACACAAGACACTGGTGACATGCGTGTTGAGTGAATCTACTTTGCTGAATCCTATTGCTTTCGTAATATCAGAAATGTGTTACTACTAGATATGAGAACAAACTTGTCGACATAGCTGTCTCACAAGCGCTTAAAATTCTGGCAGTTGAAACTACCAAAATTTAGAGGTTAGGCTGCTAAGTAGAGAGCAGAACTTTACTTATATTGTTTATCAGCATAGCAGGATGGACAACTGAGGTAAGGGTCGAATGACCACCATCTCCAGGTTTGTTGGCAGCTGGAATGTGCGGGGAGCTTAAGGATTTCGGTAAGTGCAAATGACCTCTGCTTAGTAGTTTGCATTCCATATGCCATTTATTTATGTAAAATGTCCAGCTTTTAATTAGTTCACTTTTCACTTGCAAAGCATTCGCACAACAATCATAGATCAAATAATGTGCAACTAACTGTTTTGTTTCTGTATTTTATTTCCAAATTGTTAGAAAAATTAACAGGGTTACTGGTTATTTATCACAGAGACATAGCGAACGGGTAAAGGTATTATACGGCAGTTGTGTCTTTTCCTTATTTATTTTAGTAATTACTGTTTGGAGATCCCCAAACCATAATGATCTCCGGGTTGAAATGGCGTCATCAATAATGCGCATCACAGCAATATTGTGAATCAATTTAAATTTTGTTTATCAAGGAATGAATCAAGTAGTTACAGCTTCTTTGAAGGGATTAAACGCTACACACAATTTTTCCTCTGGAGTAAGAGATCTAAATGAAACAGGAAAACGGCGTCCGACTGACAGTGCAGCGCAAACATTTGGTCAAAATGACATCAGTTCTAATTAATATTCTGCCACGAATTAGATGATCATTTAAAAAAGGGCGTATAATTGAAGTGTTAAAATATTACAAAAGTGGCTGTTGAATACAATTTATGTTTTAAAGATATGCATGTCAGGTCCATTAATGTTTTGTAGGCGGAATTATTGTGCATTTGTAACTCTGACAAAGTATTATTATCAATCCAATAGTTGTATTTTTCGTTAACTTGTTATGCTTCATTCTCTCTATTAACTACTAAAATGTAATAAATTTAACACAGATTCATTATTTTTACATTACATATATGCGAAAAGCTACAGAAACAAGCTCAGTAGCAAAACGTTTAAACATAGACCCGGTTTAATAGCACTGGGCAAACGCCAAAGAAACCGGATTTCAAATGAAAGAAAGGCATATTGTTACTTATATATTAATACAATGACTAAGACAAAACACACTTAGTTTCATGATAGCCAGTCCCACACATAAGTCTGAAATATGATCAGTCACTTAGATTATTCTTAGTGAATGTATGAACTAGCTATGTGCTTGAGAAGAGAACAATTGTGGATAATTTAGTCTGATGTCCATGTTAAACAGAATATCAGACTTCGTGTTCCACTATCCTTATACTTGTATTGATGTATTCAAATACCATAAATGCATAACGTTCCATCCATTGCTGACTTAAATATCGGTGCCTGGTTCTAGATGGTTATAAAGTCGTTATTAATAAATACAGAACTTATGCATGAACCGTTTTACCTTATACACTGTTTTTCCTCCCTCGTGTTTGTTGTGTGATTATATACGGCTAGATGCCCTCTTAATCTGATTGGTCTCAAAATGTCAAGAAGCTGAAGTGGGTACTGGGTGCTCTTGTTTGTGTTTCAGTAAGGCTAATACATCTAAGTATTCAATCGCACAGCTCGAGAACAAGACGACACAACTAAAAATTGAGCTTCTTCTGGAAATAAAACTGAAAGTCTCTGAATAAAATGCCGACACAGAATGCTGAAGCTTACAATAAATGAGTTCAGATGAAATTTCTACCGAAAATCTATAGTTGTCAGAGTTAATCAATGTAATTGAAGCTTCATAGAAAAATTAAACTGAAATGCTGTAGGCAGAAATTGATATTCAGGAAGGTTTTGATTAGAGACCTCTGATAATGAGAGTGATACTCTTGACACTTATTTGGAAAACTCATGGATATTGTTTTAGTGATGAACAGTTACCTTATCAGTTTTCTGAAGAATAGAATCATATGTAATGAAGTACAACTTAGCTAGCAATCCCATGGATATTTTGGTACTTTTATTCAAATCGACTATGCATAATGATATTCATAGCTGCAGAAAAGACACAAATCTGTTAGAAGGAATTATTTACTGCAAGTCAGAATCACTGTGTACAACACCATTAGTGTATTGACTGTCACAGCTGATGCTTCCGGACAACCAAAAAGGGTCGTTGATTTTTTAATAATCCCTTCTCAACACAAAAAGGAGTCATGGAATTGCAGGATAAAATCTACACATTGACGGTCAGTCAAACAAGGAGCTCTCACAACCTGGCCGTTACCTTGATTCTTCCACTAATCATTACAAGATGGCGTTTTACTGTTCACACAGATGGCATTCCCTTGTATTCATCTTGAAAGGGGATAGTTGTGCCAACTAGTCCATGTTTATCGTTCTGCCGAAACAGCAATTGGTGTATTGCATCAAATCGGTGTGGACTTTGTACCACATGGAACAACCATTTTCATGAAAACAAAAAAATTAGTGTTAATTAGATGTGTTGATGTTTATGAAAGGGCTTACATTCCTATGACTGCACTAATGGGAAATATCGCAGTACAAACAACAGGAAACCGAAGTATAAAGAGTGGTGAAGCATCATGCAGGTACTATAAACCATATTATATTAAGAACGTTTTGCCTCCTTTCAGAACTAACCAATAGAAAGCATGACCTTAAGTTTTATATATGCCAGAAAAGGTATCGCGACTGCGCACGGGTGTGTGGGCAATTTTCGATTCGCCCAGAATACACGTGAAACATAATACAATCTTCAGCATAAAGCAAGATGTCATATTTTGTTGGTGGCAAGCAATGATATCAGGACTATGAAAATATACTTTGCCACCCAGTCATGCCCGGTAAACATTAGCTCAACACAAAAGGGAACAAAACGAGCCGAAGCCACTTCTAGGCTATAGTGGACGCGCTAATTGGGTTGACAAAAAGACAGTAGGACAAACTTCTAGTTTTCTTTATAAAAAAGAAAATGGGATCTTTGCAAAAATCAGTGAATGTAGTGCCGTGTGTGGATAATAACGCTTCACGGAAATCTTTTATTTGTAAACTGTTCCAGCTAGAACTTTTTTCTCGGCGAACCATGTTGCCATTTTTCCATCGGAACTGTCATTCCGACTAAATTGTGTTCTTCGATTGCATTTAGGTGGTATTTCTATTTTGCGTTTAAATCAAAGACCGGTCGCTAGTAACTGCTGTTAACTTTTTGAAAGGTGACACTTCTATTTAAACGATTTATGCTCATGTCTCTAGAGCTATTGGAGCGAACGAGGTGGTTGCGGAGCGAAAGCATAAGGGACAGAGCTAAATCATAACTTTATAAAAATGCCTCACACTCACTTTCGTAAATCCAAACGGTTTTCAACTTAATGTACTCGTAATGTTAAACGATGTTGTTGCATCGAGAAAGCGGTTCCAATGTTTTGACAATCGTCGAGGATACACCTCTGTTAGGATTTTCTATCAAATTTGCAAAATATATATATAAACGTTTAAAACTAGTGTAAAGGAATTGTTATAATTGTTATTGATAATTATAACAATCAAATAAAAACACTTAAAAACTTGTATGCCGTTTTACTTGGAGACCTTCGAAGTGAGCGTTGGACAAAAAATAGATATAACAACATTGAACAATAGTCGACTTAGACAGTATGTGACCCTTGTGTTCCGGACATAACTTTTAAAAACCCGTAGCACGATAGTATTTCATCGGGTCATTATGATTCTATAAACACTTCTTAGTTAGTATAAGCCCACTAGACCAGAGTACTTTGTATTGATAATTGAAATTGTATAAAAATCCAATATTTACAAATGCCACTATAATAAACATTTACGTACTTACTTACTTACTTACTTATAACCAGTTAGCGATATACACGGACCTGGAAACGCTGCATAAAGCTTTTTGGGAACAATTTCGTTCCGGAATTATAGCAAAATTGCCAGTGTTAAATAATATTGTTAAAAATGCAGACTGCTCGCACAAGGATTCGGTGAATACTATGTTAACTATTTTTACTAATACAATACGAAATGTAGCCGACCCATTGATTGCTCAAGACTGTTGTTATAGAGATCATGTATTTTTTGACAATTGTACGGTTAATGATAAAAATTGGTTTAATTAAGATTGTTCAAATGCCCAAAGCTTGTATTGAGAGGCACTTCAATTTTTAATAATTGCAAATCTGATGAAAACGGACTGATACTGTGTGACCCTAAATCGATTGACAAGGCAATTATAAAAAGAAAGAAAAATGTTTCTTTCATGCTTTTCGATGAAATATGGGGTTTAACCAGTGAAATAACTACAGTGAAAATATCAATTTGATATTTTCACTGCAAAATAAGGAGTGAAAATATCAACTTTCAGAACTACTTTAAATTCCTTTGTTGTTACATGTACTTGCCTACTGGACTTCAATAAATTATGTCAAAAAATGTTAAAAAAATATAAAAGAAACGTTTTATAAATTTAGATAAATATATAATTGGAAATTAACAACTAACCGTTTATTACCGGTTATCCCGTTTATCAAACATTTTACTGATCTTTGAAGCTTAATGTTCGAACATTTGCTTTCATACCAAACAAATTACAGACAAAAACAACTGTTCGAACATAAATAAAATTTTATATCATCGTTCAAATGTATTTTGAACTGTTAACAATTGGAGTACGTAAATTGCTTCCTGGAGAATTCACAAAACAATTTACAGATAGATCCGATATTTTTTACCCCACCCACACCTCAAAATGTGTCAAAATGTGTCAACAAACTAGCGTGGCATTTACTCTTTATCTGGAAAACAAACATTTTAAAGCGAAACAGACTGGTCTCTGACATTAGATGACTGAATATTAACTTACTATAAAAACACGCGTACATGCAGTCTTAAACTAAGAAACATGGTTAAAATCCATTGAGTATCCACATTTGTTTTGCTAACACATTTGACCTTCCAAATTTTCATTCTTTAAATAGCGGCGTAGTAATTTGGTTATGTTTTCATGTCCATCTTAAAATTAAAAGTGTTTTCATTATTTTTGGAACATATGTGCACTAATATTACTTCATTGTTTACTGTTCATAAAGCTTTGCAATAAAAATCGAGCGAATATTAAGCTATAAGAATGAAAAGCAGAGAACTATTTCTCAGCAAACCGAAAGTAGAAAAGTTGACAGCTATAATTATGCATGAGGGGCGCCCCACGGTTAGCGGCGTAAAGCCCACCCTTTTCAAAAAAGGGGGTAATTCATAAATAATTAAAAAACAAATAAAACTCCGAAAATAAGCATAAAAGAAACAGAAAATTTGTTTATTTCAGTGTAAGATCGTATTTAATTCCACTCGTGATCATAAAAAAACTACATTTTCACTCGTGGCTTCGCCACTCGTGAAAATATGTTTTTTATGACACTCGTGAAATAAAATACGATCTTACACTGAAATAAACAAATATCCTCTATTTATTATAGAAAATCAATGAATGACATCGAGTTCTGGAAGCATTTTAAACCAAAAAGCTACAGCACAAAAAATTAGAATACAATTTCGTTAGTAACCCACTGACCCAAGAAATGGTCTTACTTCTTTTACCGCTTGAACGCTCATATTGAGTCATGTGTCCTAACTTATCTGGACTTGCCATCAAATTAGCTTTGCCTTAAGTATGACCAAGGAAATCCACCTTTGTATACCTCAATTAAAACTTTGGGAGCTTCACTGTGAGATTTGCCAACCTCAAGCATTTGAAAAGAACTGAATGGCCAGGCACGCGCTGTTCAGTGGCCATACTGTCAGTTGGGAAACCCACAGCAGACCGTTCATATTGCGGCACAGGCGCTCCATCGTTCGTGACCGAACCAGGGCGTTAAGAGTGTCCATCCGGGTAAGCGACCGAATAGACAATCCGTTTACCGTCGTCTCGGAACAACACCAGCAGACGGTCAAGCGTCGTCGGTCAGCGGCAGTTGACCCTTCTGAAGACGTCGTGAATTACGTTGGCCCGGATGTGGCACAAATCCCGAATTAAGTGGGCGGCTGCCCTGTAAACCTCTGGAAAAGATAAGTCCGGCTCCGGATAGTGGAATGGAGCCTCGTTGTTAGCAGCTGAAGCTCCAGCCTGGAGTGGGGCCACGCAGATGTCGACCAGCCAGTTGATTAACTGCTGGCGCAGGATTGAGAACATGGACAGTCTCGGAAAGAATTCCATTTTTATATGTAGTTGTTGAATTGACGTAAAAGTGCAAGAGCGTTCTCGAACAGAGTGAGGCAATGGGGGTATGTTCACAATATATATTCCCAACCAGGATTGTCATATGTCGAAATAAACACGACTGGACTCGGTAAATAACTAAGTACAAGAGGTTAATATGTCTTGTAAATTCTAGTACTTTGAGATGGTTCATGTTTGGTTTATTAACAATTCCATTAAATAAACAGCTCCCCAATTGTATAGCCTCCACTTATCTTGTGGAATTTACGTAATAAAATCTCCCTGCTGCCCGTACTGAAACGCTTACAAGTCGTGTGATGTGAATTAAAAACCAAGTCTCAGACTTTTTATTAAGATTGTATTTCCAGTACAATGGTTTTAATCTTCTACTTTGGTATTTATATCCTGCTTAACAGAAATTAATTGAATATACGATTCAGTTGCAGTTTTATGAGGGTTTTTTATGAATTGGATTTATTCAGAATTTTTAGAATCTAAAAGCATATTTCGACATCGTAATTACATGCAACGATGGTTTTATTGGCAGTAATAGGTCTAGGTGGCTTATGGTAACATTACTTTCTACGGTCTACACGGTCTACACGGTTATTCACTAATGCTAATTTTCCCTTCATTTGACTCGCCAATAGCCATAGATAGATAAGAAAAAATATTATACATCTTCAATGATCAAGCCATTCAGGGTCATTTTTGACCTATTTCGTAGTTTTAAGACAGTCGTGGGGTATTTTTGGGACTTTTTCGTCTTTGAGCTTTCTGTATGCTTAAATTTACGCCTTCGAACATGTTCTTATTTTTCTATATTCGGCTTTCAAGCCAACTTTTAAGAAGACCAAATTTATAAGCAACTCTTTATACACTGGCAATAAAAAATACGCTGAAACAGTCGTTTTAAGCACAAAGGCCATATTTCACCTGTATGGTTATTTGTGTACTATATCTACTAATTCGAAGACCAAACAGATCGGAAGAATAAAATATGACCGAAAGTATAATATGCATACATTAACTAGTATGTATTTACACTATATTTTAACTGAAATCGGACGTAAATGATATATTCTATATAATATTTTTAAAAATTGCTTTTTACCATTATATAACTTACCTTTGTTATTGACTGAGGGAGGTTGCCGGGATATATTACATTGATTTATGTCTAAATTTGTTTTCGCTTAAGAAATGCGACATGAATTAGGGCCTACTTACTCCTCCGGTTTGTAATATAGCGTTTCTGAGAAAACAAGTTGTTAATGGACCTAAATCTAAGGAAGGTTTCATTAAGGTTCAACTACTAACCAAATGCTAAAATATTAATTGCTGTTTAGCAAAATATATTATCCATCTCTAATCATTAAAACACACTTAAAACTATTGCCACACGATATATTTCATTCTCATAATAAATTTGTCGTTAGAGATAGATAAATGTAGTTATGAAGCATTTACGTGATCTCCGAGGATTGTGGACTTTTACATAGAGTATTACACGAAGTTATGATATTTCCTTACGTAAATGCCCTACTGTTGTGCAAAATCACGATTTATCTTCATTATATACAACTTCCGGATTACAGATCGAGAGCGACTCAGCGTCCGACGACACCGGGATAAACGGGATCAGACTGGAGTGCCACTTCAAGTCAAACGGACACTTCGGAGGCACAGTGGAGTCTGGGGTGGCCCCGTCGGGAGATTGGCTCGGATTGACGCGCTGTGATAGTGGTCTTGGGGTCGAACACTTTCTGGTATCTTCTCTTCAGATGGAGGCAGAGGTGAGATCCAAATGGTTGCTTTAATTGTTTAAGACAGACACTTTTTAAAAACTTGACCTCAAAACATCGAAATAAACTATTATCTTTTAAAAAGTACATTATACTACGCGATGATTTTATCCGTTGGTACTTTCAAAAAAGTGCTCTATTTAGGAATTATTACTTTTGAAAACATAGGGTCTATAACACTACACGTTTTGACTAGATTAGCCAAATTTAGTAGATACCAACATTCGAAATTTGCTTTAATTGACAGATCGAAAAAGTTTTCCAAATTATGTTTTATGTCCATCAGTTAAATTTAAGATTCCTTAGTTTCCAAGCATTGAGTGCATATATTTTAGTGTTATAAGAATAGGATGCGTTTTGGTGCCGGAATAGTCGACACAATCCAAACAACATAACATGCATTGTTTCCTGATTAGAATTGTTTCTATTTAAGAATCATATCTACAATTTGGAAACATTAATTAAAATTAATTAAATACCTAAGTTTATTCAACCTTTTTATTCATATATGTATTTTGGAAGTCGAGATGCGTGAAGTTTACCTTCCCAACCCACTTTTACATTGAGCCGTTAACGTTTATATTGTGTAAGGGCTTTAAACAAGCGTTCATTTACCTAGACGACGGACGACACCGCTGCCAACTACGCAAAGTTCATGTGCAGGGATTTTGTAGGAGGCAACAGCCCCTACGAGATTGTCCATAAGCCCGGTCACGGTTATTGGGGCACATGGGGATCATTCAGGTATATGAAGTTACTGTTAGTGTGGATGATGCCAAAATTATGTTCCGTAAGACGCACAGGCGTTCCCCCATATCAACACTAAAATACAATAATTTGGAGGATGAAAAACGGGAGTCCGGTGTAAAAGGACTGAACTCGAAGGCCAATCAGACGGATAGTCTATACTTTCGTTAAATAATGTATTCGCCAATTATCCAGCAACTACGTTTAGCTGTTTGAGACTGTTCGTTAATAATGTCGATTTCAAATACGGGTGATTTTATTTAAATGTTGCTTCCGAGTGCTTTTGTATTGTTAACTTAAGCACCAACATCTTTCCAATGACCAGAATAATGCGTTACTCGAGAAGCCTTTTTGACTACAAAAAAATAAAACTGTCTTTAATTTTATTTCAGCGAATTTTGTGACCAGGACAGCGCTATTTGCGGTATCAGCACAAAGATAGAAGATGATACCTGGGACGATACAGGGCTAAATGACGCGAGATTTTACGGTTGCCCCTTCTAAACTTGGTTCGCTAAATAAACGACTTCGTCAATGCTACTGTTGGTTGTTGTTGTTGTTGTTTATTGTTGTTGATTTGTAAACTGATGATATAAATAAACACGGTGATGTATGCGATTAATAAGGGTCTCTATGATGATGACTATCGTGTACGTCCCTTATATATAACATATAAATACATAATTGTACAGTTTTGACTTTAAGATAAAGTAAAACATACACTAAACACGTGGACATTCAATTTTCAGTGCGAATACGCTTCGCAATCAATCAATTGAATGTCGCTTTAAGTTAGTAACATGTTATTGGTTGTATTTTTCTAGATGTTCATTATATGTTAAAATGCCCCTTGACATCAGAGTGTTGAGTCGTGATAACTGGTCACATATTGATTGAATATAATATTATGAATGTCATACTTACTTATATTGTATGATTATTTGTTTGGCTTGTTCACCTGTTTGAATTTCGTCTAGCCTTGGTTTGTGCAAATCAAGTGCTTCATATATTTTTTTTCTTTATGATAACTTTTATAAAACTAAGTTTCATATATGATTCAAAATAGGATATACTGTTTTTGAATTAGTTAACGCACCAACACAAACTATGTTCAAATCTTAAGTTTATGCTTAAATAGCATATATTCACATTTTTCGCGGGCGTGGACATCTGTGGTCTAGTGTGTGGTAGTGACCTGAAGAAGACCACATTCGTGTACTGAATAAAATATAAGATCATTACGCCACACTGGCCCAAAAGTAGTTTTTCATATGTTGTATGAGAAACCGTTTCACAACATGCGAGTGACTGCATCCTTCACCTTCATAGTGAAACGACCCGAGGATTTGGGTGTTCGACAAGAAATAACAGTACATTTTCCTACCGCAGGGATTCTGACAGTTGTTCCAGATGGTGGTTATTAGACAAAGATCCGTCTCAATGTTACACGGTTTAGATTTGTATAGTAATTCATCACTGCCATATGAGGCTACTTTTTTACTTTTTTACCATATTTTTAAAGGAATTTCAATAACTATTCTGAATGTGTAAGCGTAGCATCGATATGTTTTTGCATGCTTTTTATAATCCATATTATCTAATCTTAGGGATTCATTGCTCTCATGTCCTGATTATATTTTAAATTACTTTTCATAAACTTTAACGCAGTTTATTGGGTATTCTCCGTTTTGACAGTCCGACTGTGTTTCCGGCCTATGTCGACTTATGTCATGCATTGTGATTCATGCATGCAGTTGTAATGATGTTTCAATAAGTAACGTCAAAAACAGTTTATTGTTTCTTTCAGTGAAGAGTTAGGCCAAAGACACACAAAGCAACAAACACAAATGCTAAAGTAGTTACACTGTATTTTTATGTCATTTAAAAGATTTTTATATGAAGACAAAGACATTGTAAACATTAGATATATTATACAATAAAAAAGCTGAATGAGTCTTGTATTATGCTCAAATATGTTAGTTGACGCCGGATAGCTGTTTACTTATAAATCATAAACCCAAAATACAATAATCTTATGCATTCAGTACTTTGGATCATTTATATTTAATTATGTAAATTAACCAGCAAGCTATACCCTCTCAAAAGTTATTTATATAACATGGGGTCACAAGCATTAATATTGTGGTTTGTGGAAAAAACAGTGAGTAAACTTTATTAAAAGTCAGGTAAACACTACGTGTACCACTATTCAGATCATGTGTATTGCTCCGATAGTCAATGATTGTAATTCCGCCTACATGATCCACCGTTTATCGACGGTTTAAAGCTGAAATGTTCTAAATGACACTGAAATAAGAACCAGATTTAATCGTTCCGCTTTTATTCATCAATACATATATAATCTTAATAAGCATACATTTATATCTGCTATTAACGCTTTGTATGGCACTTTTATTGGACGCATGAAATTTGTTTGTATATAATGACTTTCCCATAAGCAGTTCTTCAAAGCGAATGAACGTAACAGTTCAAAGTTGTTTCCAAAAGTCACAAACGAACAAATATTTGTTACTGAACGGGTTTATATTTACAACAGAACCAGCCTTATATGTGATAACATGCACGAATATGTCATTGGTTAAGCTATGATTTGCTCACAAAATGAGACGTTGGCTTAGCAATCATGTCGAGAAGCAAGCAACCTACCATCAACTGGAAAACATACACGTATCGTAGTGCTCAAAGGTGAGGTATAGTAGCAACGCAGTAGTAACGTCGTGTTAGTGCATGCAATTAAATATACTTCGGGGCTTTTTCGTCAGGGAGCGCATTGCACCGTTTTTGAAACTTATATTTTTGTTATTACGCGATATGTTTCAAAACACCCACGTTGGATGGAAAGGTTACGCTATGTTTTATTATTGAAAATGCAAAACAAGTCCACAAGTTTTAATTCTATTTCTGACTGTCTCCAAATGTTAATGTCTAGATATAAAATTATGTGTTCGAACCCATGTTAATACGAAGACCTCTTAAAGTTAATTGTCCTTGACATGTACAGCTGTGTTTTAATCATCTTTACAAAACCGACAAACGATTTTAAGCACAACAGGATGGAAGAAACACATACACCATGAGATCTTTGATAAACATAGATGTATGCAACCCTCTTTACGTATATTTAAGGAACATTCCTTTCGTTATAAATATTTCACTCGGGTTTGGAGTGCTTGTTAAGCTAACATTTGCTTCTGGTCTTGTGACAACTTACGTGCGCCATATTTAAAAATCGCGTCGTATCAATAATAATTATGATATAACTAATTAAATATTCACTCGCCACATTATACAATAATACAATGACGACAAGAGGGGTAAGCCCATTAGTTTCAAAAAATAAAAGTTAACCCTGAGGCGCTGATCTATAGACAACAACGTAAAAACACAACATACACACGTATTTACACCACGATCAAACCACATACAAAATAGCTAAAAAAGACATATTATGCTTGTTTCGCCTTTCAAATGAACTCTTAATGCGGCACTTTACATAAACTTCCGTAAATGTTAGAAACGCTTTAAGCTATTGAACAAAATGAACGTGATTGATAAAGTGTGGTATAAGCCTTTGTCAGCTTATGTCAGTAGTCTTATCACTGGTTTCCAGATGTCAATTTGTGAGAGTGCAGCTTAAATTGAATATGCAACATTGGAACAATATTTATGCAAAGGCTACAGAAAAAAAGCTCAGTAGCCAAAAGTTTAAACATAGACCAGGTTTAGTGGAAATGGGTAAACGCCAAAGACATAGAACATAAAATACCAAACAAGAAACATAGAATAACACCACAAAACTTTATAATATAAAAGATAGGTATAGTTTTATACCAAAAATATATTAAGACCGCGACCTGAATGTTATGTATGACATAACCATGACCATAATCGTTTTAATGAAAATCTCTATCTCGTGACATCGGTTGTATAGGACCTACGGGATGAACTAAATATAGTGTTATAGGCATATATCTTTTTTGTGAGACATAAATTAAATAGTAAAAAACTAATCTTTAACTTGAATCATGAATCATGTTTTATTCATCACTTTGTCGTTTGCTCTTGCCTTTTAGTGTGTGCATGATTGTCCGTATTTGCTTCGTGTTGCGATTGAGCAGGACGTTTGGTAATATTAGAGTTTTCTCCGACTTCTTCTTCTTGACGTGTTAATAGGGAAGACTCTATAGTTTTATGTTCTAATTCATTATCAAGCAGTTCACATTCTTCCCTCGCGATAGCATGAATATAATTTACTCGAAATTGTCCTACATCACCGAATATGTCTTCCCCCGCTTCGCAACATTTAGCTGCTAGAATTCCACTGTTTTCACCCTTGGTTGTTTGACAGAGGGTTTCACGGTCCAAATAATCCTTCGTGCACAGAAGTTCAATGCTTTTATCAGATTTTACGATGCTATTGCGGTGGTAAACTCCGGTCGCATTGTCTGTCTTACCGACATGATAAAGAGCATCATTAGATTGTGTGACAAGCCTACTGGATTTAGTTTCATCAGAACTGTCAAGATCAGTTT
Organism: Mya arenaria; assembly: GCF_026914265.1. NCBI lineage: Eukaryota > Metazoa > Mollusca > Bivalvia > Myida > Myidae > Mya > Mya arenaria. The sequence continues at coordinate 11,906,489 of NC_069135.1, read as the reverse complement.
TGCCTTCAGATGTCTCGACGCTTCTAAGGGAACTACTATCGTTCGGAAATTCTTTTGAATGGATAATTCCGGTATTTGGGACACATCTAAGAACGTCGATTTCATCATATTGATCTGATGAGTTTTGCTCTCTGGTGTAATGAATATGTTCCATGGATTCTATAAGTATTCAAATGGAACTAACTGTTAATCATACGTAAATCTGTATAACCTTACAAAAATCTGAAGTCAGCATAACACAATAATCTTAATTTTCACATTTATCCATCAAATACAGAAACCGTCTTTAAGTCTTTAAAAAAAGGCAATCATTTTGTTTTAAATGAGTGGTTCTTGATTATCTTATTTAATCATTACGTGATCTTATAAAAATAACTGTGAGGGCTAAGCATACACATTAACATAATGTCTAACGAGAGTTTTGAGGAAATGGATGACATGAAGTACCTTCGTTGATGGCGGCATGAACGGGGGAATAACTTTGCCGTCTCCAAGAACTGGACGGTAGCTGTTCTGGTGCTCGGCGCGGCTCAATGAGTTCATTCTGCTGACGGTTGATCCTGCATATTGAAAAGGCAAGAATAATAATCACACATTGTTAGAAGACTCCTCCCTTTTCATATAAATTTAGAGCGCATCGGCATCCAGTTATGTAACAATAACTAAATAAAATGTTGCCAATTTAACGCAAATAAGACCAAAAAAGATGTAAAGACAAAAAGCTTGCAATATAACTAATCCCATTTTATAATCAGCACTTATTGTATACTGATTGCTATAAAAAGAAGCACTTGTCAAAATAAAGTTTTATCTGGCAGTAGCAGTCTGTAGCGTTTGAAAAACACTCACCTCAAACATTTATATCTCAAGGATGCCACTAATAAGTATTCAGTAATATGTTTGAACATTCAAAAACATATCTAGTTACAAATACTTGTATTCACTACTTCGTTATCCCCCACTCTCACCTTTTTCGAGCCCCCAAAAAGCAGCGTATTAAGATAACAATGACAACCCCAGTGAAAATGGCTGATATGATAATCAAAGCTGTCTTTAAAGTGGTGACGTGCTCTTTATCGGTCGATTCAGTAGTCGTTGTTTGCAAACTGCTCTCGTCTGAATTAATAAATGGAAATGGAGCGTTATAATAAAAAAAAATAGTTGGGCAAGTGAAATAACAAACACCTGCACTTAAACAGGCCACAATCTCTATAATTCTATTCAGGTATCCAACCTGAATATATTGTTATATCTGCAATGCACATATATTCGGGTTGGTAACCCAAAATTACATTTATGAAAAATAAGAATACCGAGGATGATATAACCGACACTTTATTTGAGGCAGTAAAAAATTCAAAATATTTCATTTACTTGCAATTAAGTTAAACTAAAAGTAAATATACAAACTGTTAGCTCTTGTATTTTCTGTTATTTATTTTACTTAGTAGCAGTCTGTAAGAAATCTTTAAGATCATGCCCAAATCGCATAGGGTCACTGAACATCACATTTTAACATTAAGGTTGATGGCGCTAACAGAGGATAGATATCCTTAAATATCTTATAGTATACTGTGAAGAGAAATAATTAAACATGGAATTATCTAATGGTATTCATAATAAATTATATATATATATTGGTAAATGTATTATTTACACACAATGCAGGTTGATTAAAACATTTGGTTTTCAACTTTTAATCAATATTATGTTTAACTCTGTGTCGGTAATAAACAAAACAAAAACAACATATGCTTATGTACAGGTAAAAAAGCGATCTTTGTACGCATTTCGAACTTGAGAGTATGAGGCCACGAAGCTATTAACTAAAATTAGATTTTTAAAGAGCATTTGTTTTAATTGTACAAACATCATAAGGTTTTGTTCTGTTAAAATCAATAAGGCAAAATAAGTAAAGTATATCATGCATCAAAAAGACATCAACCTGTCCTGTGCCCCTTTAAGATATTACGAAAGAATGGGTCCTGGTAGTCTTTGTTAGGCAATTTGGAATAATCTCCTTGAATAAACAATTACGAAATATATATATATATATATATATATATATATATATTTAAAATTTATCCTACCCGCACAGAATCCTCCACTCCACCCGCGAATACAGCCGTTCACACATTCCCCGATGGATGAATTACATCGGTTTCCGTGTTCGTCACCTTGACAGTTGACACTGCATTTAGTGTTGCACTTCTTGCCCCAAAAATCGTTTTCGCAACCAAACTGACATACACCGTTAATATCGCATAAAACATTGGAGGAATTCATTTTGCAGTGTCGACATGTTTCGTTGCAATAGTGTCCGTAGTGATAAAGATTACAGCCATTCAAGCATTTGCCACTTTTTCTGTCACATTGCGGGAAACCGTCGCGTTCGCGACATCCTTGGCCACATTCTAATGAACAATTTTCTAAATACGTTCGTGTGCAGTCATTACAAATTCCACTTACTCTATTACATACTCCATTCAAACATTCTTTTAAACAAGTTTCCTCGCAATACTTGCCAAAATAACCAGGTTGACATTGACCAAGGCAGCCTTCGCTTAGGGACCGATTCGACTCACACTGCTGCTTCAGAGCTGTGAAGAAAACAATTTTTCGACATTTTATTTTATCAGACTAAATAAAATTCACAACAACTGAAATGATAAATTAAAATATCGCACAATACGCATGTTGGTTATGTAAACCTCGTGTCAGAAAATAATTATATAAACCTTTGGTACAGTTTACTCGACGAACACCCATTATAGTCAAATTGTAAAAATTGCTCGCGACATGGGGTTCACCGGGTCAATAAAACATATGTCAGTGAACATAACAACTTTATGAGCTTAACTTCTGTGAAATAAAAACTGGGTTACAACACCATAAAAGTATTTTGCTTCACACACTCAAGCATGAAACAAATGATTAAACTATTAAAGTGATCCTCGCTGATTTTGCCGTAGATCATACTAAATACGCCTGCAACTTTAACATAACATAGTTGGAATATACTATCCAGGTAATATCTTTCCATATATTAGACAAGTTATTTGCCCAGCAGATTCACATGAAGCAATCTGTGAACAGATTAGGTGAAAGGAATGTATTACAAAGCAAGTTATCGAGCCAAATATCGAAACTGAACTAGCAACACAAAGTCATAATCTTAGGGATAGGTATCTTACCGCAGGCAAAAGTGTGTTCATCTTCACCATCGTGGCAGTTGTCAATTCCATCACACAGATCACGGAAATGGATGCACTTCAGGGACGTGTTGCAATACACTTGCCCGTTTGCCAGACATATGGTAGAATCTTTAAAAAAGTTAATAATAAGAGTAATAATAATAATACTAACGATAATAATAATAATAATAATAATAATAATAATAATAATAATAATAATAATAATTACACTACTACTACTACTACTACTACTACTACTACTACTACTACTACTACTACTAATAATAATAATAATAATAATAAAATCATAATAACAATAATAATAATGATAATAATAATAATAATAATAATAATAATAATAATAATAGTAATAATGTATTTGTATAAATCATTGTGACCGAGCGGTTAAGGCGTCGGTTTTCTATTTTTTCTTGACTTTACTGGTGTAGGTTCGCAACACACTAAAACCCAAAAACATTTTACTTTAATTGTATCACTAATACAATTTCAATATCATGGATTAAAAAATATACAATAAGTGTTTTCAGATGCATAACCGGGAAAGCTTATCGTTGCGAAACTTATTATCGAATCCATTTACGTAAACAAGTGCGTATCATTATGACTTCTTTTTTATCAAAAGTAAACAAACTTTGAGCCTCAAAGAATTATATCATGTAATTGAATTTTGTAACATTTTTTTCATGCTCATATTGCTGTGACACAGCGGTTCATTTAACCAAGAAAGTAACTTAAACATTGCAGAAACAAATATTTTAGCGAAAGGTGTTGATGAATACCATCCAGAATACGTGTTTAGTGTTGGTGACATCGTCATATAAGGTGGTTGGGCAATATATTGACAATCTCATTCAGTGCTGCATGGTCATTGGACAGCATGCAACATGAAATGCCATGTTTAATGGATGACATGTACGAAGGCAGATTGCTTATTGTCTTCACAATTTAGTACAATACGTTTTACTAGACATGTCATTAAAACAAATTTACCGGAATATTCTCAAACTTAAAGATATACTTAAATATCCAACCACGCGTCAAATGTCAATAAGGGTAGCGTAGTATTTACTATTTAGCTACAAGTGAATAAGACTGATATCTGAAAGGCAATCGAATTTCCATGTATAACGACATGTGTATTATAAAACAAGCCCTAAAACTTAGAAATATTTTAGCAAATGATAATGCATGTTTTTTCATGTTATTATTCACAAAACGCTACCAGTCTCCATTTGGCTATTTATTCATGCCCTGTTTATTTTTTTAAATACTCGTGCATGAACTGTTACGTCTCGCAAGTCAATGTATTAATAAATGTTTGTGATAAATATTTGCGCTGAAACATGAATAAAGAAGTCTACGTTATCGTTGCGTGCAGGGTGTCCAAAAAAGGGAAACACTGTTATTTTACTTTTTTATTTAAAATCTTTGTCGAGATTCAAGAACAATGGGATAATGAATAAAACATTAAATTTCAAATCAATCATCGAAATTAAGCATTATAGAAACAGAACATTTGTTCATTTTAGTGTATGTAATCGTTGAATTTTATTTTTGTTGAAATGAGTCTCAGAATCAACAAAAAATTAAACATCGATATCATGTAGTCACAGAATCAATGTATTCTTAGAGTTATTTAAAAAAACACAACCCGGTTTTGCCCTTTAGAATTTACCTTGTAACAGTGAAGTTAACATATTGGCCTGATATATAGCAAACATACTAAAGTTCTACAAATCTAGAGGATAAACAATATTAAATCTGATGATGACTACAGTACCTTGAAGAAATCTGTACAGTATCTTTTAAATAACGATATTTATACTATGGCTAGAATATTCAATTTTGGGTTCAATGTGTATTTACTACGCATGGTAAAATGCATGTTAAGAATAGTCAGTTATCTATAATTTATATTAAAATTCACCTTGTCTTTTGTATAGGGGAAACTTGGTGTGTATATTGTATTTCAAGAAATAGTTATGGCGTCGTTTTTTGTTTCAAAATTGCGCCCCGACTGGATTAGCGCGACGCCATATAACCATTGATTTACGACGTTACAAAAATCAGCTTTTCATTTATACAAACGTATGTTGTTGGTTACATGTCTTTAAAAACAAATACTTAATTGCAGAATATACTGCTTTTTTAATCGTAATAAATATTTATCTAAAATATAAATATAAGTATTGATCGCATTTTGTCTTGCGTTGATTCTGTATGAACGCAGTAGGGTACGCGAGCTAATTCCGTGAAGCGCGCTAGCAAGAAACATACGATCAAATTTTAAAGAAAGATCTGCAGCCAACTATATAAAATCGAGATGACATGTTTACCAGTTCACTTTTGGTCGTTTGTAGATTTAAATGGTTTAATTGGTTAATATTTATTATTGAATAAATGTAGGCTGATCAATAAACAAACTGGTTAGCTTTGACCATTTTTATACAATTGCCTGCTGATATACATATAAGAGTCAATGCGAAGCTGCAGATCAAACATGCATGTTAGTAAGACGTACTTTAAGCGATTGAAGGCTGCATGATTTTTAGCTTGAACTTGCATTGTTTTGAAAACTGATTTGAATGCTTTTTGCTGTGTGGTGTTTAACACGATCAATATCATGTTGAAAACAAGTATGAATACCTGAAGCCACAATTCCGGGACTTTCCAACATGTTCCACCACCACCACAACCACCACCTTCATCATCACACATCATCATCATCATCATCATCATCATCATCATCATCATCATGGCTGGAATTGTCGAAATTCATCATCATCATCATCACATCATCATCATCATCATCATCATCATCATCAGTAGCAGAAGCAGCAGCAGAATCAGAAGCAGAAGCAACAGCAGAAGCAACAGAAGCAAAAGCAATAGCTTCAGAGGCAGAAATCATCAACTTTTCATATTAATTCGTTTCTTTCATTACAGCGCATTATTTGGACAAGAGGAACAAAATACCTGGTACCGGGCGTACACAGCGAAATTCAGAGGTCCATAGCCTGCTATTTGTGTAAATAACACATGGACCAGTTCCGGTTGTATGGTATACCAACCACGCGGCTTTGTGCCATATGCAAAATAGCACAAGGCACGCTAAACCGCTTATCTCACGTCCCCTGACCGATATTTATAATAAAATCAGAATGCTCAAGTTAAAAAGACAACATTTCATGGTTTTATATATAGCTTTGTATTGACATATTTGTTCTCATTATCAAAACGTTGATGTTACTGTATATAAACAAAAACAGGCCGATAGACCGCCAAATACTAACTTAGCGCCGCCTTCGATAAGCGTTAAAGCCGATATTTTCAAACATATTAAAATCTTCTTGGCGAAAGCTTATCAGCAGGAAATGTTCGATAAGAAGATGCCAAAAAAGGAAAGTTTTGACTTAAACGTATGCTTAACAACTTTATTACAGGCATTCTTATTCGATATTTCGATTATTAATGGTCAAACACTTTTACCAATGAAGAATATATAATACAAAACAGTAATATGGTGCAACATTTGTCTTGCTTAGTGTCTTTGGATGAGCACCTGACGTTCACTTTATATTCATAATCAAAACATTGATACTGGTAAAACGTTGACTTACTGCAGGCAGGGGGAGCCTCGTCTTCACCATAAGGACAGTTATCATATCCGTTACAAACAAAACTCTTGTGGATGCACTTGCGGGAAACGTTACAGAACATCACGTCGTTTTGCCTGCAGAGATCGGTTGCTGTAAAAATGAAGTACATGGTAGAATCGACTATAACAAGAACATGAAAAGAAAACCATTATGCGTTAAAAACATAATACAGGCATTATTAATCATTATGACTGTTCGATTTGTTTTCATATACTTGGTTTAAAATAGTGGTTTAAAATATAATACGCATAACAGTAGTATAATGTAAATTATTTATATTCCTTATATAAATTAGCTTGCAACTTGCGCTTCATAATCATTATCAACAAATATAATCTCAACAGAGACGCCTTACTGCAGGCAGGAGGAGCCTCATCTTCACCCGCCTGACAATTATTGATTCCGTTACATACAAGATCCTTGCGGATACACATCCGTGAAACGTTACAAAAGAACAAGTCTTTTTTACGGCAATCATCCATGTCTGCAAAAATGAAGTGAATAGCAGCATCGACTGTTACAATTGTGGGAACTATAGGTATGTATTAAAAGCAGGATACAGGCATTATCAATCGATGTACGACTTTAGTGGTCGAATACGTTTACTTTTTCAGGATATAATAAACATAACATTGGTAGTTTGTAAATCATTAGTCTTACTACATACTTTGATAAGATTTACCTTTTACATTTTTTTCTTTTTTCAGGATTGTTGGGATAAGTTGATTAGTTTAAACCCCCATTGATTTAACATGATACTGACCGTTCAAAGGCGGTATCTAACAAATCTTGATAAACTAACCTAGATTTTTTTTATTTTGTATAAATGCATTGTGCTGTTTGTGAAGTTTTGTGCTCTTGTTTCAGATTTCTTGTTTGTAATTGTTTTTGTATTCTATGTCTGTGGCGTTTTCCCTGTGCCATAAAACGGGGCTTATGTTTATACTTTTGGCTACTAAGCTTGTTTCTGTATTTGTTCACAAGTTAAGCAAAGTATATTTGGAAGGGCTTGTAAACTGCACTGCTTACTAACTGATAACAAATAAAATATGCTTGACAAATATGACTCACTGCAGAAAGGAGGAGCCTCATCTTCACCGGCATGACAATGATTGATTCCGTCACACACGAAATTCCCGTGGATGCACATCCGGGAAACGTTACAATAGACCAAGTGTTTTTGACTGCATCTATCAATGTCTGCAAAAATAAAGTACATGGCAGCAACGACTTCCACAAATGTGTGAAATAAAGGAATTCGTTAAGAGAAAAAAACACGTATCGTATTCGATACGTTATATTTGAATTATAAAATACTTTTACTAGTTTAGGATACAATATACATATAAGTGTAGTATTATGTATATAATTTGTCTTGTTTAGATTCTTTGTGCAATGCATACTCATTATGAAGACAAAAATAAAAGTCGACATAAAGAACGTACTACAAGCAGGAGGAACCTCATCTTCACCGGCACGACAGTCTTTATATCCATCACATACAAAGTACTGGTCGATGCACTCCATGGAATTATTACAAAAGAACCGTTGTTTTTTATGGCATACATCTATGGCTGTAATCATTAAGTAATTACAGCATCGACTGTCTCAAATGTGTAAAATAAACGTTTGCATTAATTAGAATACATCTTGATTCGATATTTCCGATTAAAAAATCAAACGGTTATATAACTTTATAAGTTCAGGATATAATGCACATAACAGTTACATTATGTTTTCATTTGTTATGTTAAGCATCATTATAAAAAGCATACAACGTGCACTGCATACTTATTATCAATATATGAATACTAATGAACAAAGATGACTTACTGCAGGAAGAAGGAGCCTCATCCTCACCATAATGGCAATTATTGATTCCGTCACACACAAAATCCTTGCGGATGCATGTTTGGGAATCGTCACAAAAGAACAATTTTTTTTGACGGCATTCTTCCATTGCTATAATAATGAAGTAAATGGCATTATCGACTTCCACAAATGTGTAAAAAATGCGTTAAAAGCAGAATACGCGCATTTTCGTTCGATATGATTGGTTTTAATTGAATGATTTTACCGGTTCAAAATATAACACAAATTACTGTAGGATAATGTATATATCACCGTTCACTGATATTTATTAACAAACACATTAATCAAACTCAAAATAGATGACTTACTGCAAGCAGGAGACATCTCATCTTCTCCGGTGCGACAGTCTTCATTTCCGTCACATACAAAGTACTTGACTATGCACTCCCGGGAAAATTTACAGTAAAACCTGTCTTTTCGACGGCATGTATCCATGGCTGTAATAATGAAGTAGATGACACACATTTGTGCAATTTAGTATTCAATATAACAGGAACTTACTCATTTTTATTTGAAAATGTTCGCCGATTTGAATAGATATCTGATATTATATATAAAACATATCTACGACTGTAATAATATTGCTCCATATTCAGGCGTGAAATATTGCCATGCACCAACAAATAACTACGATATCTTTGTATATATTCGATAACAATTTTACAGATGCTTTAAACAGAAGAGATAAATTAAGGAATGAACTTCAAATTGGGCTGCTCTGTTTCACTAAACGGAATAGTACAGGACAGATACTGTTGTGGCGTCTTGCCCGATGCATAATGAATTACGAATTAATGGAAACGTCAGGGATGTTCCCCCCATGTAAAAACACCCGTTATAAACCGTTAGCACTCTCTATATCAAACAGACAACGGACAGCAGAAACATTCAGTAAGGGAATTACACTTGCATTACGTTAATATATTGGACAATGTCATACAAAAAGACATTTGCGTCAACTATTGCAGCAGTGAAACTTTACATGAACTTTCAACAAATAAAATAAGTAATATAAAAGTAGGGTTTGTTTCAGTATATGTTTTATCATTCTTAAAAGCAATATGTATAAAATCGCTATAATGTTCTGAAACAAATACGTTTTTTTATAATCGCAATCACTCACCGTTTAGCTTGATGTACTTAGTCGGGCTAAAAAACGAAAGTAATACATTAATTATATTTACCTGAATCCGAGGCTAATGTCTGCAATATCCATGGAAGTAAAAATGCCTTAAATAGATAAAAACAAACTTGATTGTAATAAATATGAACAACACAAACCCACAAATGCTGTCATTTCAAACCAAATCTTTGTAAATGAAAATGGTATTGAAAACACTTTGTTTGATTAATGAATATACATACTATATTGACACATATGTATTTTTATGAATCACAATGATGTGTGTAATGAAATCAACGTAATATGCAAACAAAATAAATTATGACAAATATGTGACTTTTAAAGTATCATTTAGGAGTTTTTAGTTGTGTTTCTATCTCATTTTCTTGTTAAACGATGTAGATTTTTTTTGTATGGGAAGAAAATAGCAATGAGACAATGAACTTTTAATTACCTTATGTCACGAACTGGTTAGCAACATGTGACCAGTGTAAATTTATTAACATTTTCTCAAATTTAAGACACTGAAGACTATATTCCAGGCTCTTCGTCATTGATGTTATTTTTCGTGTTTATTACTGTGTACGATTGTTTTGAATCAATAAATCAAATAAAATGACTGTGTGTTTTTTTTTCTTTTAAAGAGCATTTGTCTTGAAACAACTGATTTTCTTCTTAAATTTCTCAACTATGTAAAACATTTACAAATACATGTGCACTGTTTGCTCCCAACTCACCTTAATTTAAAGATTATGACTTTTAAACGAACTACTTAAATAAGAAAATGCTTATGATCAAATGTTAATTTATCATTGTTGAAACTATCACAATAAAAACGCACTCCCAATAAATGTCGAAAGGAGTCCCATGGTTAACACGTACAATGAGTTTGAGTGTATTTCATGTGAGGTGAAAAACTCTTTCCAATTAAATCTTTTGAGTTTTGGTTTAAATACGTAATCTTACAAAAATGCACTACCTCAGTAGACAATAATATAATAATTATGTTTTTTAATTGTTTTAGTTTTGAATCGATTCGTTTATGCGTTTAATGACATTGTTCTGGCAATCTACCTCATTCTTATCTTGCTAGATAAAAAACAAACGCAAATACCACTTTAATTTCAACATTTATTGTTTAAATTTTAACCATTTATGTCAAATGTATTAGTATATAAACATAAGTTATGTTAGCATGCAGATAACTCCGCAAAAGTGAGATTAAGAAAATATAGCTTAATTATCTATTTTATAAGACAAATGATGCCTTACAAGTATTCGTATTACAACAATAGCTATTGTTTTATCTATCATTTTATCTATATTATTTGTATATAAATATACATGCTATCCTTTGTGCAATTGCTTTTATGAAACATATACAATATAAACAAAATACATGTAATATGATCACAGATTGTAGGTATCATCAACATTTTGTAATACAACCGACTCGTTCAAATTTCAGTTACTCTTTTATTAAAATAAGGGTATTTAAATATAGTCCCCTAGGTGCTTTCTTTGCGAGCGCGAAAGTACTCGTGAATGTTCGAAAGGCATCACAACCTGTGTGTCTCATCAAACTCACCCTGAATTATCCTCTTGTTCCATTTCTTCATTGCTTTCTTACTCAGGTAAATCGTTAGAATACAATACATTATCAAAGAGAAATCTCCGCTTCAGAATGGCGTACTTTAAAGCTTCCTCTGGATCGTAGTTTTCTTCTGAAATGAGCTTATTCGCGGTATTTTTCACAGCCTTATAAACCGGATCATTTTTTCATAACGACGAACCAGCTAGTTTGCTTCCAAGAATGTTCATCATTACTTTTCGAAAAGTGTGTTTCATGTCTTCTGAGACATTTTCTTTAGCTTTACGCTCACTCATCTTTGAATCTCGCTCCATAAGTCCATTGAAACCAGCCTCGTTCTGTAACTGACACTTATCAAACGCTTCCTCAACAATGTCTTGCCAGGGATCAATATCAACCGAGTCCTCAGTGGTTACAGACTCGTCATCGCTACCGTCGTCGATGCTATCGGAAACAAGTTCGGGTACAGGTTCAAAACTATCCTCATGAACACTTGTATCCGACATCGCGTCTTCCTCAAAGTCAACGTCGGAATGAGCAGAACTTTTATGTCGTAACATATTATCTTGCCTTTCTACGAAGGCTCTCAGATTTTGTCGTTTTTTTGTGCTGTCTGTCTTATTTGCTTCCGCCATTATAACACCAACCCATTACTCGTACCTCCTTACTGCCTATTAATACCTCCTCATGGCCTCCTCATACCTCCTTATCACCTCCTCATACCTCTTCATTGCCTCCACGTACATTCTAACTACCTCCTCATACCTCCTTATTGCCTTCTCATTTTCTCCTCATTGCCTCAAAAAGGTATCGAGGGCGTTAAGGGGGTATGAGGAGGCATTGAGGAGGTTTGAGGAGGCCGTTAGAAGGTACGTGGAGGCAATGAAGAGGTATGAGGAGGTGATAAGGAGGTATGAGGAGGTATGGATTGTGCATTATCGGTAAAATCTGGGAAGTTAATCCCGCAGGAGAAAAATCCCGTACTGAAAAGCTGCTTTTTTGTTTTGCGTTATTAAACTTCCGGTGTCAAAACACAATGCTCCTTTTGATATAAGATGTTGTTTCGAGATCCCGTGTTTTTCTGCAAAAACCCCACTGGGGCCGCTAACGCGGGAAATCGCCAAACATTGCCGCTAACGCGGGAAATCGCCAAACATGGCCGCGGGATCACCAAGTTATACCTAATTCTCCTTTAGACACATATTCATTTTTATTTGTTTTTATACTATGCCTCGAGTTTGTATGCTGGTGATAGGTATTAAGAAGATAAATTAAAATACCGAATGTCCTTAAGTTGAAAGGATTTCTAATTGCAGCACATTTTATACGGGACTGAAGTCCATTATGGTTTGTACATGAAAGGGAATACTTCCTTTACATGCCTGAGTGGTGGGATTTTGTTCATGTAACCATTGAACCATACCATTTGATCAAGAAAAGGCTTTTAATTCATTGCTTAGATGATACGTGTACAGACCGTAAGGCAAATTATGCATGTTCGGGGCGGGATCTTACCTCCGTTATGCAATGAAATTTAATAGAGCTAATCAGACACATTTTCAGGTTCCCACGTTCCATAAATACATAGTTTAGCTTTCGCATGTAAATAGTTCTACATATGATCGGAAAGTATGGTTCATTACTGTGCAATCCAGTATGAAGAAAACTTGTTTTTGTAATTTAAACTTTTATTGCTACTGACAAATTCACCAAATATCGCTGAAAAAATAATATTAATGGAATAAGATTTAAATATATTCAATTATCCGTATTTCACGTAACAATTAACTTAATGTCGACTTGAAGTTAAAATAAGTTTGTATCCAATTCCTTAATATAACCTTTTTGGTGTACCACAGCAGGCGGTTATTTTTTGTATTTCACAAACACATTATGGAAATGTATACGAACAGTAGCCTTGTGTCGAATTGTATCAACTTTATGACTACCAATAGAGTTACGTATGCCTCAAATGGTTGGCATATTTTAAACCTTCACAGAAGTGGGTGGCAGAGCCTCGTTTTTATCGTTTTAAAATGAACTCGTTTTATAAAATTCGATACAAAATAAACACTCATCTAAGATCCTCTATGTATCACATGTCGGGATATCATTCCTTTATTAGCAAGTTTAGTACTTATAACATTCTGGACGTTATGAGACTGGGGTTTAAAGTTTTCTTTCATTAACCCTGAAACGTACTAAGAGCATTCTTGAACTGACGTGACCGATAGCGACGTTGATGAATAACTCATTTTTTTTTATCTTAGGTTTACATTTAAAAAATACAAAGTGACATAAATCAATAGTATACGGTATCGCAGAAGAAAAGATCTTCCAGCGTTAACGAATGTCTTATAATATAACTATGGTAGTTTATTAAATAAAACTTACAACAAAAACAATCTGTATCCAAGCCATCGTGACAAACAAATTCTCACTGGTCCTTTCAGGCTTATGTTTTTCTACTATAACTCTATTAGAGAAATTTGGAACGCACAGAACGAACCCAATCACTTTACTGAAATTTGCTTAATATAAAAATGAAACAATGACAGTTAAATGATTTCTCATCTAGTATTTGCGTCCGTATTTCAATGCAAACTATTAAATTTAGTGGTTAATGCTGAGTTTCATTATGAGATGACATAATAAATACACGAACAATCAAACGAGTGAACAAACGTTCGAACAAAGGAACGAAGGCACGCACGCACATGCGCACGCACACACACACACACATACACGAACGAACGAACGAACGTACATAAGGACAAAAGAAAACAAAAATGATAATAAAAATGATGATTTTTAAATGTGCCTTGAAAACAGATTTTTTTCCGGCATCAATTCATATGTAATTTGTTTCATAATTTGCTTCTTATCAATAATTTCCTTTTATAATTGTTAGCTAGTATGGCTGACATTTAAACAATACCACATGTGGTTTGGCGGAAATTAATTCTTATATTCAACTGAAGCACTTAGTTACGACTTTTGTTGGAAACAAACGAATGTTGCATTGTGGCTGTCTTTCGGAATAAAAACATTTTATCCTATTCTAGAACTGTGTACTTTGTGGCCTATCAAATGCAACAAACATTACCACTCATAACTTGCTGATAGTAACGTATGAAGTATGTAACTCTCACTTTTTATTTACGTCGCAAATACATAAAGCAGCGTATTTTTTAAGATCATTTGAGGTATACACATGTATGTTTGTATACCTTATGTACAAGTCTGTATTCGTTTAACACTTTATAGCATCAGAATTAAATTTGAAAAAAATACACATTTATTTACATCTATTTGAAAACGAACCCATGCTTACATCTTCAGGAAATGCAGTGCATGGACACACGAGTGTTATGAAGTTGATAATGAGTCTTTCTCGACAGTCATTCATCGCAGGACATGGAGCATAGTGTTCTTTAGCTTTAACAGAAATGACATTACAAAGTAACTTCAATTGAAGTTTGACAAATATAATTAAAAGACAGTAAAACATTCCATTAACTGAGAATTTAATTGCCACACATAGACTACGATGCATGCTTGAAAGCAAATGAGAATACTGCTTAGTCCCGGATAATGCTATTGATGATGGGTATGTAGTCTTTTAGACGAGTTTTCATTGTTTTGCCAACATTTCACAGGGCTGTTTTTGTTGTTATTCCTATTAGCGGGCATATAAATAGAAAACAATATTGGCAGCAGTAATTGCAATACCCATCGCAAAATGCAATCACAGTCATTTAACTAAAACAAAAAAAGAAACAATAATTTACAGCAGCGCCTTTGCGCAGAGTTTCTCGCACGCAATATTTTCCATGTAGATTAACCTATGTTTTATAAATACAAATGCAATTAAAATTGCAATTGTCGCGTTTAACCATCATAAACTATTTCTTGAAGTCGTAAGGTATATATATGATTAAATAATTATGTTATTGAAAACTGTGCCGGAATAGATAGTTTGGACAATTTTACTTTTTCTTTTTTCATACATACTCGAAAATAAAACAACATTGTACAAGTAATGCATTCATCTGATCCTTAAAACACAGAAAGCACATTTGTATTACCATTGGTAGGTGTCAGCGTACAATTATGCATGAATACCCTCTTTTCCATGAATTAGATACCAAATTCTTTCAAGCCTACATCCCGAAGGATGGACTCGTATCTCTTCGTCAGATTGATGATTCCTGAATCGAATTTGTCACCAGTGAGGATGCGAGCAAAGGGATCATTGTCAAGGCCGCCTTTGAGTCGGGTGTAAAAACCAAGAGAATAAGACAATTGGCTCAGAAGATTTCAGTTAACACAGTTTTTGATTGTTCATGCATGATTGATGGGTTTGAAAGTTGTTGCAAATTGAAAGCGTTAGTGCTGGTAGCTGCTTAACTTTGATGACTGTTTTTCTCTTTGGACATTTGAGCATTTTCACACAAATTATAATATAAATAAAATAGGCAGTACGCCTATAATATAATGCAATCAATATCATAAAAGAGATCATATGCGCGGGACTTGGGTTGGTAATTCAGAAAATGGCTCGGTGTTCAGGGAAACAGTGTGTCAGGAATGAACATCGGGAAATCGACAGGATCAATTTATCTTTCATGTTAATTTGTGTTTCTCAGAGTATGTGTTTCCATGTTAATAAAGTATCCCAAAATGATATTTTGATATTCGTTTTGTAGCGAAACCCTTCTTTCAGACGCATGTGTTACTTACAAGTGTGTAGTATGTACAGTATGCATCCATTTATACAAAAGATAAAACTAGTTTTGTTCAGTTTAAAAGATTTTCTTCACAATTTTTCAACGAGTTTCAAGACACTTTGTTGCATCAGTGAATTGATCACTCTCGTGGGCGAAGTAAGTTTTGTTTCGGAAACCGGAGTACCCGAAATCAACCCAATTGTCAGGCTTGGTGATCTGAAACCAAACTGGCATACCGCCTTTCCGGGACTCGAGTGCTGGACACCTTGTCGCGAAGCGAGCAAGCTTACTTCCGCGAAACTAAAGACAACTCTCTCAAAATGTGAGACGATGTGAACTGGTTTCATTAATCGAAATGACATCATACTTTTATGTTACTGAAAATAGAACTGCGACGCCCATCATGCAACTTATTTTAAGTTCATAGAAAGTTTTAAAGTCCCATGTACGCACATGCCGTTATTGCTTTGTCGCGCAACATATTTGCTGGGCACGGAATCGTTTTGGTCCATGAATGTTTTTAGAACGGCTTTTAAAATATCGTTGCCAAATAACATGATATGATGTTAAAGTTATATTTTGTGTCTGTATTAAAACAGACCAACTATTGGTACAAGAAAGAGTGGTTAACCTTTATGGCTGTAGTTTTAAAACATCTAAAATTAGTGTATTCGGAAACGGTTAATAATGTTAAAATACCAGGAATTGTAATTTCGTGACCCTAAATTTAATAAAACGTAAACTTTTCAAGGTTCAAAATAATTCCACAGAACCGTTGCCACACATACTTGGAGTGAACGTAGTTAGCCTAATTCAAATATAACTGTAAGACTGACATCGACAAAGAGGTCATATGGTCGTATTTCAAAATTCACTTTTTACTGTTGAAAAGTGCAATCTGTTTATAACGTATAAACCTAAACCACACGTATAAATATTGAATCTGATCTTATTCTTTATAAGTTGGTTGAATACTCGTACGAAAAAAGAAAAGTACACGACAATCTTCGTGTTTATTATACACGTTATATTCATTACAAGCTAAGCGATATTTAAGTACGAACACATGCTGATGGTTGAGTAGAAGGAGTTTTCGTACGACGTTAAGAATAATGTTTTTTTAAATGACCATTCTTATACTCCAAACCATTTGTTGAGTTATTCGACATGACAAATAAGCTTTCTATGTAGGTACGTTATAACTAAATGTCAAGTACCCTGAGGCGGTCTAAAATGCAATTCAGATAAAGAATTCTTCTTCAGATTGATGTTTTCCTTAAATCTGAGTGATGCGCATAGCTTATACTTAGTTTACATTGAATTCAGTCCAATAACTGCAATAGGAGAGGACAGACTCATGAATACCTCAGAGATTAAATATATTATTGCTGGACTAGAACTGTGCTTACTTCCTGTCTGATGCAACATGGATAACTTTTACATGATAACCGCGAGTGAATTTACGGAGGAGAAACGCGATATACCATGATGTTAAAAATCAAATGGTTATGAACTGAATTTCAAGGAAATACCAACCGCTAGAAATGTAATTGTGCAAATATAGCAGCCTGTTAAAATTGATATGTAAATGGATGGAAACAACTCGCAACTTGCCTGTAACGATATACACAGTTATATTAACTTATGATACCTGGTGACCTCAGATGGTATCGTTTAAACTAATACATCTAAAAAAAACTTAACTATATTTTTGCCTAAAAGGTTATTTTCGCGAAAATAACTTCATTTTCGGCAAAAACTAACCATATTTTCAGATTTTGATCAATACCTTATTTTCGCCAAAAACTAACGAAATACATCAAAAATGTTATTAACGCTAAAATAACTTTATTTTCGCCCAAACTGACCCTATAATCAGATTTTTATCAATATCTTACTTTTGCCAAAATTACTTTATTTACATAGTTTTTTTTCGTTGTTTATGACCTTATTTTAGCGGAAATAGCCTATTTTCGTATTTGAGTAATATCGTATTTAGAGTTATTCTTATAAGAACAAATTTATGACCAATTTTGCTTAATGCGCCTGCAAATTAATTCTAGTTTAGTATTAGTACCTACTGGTTATTTAAATCAAATTTTGGCGCGGAATTATTTATTTTGAAATCGTTCGAGACAAAAAATGTTTTTCGAAGAAGAATTACAACATTTTCCAATCATAAATACCTTCTCATTGATAAGGTCATTCGCTTTCGCCGCTTTTTATCCATTTTTATTACTTTAACGTATAACTAGAAGATAACTTAGCTATTGATATTCCATAACGAAGTAGCCATGATCAAATTTGGTTAATTTAACAGTTGTGTATGAAGGTAAACATAATATTTGAACAATACTCATATTGTAATATCAAAATGGATCCTCTACTCATAGCAGAAAATCCTTCATTTTACCTGATTAAATAAGACAGGCAGAGGGACAAATTATTTCAACTTGTACAATGTACATCATATACAACACATATTTCTACATTGATCAATGTCAGAGTGTATGCATAGTGACAAACAATGTGGAATAAACGAGTATACATGTATATACACAAAAGAAAGTTAATATGTTACAACAAATTCGATGACTATTGTAATTGTTATAATATATCGTTATGTTTATCTGTTGCATTTTTAGAATAGATGGTGAATGGTTTTGATGCACGTATTTGTAAATGATTGTGGGTCTGTTGTCGCATTGTTAAAACGTAGTATACGTATATTTTGTTGTAGTTATCACTGCTTAATCAAAAAGATACTGATTAACAATGATATGTAATTTTAATAGAAATCTTTTTCTTCCTTTCCTTCTTCTCATTCTCTGTATTCTCTTTCTTAATAGTATGACTTTTGCATTGGTCAATAATTAATTCTTCGTTATCATCAACGTAATTTCAACTACCATTCTATGTTATATTTCCCTAAAATACTGAACGTCATCGTTTTTCTATTTGTTTAATTATTCCATTTTAACGTATTTCAAAATCTTAACGAAATGGTTCGTTGCCATTATGAGTATGCTTAAGTCGCAAAAGCTTGAACAGGTCAATTTATTTCATAATATGCAACCTCTTTCGAATCGCGATGAACAGATGTTTTTTTTTGAGATTTAGGAAAGAAGTCTCTAAGCGGCCTTGAGAGCGGAAAGAACTCTTATTGTAACCCAATTGATCGAATGACGCCTGAAATATTTTTAAACTTCTACCTTATCCAATATGTATACATTTTATATAACATTTCCCACATTCAGCGCACTGGTATGATTTCTCGCCAGTATGGCCGTCCATATGAGCCTTCAGGTCTATTTCTCCTCCATTGAAATCCCACACATGTCGCACGTATAACATGTCGTGCCATCTTCTCCTCGCCAATGTCTGTTCAGGTACGTATGTGTGGTGACCTCCTGCATGCATTTCGGGCACAGAAACTGCTTATTGGATCCATGTGTGGTGCACCTGTATAAATACATGTATGCCTTTAAAGGTATGCAATTTAAATACTTTAATTGCAATATTTTGGTAACCTTTAATAAAAACGCCTGAGCTTGTGACTGGTAGATAATTGCTTAATTATAGAATAATATAGAATAAAACAAGAATAATATAAGCATTTTTTAATACTAGAATACACTTACATATGGCGCGTCAAGCTTTCCGTTGTGTATAACTGTTTCTAACAGCGTGTAAATGCTTTTACACCGTCATTGCGGCGCTCATGCAATTTCAGCCCCCATGTCGTTTTCAACGCATTCCCACAAACGTGGCAAACAAATGACATCACTGAAACAGACACTGTCATTCATTAATTAAGCGCCACTTGATTTACTTTGCAAAATATATTACACAAATTGTAGTTTGTTAAAAGAATATCATCTGTAAAAGCATTTTCATAAAAATACGTCTCGCGCAAACAAACGCTTATTAAAATTTTAAAAGATGGCTTATCTAGCTAAGTAAAACGACATAAAGCGTTTCACTTTCCCTTATGCATATGACCGTAAGCATTATGATCATAATAATAATTAAATATAAATTCAAAAATCTTACAGCAATAGTTATGGATATAAAAAGAATAAAAAGTTTTAAAAGCTTTCGACATATACGATAACTCATTTTTATTATTATATAAGATGCCTACGTGCGTTTGTCATTTTTGGTAGACTACGTGCGTTTGCCTTATGAAAATGCCAACGTGCGTTTGCCAAATTTAAATTCTTCAGAAAATGCATTTGTTTGTACAAATTGCATCGCACAGAATATTCATAAAACAAATAAAAACCATTATTGAACAACTGAAAGTCAAAACAATTGAAAAAATGTGGCAATTTATCTTAATATTTGACATTTTAACACTACCTACGTGCGTTTGCATTCATGGACACAATTTGTATCGAAGTGTTCTCGAAAACTATGCAGACATGAATGGTGACCAATACACCGATCGAAAGACGAAACAATGCATTCTTTTTTGCGCTATGTCATTTGAACGAACTCTCGCGTATAACAAAAATATCGATAAGAAACTTACCTTGATTGACGATCAATCGAGCCAAAATACTACTGGCGTTTGCATTTGTGGTCACGTGACTTTTTTGCTCATCCCCGGTGCTTACTGTCGAACGTTCTTCAAACCATAAACCATACCAAACATCAAACATCATTTTCCCAGCCCTTACATGATGAACGCCCCTCAAACCCTAAAACATTCAAAACATCATACACCATATTCCCAGCCCCTACATTTTAAACGCCTCTAAAAACCTAAACAATAC
Source organism: Mya arenaria (assembly GCF_026914265.1). Taxonomy (NCBI): domain Eukaryota; kingdom Metazoa; phylum Mollusca; class Bivalvia; order Myida; family Myidae; genus Mya; species Mya arenaria. The sequence goes on along the minus strand of NC_069135.1, from coordinate 11,885,521 downwards.
CAAACCTCATACATCATTTTCCCAGCCCTAGCATTTTGAACGCCCCTCAAAACCTAAACAATACCAAACGTCATACATCATTTTCCCAGCCCTTACATTTTTAACGCCCCTCAAAACCTAAACAAAACAAAACCTCCTACATTATTTTCCCAACACCTACATTTTGAACGCCCCTCAAACGCCAATCATACAGAACCGCATTACGCATACAACATTTAATGTGTGTCATTGAACATTGTGGTATTATGTGCTTTTTTAATTAAAACCTGCCATGAAAACGTATTGAAAGCATCGCGTTTGATAGTATTGTGTTTGTACTACTGTTTACAAATAATCTCAGCAAAACGTACAGATCAACTTTTTTAAGAAAGCAGTCGCAAAGAGGAGTACTGAAAACGAGGTCAATTGTTATCACCAAAAGCCGCCGAAACGCATTCGCAATTTCGCCTGCTGTTGGCTGTCAATCATATCAGCGGTACACTCAAATGGTCATAATTTCAGTTCTTAGCTTCAAATTCATATGTTATGTCATCTGATTTTTTACATGACTGGTTGTATTTTGATATTACCACCGGGTATTTTTTTCAATTTGAAGCTGAGTAAACACTCCGATTTTGTAACAATTCAAACCTTCGGAACGCTAATATCAATTGCAAACAGTAGTATGAATGCTTATACCAAATACATCATGATAAGTAAACTGTTATATTGTATTATAATGCTATGTTATTATAATGATGTATGACTATAAAATTGACTTAAATTGCATATTGAAAACCATCGCCTGCCCCGGTTTCTCGAAAATACTTACTCCAATAATTTTGTCTATGGTGTATTTATGACATTTTTTAAACATATTTTTAACCAGTATGCACTACCATTTTAGACGATATCTGTATTTTATAAAGGGTCACTAGGCATCAGTCTTATCTTCATTGTCAAGTTTAAATTAACGTATTGTCCTAAAAGTGTCAACATTTATCAGAAGCTATGAATATATATTAACAACCCTCAGACTATTTATTTTTAAAACGTTTATTGTAATTATTGCAATATTTCAGACGATGGCCAACGACTTCTTGATGACCAAATGGCGTCTCTGGTATCAATCTCTTGACCTCAACCATGATACCGTGATATCCCTTGATGACGTCGAGGAATCTTGGTAGGTATTGAACCGACGTTAAACAAACGTCGTCATCAAAATTGTATGGTGAGGCAAACAATGACACCGAAGTTTAAACTTCAAACATATTCCAACTTAACATATTGTAACTTGAAAATGAAGCTTAACTAGTCGCATTTGTTTGTATTAACGATGGATGGATTACTTTAACGTGAAGACTTCTGAGCTCGTTCTTGTTTAAACATTATATATTTAACAACGATTGTGAAGAAAATTATGATAATTTACAATAAGTCACTGTCGTAGGCACAATTTATCGCAATAGTGTGGTTTTGTGTTGTGGTGAAAACCGCAGTATTCTGAGAAAATCCACTAGTCTAGCTTAGTGACAACTAATCAAACTCACATGCGCCCAGGTCGGGATTTGAATCCTGGTTGCTTTGTAGAGAAGCCAGAGCGCTAACCACTGCGCTAACCGACAAACGAATAGTCTTCCCCTACAATGTACCAAAACGTGAAAGAAAGAATATCCAACACATTCTCATGGACCTAATAGGATTCCGCGCTTTAACCCATCACTGTCGCTGACGACGTTCACTAACTAGCGTGCGGCATAAGTGAAAAGCGTTACACGCTAGTTCCTGAACCGATAACGTCCGACAATCTAGCTACCGTTAAGATATGGACATTCATGTTTAGACAGAAACAAGGGAAACTTATTCAAACAGCCTACTATGTAATATAAACAAAACACTCAGACTAAACATAAACATTGTAAATATCGATTAATTAATACCATAGAAATTACGTGAACAAGCATAACATACAGAATCCTTATATGAAAGTGTAAGTCGCAAATTGATAAAAAAAAATGAAAAGCCAACCAATATGAAAAAAACCTCATTACTACCGCCCCCACAGCCAAGGTGACGTATGCGAAATATAAAATTTGGTTTACCTTTACAGCATAAATACAAGTTTACCACAACTCAATGCCACCAATTAGTTCATTACCTGTTAATCATCACTGCCATTCAGTTTCACCACCACCGACTGATTCTTCCATACAAAATTTTAACATCACTGACCTTTGATTTCACTATCTCTGGCGCAAACTGCCACACGTGGTTTCAACATCTCTGACTGAAGTTGCAACCTGTGATTTCGCCATCTCTGGTGGAAAATGCCACACATGGTTTCATAATCTGTTACTTATACCGCTACCAATGGTTTCACCATCTCTAGCTAATATTTCTACCTACAGGTATGCCATCTCAGACTGATGCTGCAATCTACGGACCAGAATCTGTGGCTGAAACTGTCACCTATGGGTTCACCATATGTTACTGATACTGGCATTCACTGAAATTAACACCTATGGTTCCACCATCTCTGACAGATACTGCATCCTATGGTTTAACCATCTCGGACTTATATTGTATTCATTGTCTTCATCATATATGAATGATACGGCCACCTATAGCTTCACCATCTCTGACTGATAGTGTATTCCTCGTCTTCATCATCTCGTACTGATACGGTCACCTATGGCTTCACCATCTCTGACTGATAGTGTATTCTTCGTTTTCATCATCTCTGACTGATACGGTCACCTATGGCTTCATAATCTCTGACTGATACTGCATCCCATGGTATAGCCATCTCAGACTCATATTGTATTCTTCGTCTTCATCATCTCTGACTGATACGGTCACCTATGACTTCACAATTTCTGACTGATACTGCATCCAATGGTTTAGCCATCTCAGACTAATATTGTATTATTCGTCTTGATCATCTCTGACTGATACGGTCACCTATAGCTTCACCATCTCTGACTGATACGGTCACCTATGGCTTCACCATCTCTGACTGATACTGCATGCCATGGTTTAGCCATCTCAGACTCATATTGTTTCCTGTTCATCATCTCTGACTGATACGGTCACCTATGGCTTCACAATCTCTGACAGATACTGCACCCTATGGTTTAGCCATCTTAGACTTATATTGTATTCTTTGCTTCATTATCTCGGTCACCTATGGCTTCAGCCATTTCTTAACTAAAGTTGATTTCTCTTAGTCAAAATAAAAGAAAAGTAGAACTATGTATTCTCAATATTATCAATGGATAAAAAGTTCATAGATTGTATTATGTTATTCTATTAAATTACCAATGAGAACCTTAAAATCGAAAACTGATTTAAAACGTTTAATAAATGACGACTGGGTCTAGCTTAAGACATTGCGAAAAAAGTTAAACCTATTATTTTTTCAAATGTATGTTTAGAGTAACAGCGAAAAGAAAATCACGTATCTGGATGGTAAAGTTGCAAAATAAACGCATAGAAGTTAGTTTACAAAATTTGTTTTGTCAGATAACTATGCATTCATGTCTTTGATAATATAAATAAATTAAGCCCACATTGAAAGAATCATAGTGTAGATTCAATTGTATCAGTGTGAATTATATGTACAGCAAAAATCTTTATATCTTCAATAACTACAACGATGAGTTCGAGAAGCATTAATTGAATGTGTATGGCGTTGCTTTTTAGTTTATTAAAACGATGTTATGGGGAAAAAAAAGAACACGGTAACATTGATTTGAATTTAAAATTGATCAATTTGCTTTTATTATGCATTTTTGTGTCGCCTACAAAGTATGGCAAACACTGGGGAATCATGTCTTTGCCGTCACACTCGCTCTTGAATGCACTATGGAAGAGTCATCCAGCAATGTGTACGGTGTGCGCATTGCGCATGGCCAGTTGTTGCTCCTATTGATTTTAGAGGCTGTTGTTAAAAGGTGGGGGCGTAGCAAACTTTAATACAACAAGAGCGATCGCAAATGCTCGCCTGTTAAGTTGTCGATATTGGGACATAACTCGGCAATTGCAAATATCTGAGATATTGGCTATTATTTGCAATTGCGTATGTTTGAAAAGCGGTTTTTGAACGGGGGCCCTTCAGGGCCACGTTCATAGTAGGCACATCAGATCGTTACTACAAATGATTACACGGTGATTCGGTCGAAATAATGCGCTCATTGAATGCTTGAATACACATGACATCTTTAAACTTCAACAAAACTGAATTGATGTATAGTAATGTACACTTGAACTCGTACATTTTGCATATCCCTGAAAATGCAGCTGAAAAAAAATCACAAAATGAAAACAACATATTTATCCGCAACCGCTCGAAAACGGCGAAAAACTAAATGTATTGTTACAGGTGTGAGTCGGTATATGAAGTAGTTACCATAACTGATTAATCGATTCCAATCAATTCTAAAATTTCCTTAAAATGAAATGATATATAAACACTATTTCACTGATCAATAAGCAAACAAACGAAGTGAATGCTTTTTGGAAACCGTATATCGATAAAGTATATTATACAGATTACTCCGCCTATGTTTAGCATGATCATTTCACTTTTCGATCGTCGCCATTTTGTAAGAGTGTCTCATGGACTTCAGCTGGATTAAATGTGTAAGTAATTTAAAATCAGATTGTTACACATGAACGGCTCTACGTGTGTGTGGCATGACAGTTATTGAAATTACTTCATTATTTGCACTGTATACATATTGTTCTTTGTGCAAATATCTATGATTTACCTGCGTTGTTTATGCGCGTGACCTACATTAATTGAGAGGCCTAAACCATGAACCTGCGTGTTTATTCTATTATTTAATTTGTTTAGATTACGATGTGAATTTGTGTGATTACGATGTGAATTTGTGTAGTTCGTCTAGCTAATTTTGATGACGTATACTATGCTTTTCGATAATTTATGCATTCGTGCTGTTCGTGGCTCACGCAGCTTCGTGACATTAGGTGACCTACTAAGTAGATACATACCATGAATGTACTCAGTAGCGATGCCAAGTCGAATGTAGTAATCTCCCCTTATGAATCTCATGAATATTAATTTATCACGGAAGGCGACTCCAGGCTGGTACCGGTTTTATACACCCTTTAAAACACATATATCAACATTTGCGGAGAACCATGAGGCTATTTATAATTATTCAGATGATGAAATATTCTGGGATCCAGTCAGAGTTCACTGAAAACGTGGTTTTTCTAAAAGAAAAACGAAAGTGAAAATTTGATTAAACGTTTTTTTTTCATGTTTTAAGGCAAGTACAAAGGATTATTTGGTTTGTATTTAAGTATGGGAGGGGTCTCTCATAGTTTTTATCACTTTTGATACGAAAACAACTGGACTTTGAACGTTCTTAGACCATTTATAGACTTCGCCAAAATGTAAACAAAATCCAAAATGGTTGCCGCGAAGTGAAACTCCAGTTTTCACTTAGTCAGATGTTTGATGATTAATGCATGAAACAGTTGCTGACAGCTTCAAAATGCAAGTACACCTTGTGTAAATAGGTGTAAACATTAAGAATGAATACAATCTATGTCTGTTCTTTAAATATTTGTTAAAAAACACATGTTTTTTTCTCAAAGTTTGTGTTCGTCCCTAGTTTCGTACGGTTTCGTTCTCAAATATGTTTACAGTATGTAATAAAGACGTGTTTATTAATAAACCCAAGTTGTTTTCTAACTGAAATGTGATATTGGGTTCATCTTCAAGTGTTGGCTTCATCGCACCTGTCATGAGCAGCTTTCGGTCGTGGTGGAACACTTAAAAGTTGAACCCATCAATTTAAACTGGTATGCCAGAGATGTGTTAATTGAGTATGTTGTGTAGGCTATAAAGGCGGCAATGATTGTATGTTTGGGTGTTGTTGATTTATTTATTTTCCTTTCTTATTATTTTAAATAGACCCGGGAGGAACTGTAAAGAACCGCACTGTACTTTGTGTATGCCAACATGCCGACATGCTGTAATTTGTTAGTACTTAGATCATATAATGGAAAATTGTATCCAAACTGAAGTATAAAGTGAGTAAGTTTGGGTCATATAAGCTCATTAATACTGTTTGTTCCATTCCTAAATGAATTCCTTTCATGTTGTTTGTCGATCATTTTTGGTGCGACTTTGATCATAATATTATTTTCTAATGAAACTGCTGACTCGTATTAGTCTTTGGTCTGTATTGTGCATCAATTCGCACATTTTGTTTGCTCTTTTAAGCAAACATTACATTTATTTAAAATTCTATAAGCAATTAAACAAAACATACTGCACATTTGATGCAGAATTATGTTTTATTTAGTGTGCATATGATTTTCAGCTTATGGACAAGAAATCATCTACTTCAACAATCACAGCAACACAATGAGATCCCAATTTTAAAGAAATAATGCCACCTTTCATTAATTCATTAATTCATTCCATCAATCATTCATATATATTCATTTATTTATGCAGTTTATACATTGAAATACTTGCCATTTCTTAAGGCAAAAGAAATAAAAAGTGAACCACGTTCATAAAGATTAGAGCCTTTTCCCTTCATGCATTAAAAAAAAATCTTAATACATAATAAATGTCTTAAAACCCTAATGTATTGTTTATTTCAATAGCCAGCCTGGTTGCTGTAGCCACAGGGGAATTTACATTTCTCAAGGCAAAAGAAATAAAAACTGAGCCACTTTCATAAAGATTAGAGCCTTTTCCCTTCATGCATTAAAAAAGCAACCTTAATACATTATAAATGTCTTAAAACCCTAATGTATTGTTTATTTCATTAGCCAGCCTTGTTGCTGTAGCCACAGGGAAATTTTCAAGGACAAGAACAAGTGCTGGTAAAAATGTGATCTCATGTGGTTTTCCGTACTGGCATTCAGCAAGGATGTCAGAGAAAGGAATACTATCTCCAAGTAAGAAGAAATTCTAAGTATGTCTGGTTTAAATGCTTTCAAAATGCATCTGGGTACTCAATAAGATAAGATTAACCTTTGAATTGTTAAAAACTGATAGCAACATGTCCAAAAGACTATATATTTCATAATATTTGTCCTGAAAATCCTTCAATTCATGAGCTTTTCTGAATATTTATCACATTTATGACCACATAAAAGGTTGTGTATGCCTCAAATGAGTGTTTACATGCCTTTTTCAAACTTTAACAGTATTGGCAGATAGTTTTTTTAAGTGTAAAACATTGCTTTTGTGTCTTGCTTGCAGATCATGGTGTGCCAATAAGCTCCAGTTAGCTACGCCTTTTTCTTCCCACCGGAAATCCTGCAATCTGAATCCAGGAGATGCAGCTCTGAATCCAATATTTCAGAAGAATGAATATGTAAGTCAACTCTGTAGTACTTGTTTGTGTGTAAATGATCAAAAGAGTGAGATTTATAGCAAATCAGGTGTAAAAAAACAACTTAAAGACATTGGTGAAGTGCTGTACTCTGATTTTAATGCCAAATCTAGCCTTCAAAACAGATACTTAAAGTAAACAAAATATTAAAAATGAGCATATTAATGCTATCTCTGCATTTTCTACATTATGTAGCCACCTCATACATGAAAACACTAGCATTTGTCATGAATCTTTCAGTTTTGGTGGGGGGTTTTACCATTTTGGTGTTTAGACTGTCTATAAACACATTATCACTAAATTTCTTTTGTTAAATTGAACAGTTCTGTTACCTTTGTATAAAAGTGGATAAGAAAAGCAAAAGTTTGATAAGTTGAAGCATTTCCTATGTCATTTTTGTTTTGCGATGGTAATTTGTACGTAGTAAGTGCGTCCGTGCGTCTGTAAACAATTCATGTTTACACGATACAGCCTTCAGTTTTGATTGTATCTTGATGAAACCTGTACAGTATTTACATATCCATTAGAGTTCGGTTTCTTTTGAAAACCAGCCAGAGACGACCATGCTTGCCTAGATTATGGGCCTTGATAGTATAAAAATCATGTAAACAATTGCTCGTTAACATGATACAGCCTTCAGTTTTGATTGTATCTCGATGAAACTTGTACAGTATCTACATATCCATAAGAGCTTGGTTCCTTTCAAAACCAGCCAGATCCGCCCAGGCATGCCTAGATTATGGGCCTTAATAGTATGAAAAAAATCAGTTTGTCAGGAAACAATTGCTCGTTAACACGATACAGCCTTCAGTTTTGATTGTATCTCGATCAAACTTGTACAGTATCTACATGTCTATAAGAGCTCGGTTCCTTTTGAAAACCAGACAGATCCAGTCAGCCAGTAGAGCATACGCCCTTTTGGGCCTCTTGTTTATATACAACTCTAAGCGCAAAAGAAGTGCAAAAACCTTATTTTGCTTAGAAAAAAACTTATAAGAGTAGGCAGGTCATTTTTGTGGTGCTGTTCTGTAGACACCATTGAAAGCTACAAGGAAAACTTTACTTAGTCAAATTATTCCAATGCATGAGGAAATAATGGCTCTTCAAAGGTTTGCAGCTTACCATTTGAGGGAAATTGCTGTTTCTGCTTTTTATGAAAATACCACAGGTGCTAATCTTTGTCTTAATCATTTATTGTTTAATATATCATTTCCAAACTTTCAGTATGTGTTGCATATACCCTGCAAATGAACTATATGAGTTTTGAAGCCTGTTCCCCCTTCTGTCATGCAATGAATATTAATGACTATGTATGTGGTACATGTACTTTCAGAAAACTGAAGCCTTCAGGAAGTCAATGACACCATGGTATTGATTTACTCAGCTCTGATGTACTCACCTGTGATGTAACATGCCTTCAAGCCACTATCCGAAGAACATTCAGACGTTCTAAATGGACCATTGCCCTGTTGCCATGGAAATCATTATGAGGAGGAGCACAAACTGTCACTTGTTTTGAATATGAGATGTACCACGAACTGACCATAAACTTTTCGGATGCTCTGTTTATTTCATCAGCCAATTTCGATGTAAATTTTACTGAATAATGACAAACAGTCTTACTCATAAGGATCTCTTACTCGTTCGTATTCCACAACTAAACATGCTTGCAATTACACTGTGCCATCTATCATAATATCGCAATGCTGCAATGACCACATTTTTTTGTACCAGTTGTTGCTTTATACTGAAACTTTAATTGAAAATGGTGCATAAACACTGACAACATAAATGTTTCATTCATACATTTGTACATGTTCTTTCAGTGTATATGTTGATAATGTTAAGACATATTTTATGTGCATTTTCACGTGTGTTTATTGCCAACCTCATCAAAACATGCATAGTTTGCTCACATACAAATTTCTAACACAGACATTTACTGAATGTATTACTACTTTACGTTGATTTTGATATGTAAATAAAACATTGTACTTCTCGTTTGTACCAAACACTTTTCAATTGCTATATTTTTTTTCCATGTTATGTCCGCATACAGATGGTATTTTCGTATCAATTTTTAGCTCGACTATTCGTAGAATATGGAGAGCAATACTACACACCCAAGTGTCGGCGTTGGCGTCACACCTTGGATAAGGTATTGCATGCAAGCACACATAGGTTAATATCTCAGTTACTTCTTGAAGTATCGCATTGAGACGTGATACAATGGTACTCAACCATCCAACCTACTTAATTAACCATGTTAGATAACTCTACTTTGCATTTAATGCAAATTAAAGGCTTTTATTATTTGACTTAGAAAATCTGGTTAAGGTTTTGTGTGCAAGCACACATAGGTAAATATCTCATTAAGTACTTGAGGTATTACATTGAGACTTGATACAATGGTATTCAACCATCCAAACTACTTAATTAACAAAGTTAGATAACTGTAGTTTGCATTTAATCCAAATAATAGGATATTATTATTTGCGTGCAAGCGCACATAGGTTAATATCTCAGCAGCTACTTGAGGTATTGCATTGAGACATGTTACAAGGTACTCAACCATCCAACCTAATAAATTAACCAAGTAAGATGACTTTCCATTTAATGCAAATGATAGGCCTTTATTATTCGACTCAGATATTCTGATTAAGGTTTTGTGTGCAAGCACACATTATATAAATATCAACGCAACTACTTGATGTATTGCATTGAGACTCATACAGTTGTACTCAACCATCAAACTTCCCCATGTAAGATAGCTCTAGTTTCATTTAATGCAAATAGTTGCCCTTTATTATTCGACATAGAATTCTAGTTAAGGTTTTGCGTGCAAGCACACATAGGCAAATATCTCAGCAACTACTCGATGTATTGCATTGAGACTTTATAGAATGGTATTCAACCACTCAATGTCATTGAATAACCAAGATAACTGTATTTTGCAAATAATTGCCATTTATTATTAGACTTAAACATTCTGGTTGAAATTTTCCATGTAACCACATTTATGTTAATATCTAACCACATGAATTGCATTGGAATCTTATCTAACAGCGATCAATGCATGTTTTGCCAAATGTTTCAATCCTTACACTGAACAGCGGCGGAATAGTCGATCCCACTGTCTCTGTGACAGCTTTGTTTAAAATTAACGTGATGTTCATTTCCATTGTGAAACTTATCCCTTGGGAACAATATTAACATCTTTTAGCATACATGCCTGGATGAGTTTTAATAAATGACCATGTTATGCATATTTACTGCAGGAAAATATACAATGACCTACATTTCATATCAACTTGTGTATCTGTATTTCCCAACTACTTCGAAATAACAAACGTCCCATCCCTAAAATGTTCAAACATATTCTACATACATTATTTTTATCTTACACTGTATATATTTGTTCTTTGTATATATCACGCCTAATAAAATTGAAGCCTGTCAAGTCGTACGTTGTTGTGAAACATATGAACTCAACCTCTCAAATTCCCTGTGTGTTCCTATCGATTCGTTTCTGAAATTCCTGTCATCATTTGAAAAAAAATGCTTATTCTCTCGGGGCCGTCGTTCCTCAGCGCTTTGATTGTACTAAGTTTCATTTTGAATAGTTTGAACGCTTTTTGAAGTATGGCCTTAAATAAAATTTTGCAATTTCTGTCGAAAACAGGACATAATTAAACAATTACTTATCTTAAAATTATGGGAATATTTCTTTAGAAACATGTACAGCAATATTAATTTGATGACCGGTAAAGAGTAATGGTCGAGATTGAAAGGTTCTTTTTTTACTTATTGTATCGAAAAAAACAACATAAGGCATAAAACATGAATATGGCATAATTCGACAATTATTAAAACAAGAGTTATCGCATTGCCATTCACGTGCGCATATTGGTACCGAGTTTCATTCGATGTTTAAGGTCAAAGTGGTTGTAGAACAAGGACGCCGACGACGACACCATGACTACCCATTTTCTAAAACTGTTTCGGATCAATTACTTGTTAAAGATACCTAATGTAGGTTTCAAGTTTCTCAAAAGCACGAGTCAAAGTCAGTCTTTACATTGCTTACGTTATTATCGATAGGATCTACTTAGCGTAATGAGTCTTTGGCGCCGGCGGCCTTTTCATGTTTCCGTATATCTTGAAGCCTATGTATGAGGTGTATCACGAAGCTCACGGGAGATGCCCGAGTTATAACGATTGGCCTCTGAGTTGGGCATAACTACGGAAAATAAGCTTGAATAAATGGTCTAATTGTTGTTCAATATATGTTGTTTTGGCTGTTTCTCATAATACACTCGAGGTTTTTGTACTAACTGTAATATTATTCATGTTATGTGCGACAAATGGTCAAATAATTTGCTTGGAGTTAGGTCTGTAACGTTTGCATATACGCACGCAAAAGTATGCCCTCGACCAACTGAACTTTGGTGCCCTTTTTACAATTGCTCGTGTTATGATTTCTAATGCAAATATGAATGTGTATTCGGCTGAAATGTTGGAGTAAAAAATAAACTTGAGGCATGGGTATTGGTGTTGCTTTATAACGTATGAACAAAACATTTTGTATATACCTTACTCCTTACACGTACACATAGAACACATGAACACACAACTTTTAAAAAAGGTTTCTTCAAAGTTATTTGTGCCCGAAAGCTCACGTTAAGCCGATGACAGAGAACGTACCGAAAGTGGCTGAAAAAGCGAGTTTTCCGAAGAACGCTTCCAAAAGAAAGTAATACCTACATGCCTCGAAGCTAGGGTAACACACTCAAATGAACTAAACTGAGTGTAAAAGCGGGTTTTAATTACGCAATTTTAACTCACAAAAACGAGTTGATTTGTGGGGTTTTGTAAAAAGTCGTTTTCTTGTGGAATCGTTTTCACAATATCTATGAATAACACCCGTATGTTGGTTGAAATGGGATTTTCTTCAAGTTTAAAAGCTCGGTTTTGTTTAAGAAAATCTAAGTGAGTTTTTAATACAGAATTCATCATTTATTATTAGTTATTTTTCTTCTCTTCGAAAGGATTTGGCATAATATCATAGTTTACTTAAATTTTCTTCTCAGCATACATAACTTACCAAAAAAACGTTTCCCAATCGCTTACTTAACGTTTAACGGTATTTTAAGCGGTAATTTATATTGTTGTAGCTGGAAAATTCAATAGGAGCTATAAGATAATGCGGGTAAATAAATACATTGAATATTTTAAGAATAAGTTCATCTGTGTTTAAAAACGTTTAGTAATTGAATTTAGTCTTACATGGGTTACTGCTTATTTACCCCGTGTTGCAATCATGCATACATAATTATAACCATTAGAAATCATTCAATATTAAATGTATTTCAAATGGTAAAACGTATGATAGAAGGGTCATTAGGCATCCAAATTTCACATATTTGTTATGGACGTTTTTATTCAGAAGCAACATATAAACCAGAGTATGTTCAGCGATCCCAACGGCGGGGAAAAGAGCAAAACCTATCCCAATCACACTGTTAAAACTAGCCCCTCACCCTCATCATAGGGTTAAAACAAGCCCACGTCACATTGGTTAAACTACCACACCCTGCCCCAATCACAGTCGTAACAAAACCCCTCCAATTACATTGATAACAATATACCCCAACATTGGTTAGAGAACCCCTCACATCACATTGATTATAAGTATCTTCCATGGCCGAGAGTGTAAGATAGGTTCATTCCGACCCGAGCGTAGGGTGTTTTGTGGAAACGAGGTTTACCGAGTTTCCGCAAAACACCCTGCGCGAGGGTCGGGATGAACCTATCTTACACGAGCGGTTATGGTAGATGCTTTTTCTCCCATCTCAGTTAAACAAAATTAAGTAAAAATGTTTTGTTTTTTTGCTAGAACTCTTTTGTGCTTAGTGAAAATAATTGCGTACGGATATGCGATAATTCGTAGTTGACATGGATATTCGCGCAGTGATTCAGAGTATGTAAATGGTCTGATCGGTCTTTAAATAGTTCTAAGAAGAGTGAAGCAGTATTTCTTGAAAGGTGCGTGAAAACTGTTTTCTGGTGACATTTGAAGCGAGAAATAATTAACTAGCGTTATAAATATTGCCACAAGACAAGGTTTCCATGATGAGCTATAGACGAGAGTCTTCAACAGGGGAGGTAATTACACTGTGGTGACCATTAAAAGAAGTTCCATCCGGCATTTTATCTTCGCCCGTGGGCACATTGATACATCACATTGGTTGCACAACCCCTCACATCACATTGATAACACTATTCCCCTCCCATCATATTGATACATCACATTGGTTGCACAACCCCTCCCATCACATTGATAACACTATTCCCCTCCCATCACATTGATACATCACATTGGTTGCACAACCCCTCACATCACATTGATAACACTATCCCGCTCCCATCACATTGATAACACTATTCCCCTCCCATCACATTGATACATCACATTGGTTGCACAACCCCTCACATCACATTGATAACACTATTCCCCTCCCATCACATTGATAACACTATTCCCCTCCCATCACATTGATACATCACATTGATTGCACAACCCCTCACATCACATTGATAACACTATTCCCCTCCCATCACATTGATAACACTATTCCCCTCCCATCACATTGATACATCACATTGGTTGCACAACCCCTCACATCACATTGATAACACTATTCCCCTCCCATCACATTGATACATCACATTGGTTGCACAACCCCTCACATCACATTGATAACACTATTCCCCTCCCATCACATTGATAACACTATCCCCCTCCCATCACATTGATACATCACATTGGTTGCACAACCCCTCACATCACATTGATAACACTATCCCGCTCCCATCACATTGATAACACTATCCCCCTCCCATCACATTGATACATCACATTGGTTGCACAACCCCTCACATCACATTGATAACACTATCCCGCTACCATCACATTGATACACCACATTAGTGACACAACCCCTCACATCACATTGATAACACTATCCCGCTCCAATCGCATTGGTAACGTCCCCCAAACATTCCCCCCCCCCCGAATCACAATGGTTACACTTCCCCCAAACACATTGGTTATCCAACCCCTTCCAACACATTGATAACACAACCTCTCCCATCACATTTATGACACTATCTCACATCACATTGGTAACATAACCCCCTCCCCCCTACTTAAATTGGTAACACTACCCAGCCCCATCACATTGGTAGAACAACCCCTCGAATGACATTGATAACACTATCCTCCCATTACATTGGTAACCCATCACCTCACAACGATTTGATAACACAACAACCCCATCACATTGGTAACACAGCTCCCCCTATCAAATTAGTAACACTACACCGCCATCACATTGGTAACACAGCTCCCCCTCCCCCAATCAAATTAGTAACACTTCATCCCAATCACATTGGTAACACAGCTCCCACCAATCAAATTAGTAACACCCACCCCATCACATTCGTATTACAGCTCCAACCCTATCAAATTAGTGTAACTAACACTACACCTCCATCACATTGTTAACACTACCCCCCCCCCAACCATGAACATTGTTAACACAACCCCTCCCATCACATTAATAACACTATCCCCAGTCACATTGGTAACGAAACACCTCACCCTCCCACATCAATTTGATAACACAACTCCCATCACATTGGACCCCCCCCCCCTCCTCCCATCACTTTAATAACATTAACCCCCACTATCACATTGATATCACTACCCACATCACATTGATAACACTACCCCTTCCCCTCCCAAATCACATTGATTGCACTACCCCCCATTCCCATTGATAACAATACCGTCCCCAAATCACATTGATAACACTTCCCCCATCACATTAGTAACCCCTACCCCCTTTACTTTTGTAACATAACCCCTTCCCCTCCCCCATCTCATTGGAAACACAACCACTTCCTCCCCGATCACATTAGTAACACAACCCTTCCACCTCCCACATCACATTTGTAACACAACCACTTCCTCCCCCTATCACATTTGTAACACAACCGGCCTCCCCAATCGCAGTGATAATACTACCCCTCCCCTTTTCCCATCTCTTGTGTAACACAACCCCCCCCCCCCCCCTAGTCTAAAATAATAGACGTGTTATACGGGATTCTTCCAATCCCTAACGTCTAAACGGGAATGTGCAAAAAACGGGGGTGTTTTAAAAATATTGAAATTGTTTGTAGTGAAGTATTTTATGGTTGAAATTGATCATAAAGAGTTATTTTCATATTTTACCTTGTAAGTGAAATGTTATTTTGCACTAAACAAGCATTTAATGCATTAAAACAAGTTGTTTACCTTTCCAATAAAACGAAAGTTGACTGACACAGACAACAATTATGTGAAGGGGAACAACTCGATACAATCGTAATAGCTCGGCCTCCTCCGACAAAGCTTCGAGATAGACCTCGTTATACAATCGTAACAACTCGGCCATGGCCGAAATGTTCCGAGCGATTTAAAACTGTGCCCTGAAGCCTTGCAGGTGCCCTTCATGTATATATCGTTATGTTTTGACAGAATGAAATGAAAAAAAGCCGTCAAACTCATAATTATAAGTTGGATATTTATTTTTTTGTGTACGGAACTAATATAAAATAACATTATCTGGTAATATTTCTTGTTTTTATGATATTTTATAGACTCTATATGCTTTAACCCGGAATCCTGATCGGAACAACTACCCACTTTTGATACTAAACAATTTGTACGTGAAGGATTTGCCATATCAAAAATCTAAAAAAAAATCCGCCAACGTACAATTATTTGGACTACCCCCCCCCCCCCCCAATCAAATTGATAGCTCAACCCCTCCCTTTCCCACATCACATTGTAACACAACCTCTGTCCCTTCCCAACACATTTGTAACACAACCCCTCCCCCTCCCCTAAAAAAATCACATTTGTAACACAACCCCTTCCCCTCCCCATCACATTTGTAACACAACCCCTCCCCATTCATATGTGTAACACAACCTCTCCCCCTTCACATTTTTAACACAACACTTGCCACTGAATCTACATGTGATGTATCACGTCGTTTACGACACGAGCATCTTCAGCTGTTTTGAAACATTGTTTTGCAATTCAATTTTCACTGTGGTTGCCTACCACGTACATCCTAGTAAGCTAAAAAAATAGCGTCGGTAATTTTATTAGTACTCATAAACGGATATGATTTTATCTGGGAAACCATTGTGCGCTAGTTTCAAACAGAGAAGTAAGATGAGACAGCAACACGATTGTTGCGTTTATTCATTTAATCATGTAAAATGATGTTTTATTGGTCTCCTACTAACTCGCATTGGCAGTTCTAGACTTGTTTGAGGTAATACTGTCGAGTTTTGGACCATCCGGTGTTTAAAACCTTTAATGTTAAATATATTTGAATGAAGGTATGATTTGGATTTAAAATATTGTCAAATTTCTATAGGATTACTGGTCCTCAAGTACATTTTAACTGTATTACTGACTAGTAGTTATTTGGTATAGAAGGTGTTTCAAACCTCACTGACCGAACAAAAGGAAAGCTGCCTTTTAACTTAGAACTTGCCTGTGAAGTAGCCGAAACTGACTCACTGCAGACTTGTAATACGGCCAGAATGCCTTTAAATGGGAGTCGGACGCTTCTGAAGGGCGAAGATACCAACAGTACGACCATATGAAGTATAACGAGGATTTTCGCCTTGTCCAAAAGGCAAAAAAATACCCTGGGGGCGAAAGGCCGCCGCCCCCACCACACACACACCTCCCTTCATAAGGGCGGGGACACAAATACCCTGGGAGCGACAGGCCGCTGCCCCCACCACACACACACCTCCCGTCCTAAGGGCGGGGACACAAATACCCTGGGAGCGAAAGTATATATATATATAGTAAATAACATTATACATACATGATATTATCAGTAGCCATGACAGGCACACCGAACCAAGGATGACACAAAAAAGAGAAAACTCTTATTTGCATTGTGGTCCTTTGTTTTGATGGCATGGCAAAGGGAGGCATTGCATATTTAAATAATAATATGGCTGTAATCGAAATTGCACATGGAAATTAAAACTTAGTCTTTATGCATTAAAATAAATATTGCCGTAGTCGTATCACATTCAGTTTACATAATAAGTTATAAGTTAAGAAAGTCATATATAATAATCACATTATTATTAGTAGCATTTATAAAATGCGAGGTTAAGTTAAAATAGTTCCTTTACTGAAAATCCTTGAATAAATAGATGATTTTTTTTTTAAAAACTCTAGCCTTTAATGCCGTAATCGATTATGCCAAATTATCTAAAAAAGGATTCTTCACTAGCAATTTAAAAACAGGTAATTTTGCAGTATGTGCTTGATGGCAATTTGTTTCATAAGTAAATACCAGAAAAGAAGAAGGACTTTCACCCAAAACCTATGACCTCTGGAACAGCATAAGCCCCTTCCTGATATAACCTTGTCCTACGTGTGTGTGCACAGTATCTAGGGAGATAAAATTTTCTCCCATGTAGTCCGGGGCTATGCCATTTTTTATTCTAAAGACATGACCCAAAATAATCTGGTCGATACGTTTGTTGACATGTTACCAGTTGAATGATTTAAAGTGTTCTGGGTCAATGTGAGAACTTGCATCAAGATACAAAACAAACCTCATTAATTATTTTGTGTGGTTTGGAGCTTGCTTTGTAGTAACTTGGTCAGACCAAGATACCACATGGAACAGGCATAATCAAATGACATTGAAATAAGGCAATGACAAGGAGTTTTTGGTGTGTTTTTGTTTTTGTGTTTTCTTTCGATACAGATATTTTAACATTGCATATTTTTAATATGGAACGAGCCATAGAATCAAAAGATAGGGTCTGATGAATAGTAGCGCCAAGATATTTAACAGCAGAAGTTAGTTCAATAGTGATACCATTACATGTAATATTAAGTGTTGAATGTGACCTTATTTTATGTTTAGACTCATTGACTCAGTTTTGCCTAAATGAGGTGACAACTTATTATCAACCAACCATTGACTGACAAGATGCAGGTCATATTTCAATGATGTTTCCACAGATAACTTACATTTACCTGAAACAAGTATGTCGGAATCATCAGTGTATAACAAGAGCTTGTTTTAACAACGGCTGACATATCGTTAACATAAATAAAAAACATGAGGGCCTATTATGGAACCATGAGGAACTCCACATGTAATAGTAGCAGTAGTAGAATATGTACTGGAGACATCAACTAGTTGCTTTTTATCGGAAATATAGGATTTAAGCCATCTTAAAATGTCATCACCATATCCTACAGATCGAAGCTTCAAAAGAAGGATGGAGAGGTCGACTGTATCGAAAGCCTTTTGGAGGTCTAACAGAATCATACCTACTACGTGACCTTTGTCCATCTCCATCCTTATGAAAAATGCTAAATGAATATGACAAGTATCTGTTGAGAAGCCAATTCTAAACCCAGACTGAAATTTATACAATAACTTGTTGCCTTTGAAATATGATTCAACTTGGTCATATACAAACCTTTCATAAATCTTTGATACGATACTTAGAATTGAAACCGTGCGGTAGTTACGTACAGAAGTTGTGTCATTCCTTTTCAAGTTGGGAATTACTCTAGCTGATTTAAGATCATCTGGTACCACACCTTGAATAAGGGATAAATTAAGGACATGAGCTAGAGGTTCGGCAATTATAGACGCTCCATCTTTATAAAACGAAAAGACATACCATCTAAACCTGTAGCCTTATTAGTACTTAACTGAGATAAATATATCAAAATCTGATTTTACGAAACTAATGAAAAAGAAAAGCTATTTAACAACACGCTTAAATTGGAATAAAATTTTGGCAATTTTTTAACAAGCTTAGAGGCGACTGTGGTATAATATTAGTTTAAAAGAGTCGGCAATAGTTTTCTTATCAAAACGAACACACCACCAATATTCAGACAAATATTGAAACTTGAAGAAGATATCCCTTTCTTAGAAGGTAAGCCAAGATTTTTAAGAATAGACCACAGAGATTTGGAATCATTTATGTTTTCTTCCAGAGTCTCCGTGAAAAAGCTTTTCTTGGATGAATCAATCAAATACTTTTTTAATTATGATTTAAAAGTACTAATTTTTTTAATCACTTCTGACTTTTCGATACTGAGTCCCTCTGTTTTATAACATATCAGAATTTATTAATGGTTCCGTTCTTTGTTTAATACGCTATTGTTTAACTGGTGCAATATTTTTAACAACTGATATAAAAGTATTCTTCAAAAAATCCCAAGCTTCAGATGCGATATCAGAAAGAATAATACTTGTCCAATCAGCAGCTAACAAGTTTCGTTGAAACTCTTCTTGACTATGACTTTTCATGGATCGTGTTGTAATATTATTAAGCGATTCCAATAAATGACTTAGAAACCATTCGCGTACAAAAATCATGCTGTGATCTCTGAAACTTGTTTCAATAACTCCGGATTGTGAAATACTATTCGGAACTGACACTAATATCATATCTATAGGAGTGGATGTTGTACTACCCATCCTTGTAAAATCATGTATCAGTTGTGTAAAATTAAACATATCAATGAAAGAACTAAACGCAGAAAACAGAGTGCATGGTTTTGTCGTCTTAATGACATCCGTATTAAAATCGCCTTACACAGGTGTTTCATACCCAGACTATTTCTTGAACACAAACTGTCAAGAAGACTATTAATGTTTGTTTAATGGGGTGGTCTATATACATACAACCCCACACCAGAATAGGTTAGGAATTTGGCAAAAGCCAAGTTGCTTCTAGATCGTTATGCTGTAAATCGCTGCGACTGTAAAAAGAAAAGTCTTTTCGTATATAAATGCGCATTAAAATCTTACACTTGAGCAAATAACTATCTATTTATTTATTTTATCAATATGTTTCCATTTTTCGACAATAGTCTGATAAATAAAAAATAAATGCCGCCGAACCCCAAACCCCACCCCCCTAAATGAATAAAGCCAGTATGAGATATCTCGAGAAGCGGTACTTGAAAATCCTTTTCTTTATTTTCATAAACATTCATGTCAAGAGATTTACAGTGTAAGTGACATTGAAGATATTATATTTTAAAATAGCCTATTGGCATTAAAGAAAATTGAAAAGTGATTAAATAAAATACTTTTGTATCTATCGTTTACTTTGTGTTATGTAAATCGTCCATATTAAGACTAAGGCAGACCGTGTAGTCAAGATGTTGACAGTGATGCCTTAATTGAATAACGTATGTTATCGGCTGTTCTGCAGACAGATGATCTATATATCGTAGTTAAATCTGCAATGTTGTTCCACAGAATGACGTCCACAGATATTAAGAAACATAAAGTACAGTAGAGGCTTCTGTCAGTCGTGAGTTTATTTTCTTGGCGATCTTTCAGGGTTCATATTTCTCGAAATGCTGAATGCTGACATTAGAAACAAGAAGGTCCCAGCTAGTACTTTATGATCGTCGGAATACAGGGTTCAGGGTTAGCAGAAGAATATCTCTGTGTCATATTTAAATAAAGGGACAGAGTTTTTTTACCACATATTAACGATGTTTTAACTTGAGGCATATAAGGGAAATGTGCCGTGCACCTATCAGCCATGTTAACAACAAAAAAGGAATATAGAAAATATGTTATAGTCCCACTAGACCATATTGGATACCACTTGTTCTGAGCTAAATATCGTATACTTTTAGAAAGAACAAAAAAAACATCTATATACGTCAATGTAAAATTAGCCCTGTCCCCTGGTGGCTATGTTTTTAAAAGCCACCATGGCTTGAGGGAATTTATAACGGATCACCTGTAGAAGTATTAGATGTTGTCAGCGGTTTCTGAGAAAGCGATTTCAAATATGGTGTCAGAGCAATTTGTCAGTCATTTTTTTTACGAACAAACATTGATTAGAGGAATTTGATTACGGGTCCCCTGAGAAAAGTTTCTGCGAAATTGAAATCTTGCCTGCGGTTTCCGTGTAGAAGTATAGTACCATATAGTTATGTATTAAATCCTGTGTCCTCCACCCACAACACCCGTCGGTTTTTACAAACCAACATGAGACAAGGCAACTTGATAATTGGTATCCGAAGGTACATTTCTGCGGAATTATTTTGAATCTGGGCAAAGTTTTCTGAGAGGTATATTTTCATAGTTGTCTATAAAGTCATATATTGCATTAAAGCCTCGCACCCTGTCTACCTCGTTGTGTTTACACTTAAAATATGCTAGTCTTACTCTTCTGGAATAATCAATCGTTCGCGGGGAAACAGTATGTGAGCTAAAGAGGTCGTTTCTGTTCATCCTTAATTTTATTTGAAACTTTCTAGTTAAAAATGAAAAAAAAAACAATGCTTAATTATATTCAGTTCATTTCGGTGAATTTCACAGGGAAAAAATCAGGGTGAATTCAGACGGCATAATGGCCAGAAAATTATAACTTATTTGTCTCTCATTTGTAGATAGGAAGAAAGATTAATGGTGCCAATGTGATGCCACTGCCTCGAAGGATACCAAACCGCCTCATTAACAACGTATTGTAATTGCCGTCTCATAAAACAAATGTATGTATTTGGACAGGTATTAAAGATGAACTGTTACTCCCAGATAAGATTTACCACGGTCAATAATATTATTTTAAAGCTGCACTCTCACAGATATACCATTATTACAACTTTTTTTTATTTTTTGTCTTGGAAAGAGCAAATTTTTGCCTAAATATCTGCAAACCAATGTTATAAGATTGCTTACAAAAAATCGTAGATTTTCATATTTCCGTTAGTAAAATAATGTTTTAAACTAACTGAAAAATGCATAAAACATTAATCTGCGATCTATTTTTTGTCAGCAGTCTTATATAACTGGTGTCAATTGTTTTCTCAAAAATTGGCTCGTTCCAAGACAAAAATGTCTAAACGTTCTATCTGTGAGAGTCAAGCTTTAATATTTCAAAAAGGATGAATAAATGTCGAAAACAATGGTTCTTATGAAGGATTCCGAATTTGAATTTGAAAGAAAAGAGCATAAAACTCGGTATTTTTACTTTATGAGACTACAGTAAATCTTTTAGCATTCAGCAATCATTTAATATGTTTGCGCTTTCTGCTATTAAATACACGGATACAATCTTGTTTTCAGTAAATAATAGATTCCATAAATGCATTATTTAATAAGAAGTTAAAGGTTTATAAGTCAAAATTGATGTTTGTTATACATGTGTATGTATTGGTTTTGAATAATAGTGCCAGTGCCGAAATGCAACCATTTTGTAAGAAATTAATAGGTCTTTTTCTTAAAATTGGTGATGTAATTTTATGCGATAAATTCGATTGAAAACAACAGTACATTTAATTTAAATAAAAAAGAATCATACTAATGCGAGGTACTTGAATTTCATGATTTTGATAACATTGTGTGTAATTATATTAGCTTGAATGTTCAGCATTTGGTTCTGATTTCCTACAAAGAAATGTTTGGTTTTGAACCGAGGCAGGCGGTACTAATTTGTAACTTGATCCAGTCACTGGACAAGGCAGTGCAGTAAGTGCATACGGATCATTTATTAGAAGTAATGGTCAACTTGGGGTATTTAGAAAGCATTCTTTGAACTGCTACAGCTATCCCTCCTGGTTTTCTCTTTGTTAATTTCTTGCGTTTTTTTTGTAAATAGGTTGAGGTTGCTAACAAAGCCAAGGTCGCCGAGCTTTGTTTCTTGTAGCCTTATTATTGAGTATTTATTCATAAGGCCAAAACGCTCAGCGTTATTAAGTGTACCCTTTAAGCCATAAACATTTAAACTGCTTGCAATGTTGCTGCTATTATTGTTGAAATAAAATTATTATTATAACAATTATTATTCTTAATCATTACAATATTACTTAAGGTCATCTTACTGTTTTATAATACTATCTCATTAGCTGACACATTGTAAACGCAAAATCTGACGCAGGGAAGGTGTATCAGATGAGTGGTCGTAGGCGGACCTTTAAAACCCGCGAAAATTGATTGTTTTAATGATTAAGCCTAGTATTTAATTATTGCCTATCAGCAATTTCATTTGCTTAAATGAAGGCTTTAATTGCTATTTTAAACAATCAGTATTTTAGTTTCACCTATTATTGACATCATGTGATAAAAAGGAAGTATGAATGTTTGTAAATAAATTAAAAAAGCATTTGTTATACGCAGCTCAATTATTTACAATACAACTTAGTTTAAATAGCTCCATGATAATTTCCCTAACTGCCAAAGTTAACATAATACTCATCTTGTATTCCATTTACATAAACTATTGTTTGCTTCATTGCATTTTATTATTTTGTACTATATATTTAAGTTTAGATAAGTGACATTTATATATATATATATACTTGTAACACTCAAATAAACTTTCTGTCTGTCTGTCTGTCTGTCTGTCTGTCTTCAAAACGAAGGGCAGTATTAACAGATAAACAGACGCACAGAGTACACTATCTTATCTGGCTTTCCGATTTTCATAATATACTCTCTAATTGGGAACAAATTTGGATTAATTTAGAAAAGGGTCCAATTTAGACACCAACCGTTTTAAGGACATTAAGAAGGCTGACCCAGTATGACGAATGTCCGTCCGTGCCGAGTCAGGATTCAGCTGTGCGTCAATATATCGGTACGATTCGCTCATGTAAACCAGTAATGTGCATCCAGCAGCCTTGATATTTCCTTCATTTAATTGTAGAGATACTCAAATGTCCATTTTTTACATGGATACATGTCAATATGCCTCTAAAGGCAACATGAAAAAGTACAGTAACATATTGCCTGCCGTCTCCTGAAGTACTTTCAGAACTTTAATTGAATCATCATACCTTTTCAAATGGGTTCTGACATGTTGAATGTTCAGTCTTACTGTAGCTTAAACTTGCGCTACTAGCTATACATACTCGTACAATTTCTCTATTACCAGTATAAATGTGAACCGACATAATAAGCATCTGTAATAGCACTTGTGATCTGAATCTATGTCTACAAGAAGGTCTTGCAGGCTATACCAGACCCACTTTATTTTTTTCAACTCAGAAAAAAATGTTCTTAATGTCACCGTAGAACTACCATGTATGCGGCACAATTTAAAAACATTTTTTTGGAAATACACGAAAAAGAATCTTGGGCTTCGATGTAAGCCCTGATTTGTGATCCTGGTAAATCGATACAATCTGATGTCATCACTCAATTGAATGTTGAATAAGGTAGGATAAAGGGATCCTTGACGTTGGGTTTATATATATATATATTTAACAACTAGAGCCTATTAAGCGTTTATTATATAAAAAAAAACACATTTTTTTTACATAAAATAGAACATAATATAAAAACAGAACTAAATAAAAACAGAACTAAAGATAATCGTTATTGGATATTTGTGAAATGAGAATTATATAATTATCTTTGAGAAAACACCGTTTTGATACAACAATACTAACCAAAATGCATTTAAACAAAGGCTTAACATACAAGTACATGTTGGAATTTAAATTGGGTAATGACAGTCAATATTGTCAAAGTGCATCGTCTTGTATTCACACAGCTGCTTTCAGTTTTATTTGTAGATATCGACGGTTTCTCTTTTTCTAATTTTTCAGTTATACCTGTACCATAAAGGTGTGGCGACATAAGATTATCTCGAACAAAAATTTGAAACTCATTTGTCAGATTTTGTCAGTTACTGTTTTTTATACTTTAGTCACATGCGGGGTTCTGTTTCCCATTGAATGGGTCACAGAGGCACACCCCTTGTATCTCCTCCCAGTCCTGACCTTCATTACACGAGCAGATCTTCTGCTTGGGGCTCATGGTTGAGTTGAAGTCGCACTTTGTCCTCGGCCACTCCGCACAGTCATTCGCGTTAGCGCACTGACCGCCAAGCTCAACTGTCATATACAAAAACGGACAATATGAATGGTAATTCAGTGGAAGCTAAAGACACAATTATAATAGTCTGAAATTGATCTCGATCATGTTTAAGGCACGAGAACAAAAGACTTATAAGACAATGTTTAAAAAGTGATGTAAGAGGACAGCAAACGCATAACCCAAACATGAGCTCTACCCTCACCCCCTACAAATACTCTATTGATCAACTATAAACTATTGAACAATACTTTATTTGGCGTACACATTTAAACACATCAACGTTAAAGGCCTCGTATATTGAGGGTTAAATTATTAAGAGAAAAAAAATAATATAAAAGAAATAAAATAATAGAATAATAGAGCCTCAAAGAAGGTCTCATATAACCCCGAATTTCCTATGCTTTATTAATTAATAAAAGCAGAAGTGTATGGGAATGCCCAACGGTTACACAAACGCGACTACTGCAATGCGGTTATGAGGTAAGAACGTTGAAAGAACTCCTTATAAAGCATACATGGCAGTTGCCTGTTTAGTCATTCACAGGAGCCGAAGGAAATTAAGCTCCTGTTTTAGAAATAAATATGATGCAAGCATTTTGAAAGGAAAAATATAAATATTGTTAATGGAAAATCGCCGATTGCATGGGTCAGAAGCAATTGATTATTTACCCCCTTTGGCTTCAAATAAATACAATTTAACTTTTAATTGATGATTATGAGAATGATTATCTTTATCTAAGAAATATTAAAACTAGTTAGTTCTTAGTTAAAATATTTGAGTAAATTGTATACAGAGCAATAGGATAATCTTTCTGTAAGAATGTACGCGATATGCAAATTTCTTAGTGACATTAAGCGTACTAAATTTATACTTTTCTTTCGGTTTTGTTGAATGTTTGTTTTTCCTAAGGGTTTTAAAATGTGAAAAAATGTAAAGAGAAGCTATATGGATATACATAGCGGGGAGCGGAAATGTTACTAGCTCCGGCCACACCAGTTTACTGACCTCCTCCCTTGCATATTTCCTCCCGACACATCAACGGCGGCGTGCAGGGATCATCGCAAAAATTGGTTGAGGAACAGGCCGCATCCGCTTGTAGCCCTGGAACATACATGACATAATGTAAGTAAATACTTTTCATCTGCATTGGCCAAATTAAAAAAAAAACATGTGTTAACCGGTTCACGATCCGGCCTTTTGAAGGTTTTATAACAACAGAATTGTGCACGTAAGTAATCTTATTTTATTTACATTTAGCCCTTTATGGTTCTAGAATGATATCACTAAATTGACTGGCTTATATAAAACACTGATTATTACCGAGGTCGCTTTTGAATAGTCATTTTAAAGATCCCGATGTACTCAAGTAGATATTAGCCTTATAGCGAACCCTTACTCAAGATACTAAAGTAGAAATTAACATTATAGCGAGCCCTTACACAAGTAGATATTATTTTCAAGGCAGGCCCTTACACAGACAGATATTAACTTAAATGCGAGCCCTTAATCAAGTAGATATTAACAATATACCGAACTCTTATTCAAATAAATACAAACATTATAGCGAACCCTTAATTGGTCTGCATTCACCTATTATAGCGAGCCTTTCTCTAAGGTGTTAATTATAATGTAAATCAATTCTTCAAGGTATATATTTTATATAGAAGTAACTTACGTGGCAGGCATTCTCCACCGCAGAAGTCACAACCTTGCGGATTGTAGAAGCCTGGATCGCACACGCAGATGGGGTCACACGAAAAGTTGCTGTCAGGTACACAGGAGGCATTTTCATCAAGGCAATTGTCGAGGTCAGGGTCACACTCATACCCAAGCGGCACATCTGAAACAACGGCGGCAACTTTCAACAGTGCAGGTGTTATTTTGAAAAATAATGTTTAACAGTTATGCATCCGACTCTGTTATCCTATAAGGGTATTTGTAAAGTAATATATAATAATGTATTCAAATATGTAAAATAAAGTAATGATATAAAAGTAACGGTCGTGATCGAAGTTTGAATATTTCTATCATTTTTTATAACAAATAACAAAACTTTTCTACTATATTTCAGTTTGTATGATATGGCTATACCACTAACCACTGAATGTACGTTATATCCAGTTGACCATCTATATAAATTAAATTAAAAGTGTATCAAGGTGTTTATGTCTTCGTTACTATTGTGTATCCTTATTTCTATGAACTTGGTCTAGGACAGTTGAGCAACATGGAATTGACCACGTACCGCATACACTGCCGTTTTTCACTGCTGGTGACTCACACACGCACTGATTGCTACCCCCACAAACCGTGTTGGCCTGTAGACAATCACCATCGTCCACACAAGAGTCATCCAAGTTACCATCGTCTGAATGAAGGTATAAAAGCAAGATTTGATAACGAACTCGTGTGAATTTTTCACATATACTCGCAGTCGAGCATACATGTGGTAAAACAGTAACCGAGCCTGGTAGACAACATTTATTACTTATAACCAATGAAACTCCGAGCGTAGATCGAATGCTCTTTGAGACCGACACTTGCGGCTCGGCAATTGTCACTAATTAAAGGCAGATGGCAGACAAACGTCATGCGTTGTATATTATGCAGGTACATAATAGTTAAATTTAAGCATCATGCTTAATGTGTTTCTAATTACAATCATAACCATGTAGCTGAGTAATTCTTAGTGAGCTTTCTTGTTAAAGATAATAAAAGGTCATTAGTATTTTTGTTTATGTAATGCCGGATGTGATATCTATGAAGACAGCGGGTCGGATTTACAGACACAAATGCTTCTTGCTACTCCTTAGTTTGAGCCTTTTGTAAACACAAGTACAACTTACAGCAGCCGAAATCGTCTACCGAAATGAAGACGTAGATCTTAGATCCTGGACAGACACACACGTCGTTATCGTCAAACATCAGCGGATTCGGGCACGTGTTGATGCAATCGCCGACACACGTGCTGCCGTTCTGAAAATAGTAAGTCGGAAGTCCAAACATATAGGTACTTTTTAATAACAATTGAAGCAGGTCTCTCGCATAGTGTTGGGAGAAAAGTACAAGAAAAGGCAGAAAAATAAGATTATTTAAAAGGAAAATGAAATTAACAGCTTTCTGTATATATAGACATTGTTCTACATGTTAGTCATTAAACGTATAAAGGTTTACTTTGTTAGACAGGTTTGAGAACGGAGATCAACAAATGGTGTCGGAAAATTATCTAACGGCCTCACTAGGTCACCCGTAAATTGTTCAAAGGAAAAAATTCAATAAATAAGAAAACATTTCTAAACATCAGAATTATGTTTCCAAAAATTTGGAATAAAAGGTTTTCCAAAAAGGAGTATAAAGTTGGTGCCTTTTAAAAGACATTTGAAGGCGATGAGTCAGTAAATCAAAGTCAAGGCGTTTTGGATTCGATTTTTCGGCCGCTGCACATATGCGTTTGGTTTGCGGTCATCCAGCCTGATTTATGGGTTTTCGCCGCGTATTCCGAGTGATAAGATATAACATTGTAATACCTGTTTTCTTTATCGCTCTAACATACATAAGTTTAAACTAAGTTTCCGTACATAGGTTGTATCTGGTGGACATTGGCACGTGTTTTCCTGGCAGACGAGTGGGGCCACACAACAGTCCGAGCACGTATCGTTGGGCTCGTCCACGCCGTCTGGAATAACGAGTAAAACAGATTAGCTACATTATGGAATTATTGCAAATATACAAAATGGTCCCTCTAGGAGATGTGTAAAACACAGACTGTGCACTCAAAGAGGATATCTGTAGTTAACATTAAGCTCCGTCATGGAGATTTTGAAAATATACAATATGCCCCGCTCGAAAGATAACTGAAATACACAATATGCCCCGCTCAAAAGATAACTGAAATACACAATATGCCCCGCTCGAAAGATAACTGAAATATACAATATGCCCCGCTCGAAAGATAACTGAAATACACAATATGCCCCGCTCGAAATATAACTGCAATATACAATATGCCCCGCTCGAAAGATAACTGAAATATACAATATGCCCCGCTCGAAAGATAACTGAAATATACAATATGCCCCGCTCGAAAGATAACTGAAATACACAATATGCCCCGCTCGAAAGATAACTGAAATACACAATATGCCCCGCTCGAAAGATAACTGCAATATACAATATGCCCCGCTCGAAAGATAACTGAAATACACAATATGCCCCGCTCGAATGATAACTGAAATATACAATATGCCCCGCTCGAAAGATAACTGAAATACACAATATGCTCTGGTGGAGAGATATCTTGTACACAAATAATCAATATGCTGCATGGGTTAGATATCGTGTACACAAATAATCAATATGCTGCGTGGGTTAGATATCTTGTACACAAATAATCAATATGCTGCGTGGGTTAGATATCTTGTACACAAATAATCAATATGCTGCGTGGGTTAGATATCTTGTACACAAATAATCAATATGCTGCGTGGGTTAGATATCTTGTACACAAATAATCAATATGCTGCTTGGGTTAGATATCTTGTACACAAATAATCAATATGCCGCGTGGGTTAGATATCGGTTATAGGGATATCTAAACTAAACGATTATGTCCGTATCCAAACCATACCTTCTCAGGAGAGGTTTTGAACAATTTGGATGGTGATGAGAAGAGGATGTGGATAAGTGTTATGCTTACTTTGCAAATGTTACGTTGCAATACATGGTATGGCATTGATACGAATACCACTACATGGACATTCCAAGTAGTTCAAAACCTAGAAACATGTATTTTATAAAGTATGCAAACACAATGGAAAAATAAAGGAACGAGCCCAGTAGTCGAAGAATCAAAAGTAAACCCTGCTTAGGGGCACAAGGCAGTGATCCAAAGGGCAATGAACTATAAACCCAAAAATACGAACATCACATACATAAATACAAACACTTAAGACAGACTTACACCACATACACAAACACCATAAAACACTTTACCCTCATCAAAATTGCTTTACCGTTAAATGAAGGGATTACTGCATTAGAACGGTTAGTGAAACAAAACTTAACTATAACTCGAGTTTACTAGGGGCTTTAACTGGTTAGCATGGCCAAAACCTCACACTTGTTCCATCGTATAGTTTAAATATATTTATTTAACAACTTTTGTGAACCAAGTTATAGAGGATATTTGTTTATTTCAATGAAAGATCGTATTTTATTTTACGAGTGTCATGGAAAAACATATTTTCACAAGTGCCGAAGCCACGAGTGAAAATATAGTTTTTCTATTATCACGAGTGTTATTTACGCCCCTACCCGTGGGGCGCCCCTCACGCAAAATTATAGCTGTCAACTTTTCTATTTCCGGTTTGTTGAGAAAAAGTTTTCTGCATTTATTCTTATAGTTTATAATTCGCTCGTTTTTTAGTGAAAAGCTTTTATGAACAGTAATCAATGAAGTTTTATAAGTGCAAATATGTTCCAAAAAGTAACGAAAACACTTTTATTTTAAGCGGGGCATGAATACATAACCAAATTACTACGCCGCCATTATATGAATGAATATTTGGAAGGTCAAATGGGTTAGCAAAACAAATGCGGATATTCATTGGATTTCAAACATTTTTCTTAGTTTTAGACTGTTTTTCATGATTCATGAATATTCAGTCATCTTACTGTCAGAGACCAGTCTGTTTTGCTTGAAAACATGTTTGTTTTCCACGTAAAGAGTGAATGCCTCGCTAGTTTTTTGACAAATTTTAGGGCGTGGGTGGGGTAAAAAATATCAGATCATCTGTAAAATGTCGTGTGAATTTTTCGGGTAGCTCGTTTTACGTATTACAACGACAAACAGTTCAAAAACATTTGAACGATGATATAAAATTCTATTTATGTTCGATCAGTTGTTTGCGTCTGTAATTTGTGGTTTGAAAGCAAATATTCGAGTTGTTAATTTCCAAATATGTATTTATTTAAATTTATTAAACATTTATTTAAATTTTAAACATTTTTGCCAAATTTTTCTGGTTCAAAGTGAAGTGTTCTGTTTTGATCAAGGGGAAGTTACGACAAAGGATTTTAAACGTAGTTCTGAAAGTTGATATTTCACTCCTTATTTTGCAGTGAAAATATCAAAATGATATTTTCACTGTTATTTTTTCACTGATAAAATCCCATACTTCATCAAAAAGCATGAAAGAAATAACAACATAATATTAATCGCTCTTGTTGGAACGATTTCACGCGAAGACTGTGGTCTTGTGCTGTGGGGAAACCGGAGAACCCGGAGAAAACCGACTGGTCCGGCTTGGTGACCAATAACCTAACTCACATGCGCCAAGTACCTTGGTCGCCTAGGTGAGAAGCGCGTGCGCTAACCGGATAACCAAAATTAATCGTTTATCGATAATTACTAAAGTAATATATATATATATATATGTCTCATCAGAGCACGCATCAACTTGAAAACAATTAAGAATAAAGCAAAATATAATTAATATACTTATAAAGTAGTTTCAAGTTCTCAACGACCGGATACCAACATCACATGCAAACGAAAGCATCAAGCCGGAGCAAAAGTGTTAGCTCTTAAGAGTTACGATTAAGTCATTCAAAGACCACTGTCAGACATAGTTTACCTCATTAAGTCTAGTAATGAAATTATCGTAGTACATCCGCGGAGTAAAAACGCAAAAAGAATGTAATAAAACAAAAGGACATACGTATTTGTAAAAAAGCTGTGTAATATTTTTCGAGATGCTAAAACATAAGAATCATAAACGTTACGAACAGTTTTTAGGCTTGAGATATAGCTCAAAACTTTTGTAAAATACCAAAAATAATCAACCGAGTCTATGTGGAATTCTTGCAGTTCTGGGTTTGATCTCATTGGAGCAATATGCATAATAATTCTATAAATAATGTACTACAGGGGAGGAAATTCAGATATACAATACATGAATAATTCTTGGGGGGGGGGGGGGGGGGGGGGTTCTCTTTAAGACTGCACTGCTCTACTGAAATAAGTTAAATGGTTGAAATATACACAGTAGCATTGTATGTTAAATGGAAGAACATATATCCTTTATCATTATTAATTAATATATACCTCAAATATTGCAGGCATGTATTGGCATTCATACTCCAGCATCCAGGTAAGCTGGGTTATTTTCCTCTGTATTGTAATGTTTTTGCGGACAAGTAAAAAAACATATCCACGTATGTAAGACATATGCTAATGAACATTGTAATGACTCTTATTTCGATATGGTACTGTTACGGATAATTGGTTTTAGTATGTACATTTGTAATAAAATTGTTATGCTCTCTTTGTTTAAGCGATAATCGGAATTGAAGGAGAATTTTTATACTACATTTGTGCTTACATTCTCTTAAAATGTTTGATAGGCATAATAGAAGAACACATTAGTATACAAATTTAGTTGATACTTAATATCTCCTTTTTCTATGATGTACGTTTAATTCAGCTCCTCATGGGATTCACCGAACCAATATGGTGGTTGGGTTGGGCTGTGAGTGGGTGTTGAGCTAGCGAGCGAGCGAGCGAGCGAGCGAGCGAGTGAGTGAGTGACTGAGTGAGTGACTGAGTGAGTGACTGAGTGAGTGACTGAGTGAGTGACTGAGTGAGTGACTGAGTCGGTAAGTTGAATAAGTGGATTGGCAGGCTTTGTAGCCAGTGACGAGTGCCATGTTATTGTTCATATGATCTTATTTTGAAAATCACATAGATGGAATCATCGCTTAAGCCATTCAGCACTGTCAGTGCTTTGATTTACTCAAGAGACAGAAGCGTCAACCAAAAGTATATGTGGTGAAGGTCAATTAAAGCTAAAGTCAAACTTAACTATGCTTTAGAGTTAGATAAGAGCTACACTTGTGGAACTCAAATCAAAATATCATAAGTTTACTGAATGTTTGTCATATAATGTCGTCGCAAGGGGTTGTGATCAACACCAATTGAACACACTTCAATGCAAATAAGTGTTTTAAAGGCCATTATGTCGATCCGTTACTTTTATTGAAGGAAGCATTTCAATTTTCGAAGCTTTTAAGAATGTCGCCATAGAAATCCGGATGAGTTATAGCATTAACAATTAGAGAATTAAGACTGTACTTCTATTTAAATGTATTTCGTAATGCTTAATAAAGAACTTAAAAAAGGTTTTCCTCAATTTCTGATATCTAAATTCCTGTTTTAAGAATTTGGCAGACATTAATTTACTACGGGAACAAAATTCATACACGTCAGAACATACTCCATCGAATCTAACTTATTGAGAAATGAATACATCATATGTCATTATACTACTGGAGCAAAATAAAGGGATAGCAAGAAACTAGTATTCTCGCAAAATTTGATCGTAAACTAGGTGTTATCACTTCCGTTCGTCCATACCGTTTTCCACGGCTTATACATGTGTTTTTGGTGTTGACATATTACAGAATCGGTATTTATTGTAACATCCAGGTCATCAGAGGATTACTGTTTGTATGATACTCACTGGGCACACAAACTGGTGGTGAGCTGTCGTCAAGCTCGAAGCCAGACCGACAAACACAGACGTCTCCCACACATTCCGCATTTTGGTCCGCGCAAACACCGTTATTCGAACAATTACCACCGATAGAAATATCTAAATAAACATATAATTCTATGTGAAACATATCGTTTATATGTTAGGCAATAGTATTTCCTGTACTTGAGCTACAATAAAGAAATAATTTAACAAAAAAGAATATCACGTGAAGAAATAAATTTGTTAACGAAATACTTAGTAATAGTAGACTTTCGCTTCGCTTTTGAAATCTACAGAAACAAGATCGTGAGTCGAAAGTTTAACCATAAAAGTTTTAAGCGGTATTGTCTTTTAAAACAATTCCTTAACTCGCCTTGTAGACACTCCTCGCCCTGTCGGTGGAAGCCTTCCGCGCATGCGCATGTTCCGTCGTCACACACTGTGTTGTCATCACCACACTCTTCGTCACACGTACAATTATTGCCAAATTCAACAACTGGTGACAGGGAGCACAATTTGAATAATGCAACAGAATGCCCAGAAGCCAAACACGTGTTAATAAAGGCTTATAAAAGGGACATCAAACTATATATATGTTTTCTTTTGTAATTGTAAAGCTAGTATGAACTTGAATGCATAATTGTAATTAATGGTAAAAAGAAAATGCTATTTATTATATTAAAGTATTGTTTATCGATTTATATTAAGGTAACCGTTAAGGAGCGGTCATAGGAATTCACTCCGGGTTAAACTGGTATCCAAAAACTCAGTCTTCCACCTGTGCCAGTCTATAACGACTTTGACTCCAATAATACTATTCTAATTTAATATTTACACTGTACTTCAATTAGACAAAGGCAAATGGTAATACCGATACTAGATTTCTCTTCCTAATCCCAGATTAAGGGAAAACAGACATACAAACGCACACACGAACACATGTAAAACTTACATTGATAAAATAATTACGAACCTGGCTGGCACAAGCCGCAGTTGTCAACATAAAATCCTTCACTACACTCGCATGTCATAGTAGTGCACTCGGAGTTGGGCACGATGCAATGCGAATCATCCGTACAGCTTTCGCATAGGACTTTGCCTGAAAAAAATGCAAACGATACGGCTAAATAAAGACTGCCGTATGTAAATGTTTATATACACGCTTTACACTTGAACGTAATAAGTCTCTAAAGCAAACCAGTTTTCTTCACCTGAATTATCGAGTTATTACCCCTTCTGTACCAAATCGGATTCTAGCCCGTTTAATGAAATACTAGTATGTTATGCTCTTATATGTGAAACAGTGTCTACATCCGTTTAGTATTTACACCGCAGCTTACATTCCTTAAATTAATGGACATTCGGAAATTGCGATTTTTTCCGATTATTCGAATATTGTTATTATTGTTCTTAATTTGTCCGCTTAAAGTTTCTTGAAACAAATGTTTTTCCTTTTGCATAGGTTGAACTGCGAATCTGTTAAAATCTCAAAAAATGATGGTATGAAATATAAAAGCATCTCCTGAATAATAAGTTGAATATTTCATACTATCTTCGTAAAAATTCAGTTAAAATGTTACTTGACAAATAAGAAACCTTATTCAGTCTACGTAAGTAATACTAAATTGATAAATAATATAAATTAATCTGTACATTGAAATCGTTCGTGTTAAACATGTTGCCTCTATTTTAAAACAAAACTCAAAA
Source organism: Mya arenaria (assembly GCF_026914265.1). NCBI lineage: Eukaryota > Metazoa > Mollusca > Bivalvia > Myida > Myidae > Mya > Mya arenaria. The sequence goes on along the minus strand of NC_069135.1, from coordinate 11,849,940 downwards.
CGCATTAATTTGATCAAGCCGTCATACCGGGGGTGCAGATTTCGTCGATAAGTACAAAGCCATCGTTACACACACAGATGCTTGCTGGTTCAATGTCGGTGTTGCAGTTAGCGTTTGGATCCTCACACTCTACAGTAGTATTGCATTCTGACCCGACAGGAACCTCTGAAGCAAGATGTTTTAAAGATGCACTCTTACTCCCAAATAAGATTTACCACAATTAATACAATTGTTTCAACATATACCAAAAAGGATTAATAAATATCGAAAACAATGGTACTTAGGATGGATACCGAGTTTAATTCGAAAAAAAGGTGCAGAAAGCACGGTATTATTACCTTAAGAAACGATAATATATCAGAGTAGATCTTCTAGCACTCACAATCATTTACTATTTTTGAGATGTCAGCTATTAAATACACGGTTACAAAATTATTATCAGTAATAAATATTTTCCATCAATGCATTATTTAGTAAGAAGTTAAAGGTTTATCACTCAAATTTTATGTTCATTTTGAATGAGAGCTTGAGCTTATTTTTTCCATTTCTAAAAAAGAATCAGGTACCATTTGGCCGCTTGAAGTTAAGGCAATTCTAGCAATACTTTAATCCCAAAGATATTCCTTTCAAAGTCATCACTAACGCATAATACACCCTTAGATTATTTCATAGTAATAACTTACCTAAAGTATATAGCCACTTAAATTGAATTGTTTCTTTTTAGCAATAACATAAGTGGATGTGCATTACACAATGCCATTACTTACGTAAAATACACTCCCCCTCATCGTTCCCATCATAGTCAACGCCACAGATGCACACGTTGTTTGAACATTGAACACTGGGCGCGCTTCCCTTGCAGTCGTTGACATTTCTACACGGCTCCCCAAGGCAACTTACTGCAATGCGTTCGTTAACCACGGAGCGTTAAAACTGTTGCAGTGGACGTTTCAGTGGGCTTCTTAAGAGTCAATATATTTTAGGAACAAAACAAAAAGCTGAGATAAATAACACAAGTATCTGTGAAAAATATCTTTTTTTAAAGAGAACATGTTAAACATATTAAAGGACAAATGCCATTTTATGTATAAGACAATAAATAATTTAAACAAATGGCACACAAAAGCTTTGTACTCAAGTAGGCATACATGGGACACAAGTTCCATCGTCGTTAAGATAAAAGTCGTCGTTACACACACACTCGTCTTGATCTGGGTCGCAATTAGCGTTCGCATCGCGACATTCGACAGAACTATTGCATGAATCTCCAACGTCGACCTCTGAAAAACAACATTTTATGTGCTTTATCGGTTACAAGTCTTTACGAACAGCGCATAAACGGTCATTCGACGTTTACTGAGCACACATTTAAATGTACATGTTTAAAATAAGAGATTTATCAGCAAATTTTAACAAGAAAACCCTGCTGTGTTTTATTTTATCACAATATGGTTTTGATAACGCAAGTTTTTGATTTAAGCCACGAGCTTTCCAATTGATAGTTTGTAAAGATGTGAATCGTCGGTGGGAAACTTACGTAAAATGCACTCCCCCTCATCGTTCGCATCATAGTCAGCGCCACAGATGCACACGTTGTTTGAACATTGAACACTGGGCGCGCTTCCCTTGCAGTCGTTGACATTTCTACACGGCTCCCCAAGGCAACTTACTGCAATGCGTACGTTAACCACGGAGCGTTAAAATTGTTGGAATGGACGTTTCAGTGGGCTTCGTTAGAGTCAATATATTTCAGGAACAAAACAATAAGATGAGATGAATGACACTAGTATCTGTGAAAAAAATGTTGTTGTTTTTTAAAAGAACATGTTAAACATATATAAGGACAGATGTTATTTTTGTATAAGACAATAGATGATTTAAACAAATGACACACAAAAGCTTTGTACTCAAGAAGGCATACATGGGACACACGTTCCATCGTCGTTAAGATAAAAGTCGTCGTCACACACACACTCGTCTTGATCTGGGTCGCAATTAGCGTTCGCATCCCGACATTCGACAGAGCTATTGCATGAACCTCCAACGTCGACCTCTGAAAAACAACATTTTATGTGCTTTATCGGTTACAAGTCTTTCCGAACAGCGCATAAACGGTCATTCGACGTTTACCGAGCACACATTTAAATGTACACGTTTAAAATAAGAGATTTATCAGTAAGTTTTAACAAGAAAACCCTGCTGTTATTTATTATATCACAACATGGTTTTAATAACGCAAGTTTCTGATTTTAGCCACGAGCTTTCCGATTGACAGTTTGTAAAGATGTGAATCGTCGGTGGGAAACTTACGTAAAATACACTCCCCCTCATCGTTCGCATCATAGTCAGCGCCACAGATGCACACGTTGTTTGAACATTGAACACTGGGCGCGCTTCCCTTGCAGTCGTTGACATTTCTACACGGCTCCCCAAGGCAACTTACTGCAATGCGTACGTTAACCACGGAGCGTTAAAACTGTTGCAATGGACGTTTCAGTGGGCTTCTTTAGAGTCAATATATTTTAGGAACAAAACAATTAGATGAGGTAAATGACACTAGTATCTGTGAAAAAAAATGTTTTTTTTAAAGAGAACATGTTAAACATATTTAAAGACAGATGCCATTTTTTGTATTAAACAATAAATAATTTAAACAAATGGCACACAACAAGGGTTGACTCAAGAAGGCATACATGGGACACACGTTCCATCGTCGTTAAGATAAAAGTCGTCGTTACACACACACTCGTCTTGATCTGGATCGCAATTAGCGTTCGCATCGCGACATTCGACAGAACTATTGCATGAATCTCCAACGTCGACCTCTGAAAAACAACATTTTATGTGCTTTATCGGTTACAAGTCTTTCCGAACAGCGCATAAACGGTCATTCGACGTTTACTGAGAACACATTTAAATGTACTTGTTTAAAATAAGAGATTTATCAGAAAGATTTACCAAGAAAACCCTGCTGTTTTTTATTATATCACAACATGGTTTTAATAACGCAGGTTTCTGATATTAGCCACGAGCTTTCCAGTTGGCAGTTGGTAAAGGTGTGAATCGCTGCTGGGAAACTTACGTAAAATGCACTCCCCCTCATCATTCCCATCATAGTCAACGCCACAGATGCACACGTTGTTTGAACATTGAACACTGGGCGCGCTTCCCTTGCAGTCGTTGACATTTCTACACGGCTCCCCAAGGCAACTTACTGCAATGCGTACGTTAACCACGGAGCGTTAAAACTGTTGCAATGGACGTTTCAGTGGGCTTCTTTAGAGTCAATATATTTTAGGAACAAAACAATAAGATGAGGTAAATGACACTAGTATCTGTGAAAAAGGTGGGTTTTTTTAAAGAGAACATGTTAAACATATTTAAAGACAGATGCCATTTTTTGAATTAAACAATAAATAATTTAAACAAATGGCACACAACAAGGGTTGACTCAAGAAGGCATACATGGGACACACGTTCCATCGTCGTTAAGATAAAAGTCGTCGTTACACACACACTCGTCTTGATCTGGATCGCAATTAGCGTTCGCATCGCGACATTCGACAGAACTATTGCATGAACCTCCAACGTCGACCTCTGAAAAACAACATGTTATGTGCTTTATCGGTTACAAGTCTTTCCGAACAGCGCATAAACGGTCATTCGACGTTTACTGAGAACACATTTAAATGTACTTGTTAAAAATAAGAGATTTATCAGAAAGATTTACCAAGAAAACCCTGCTGTTTTTTATTATATCACAACATGGTTTTAATAACGCAGGTTTCTGATTTTAGCCACGAGCTTTCCAGTTGGCAGTTGGTAAAGGTGTGAATCGCTGCTGGGAAACTTACGTAAAATGCACTCCCCCTCATCATTCCCATCATAGTCAACGCCACAGATGCACACGTTGTTTGAACATTGAACACTGGGCGCGCTTCCCTTGCAGTCGTTGACATTTCTACACGGCTCCCCAAGGCAACTTACTGCAATGCGTACGTTAACCACGGAGCGTTAAAACGATTTTTTTAAAGATGCACTCTTACTCCCAAATAATCTTAACCAAAATTAACATAATTTTTAAAATATTTCAAAAAGGTTGAATAAATGTCAAAAACAATGGTTCTTATGAGGGAAACCAAGTTTAACTTGAAATAAAGGTGCAGAAAACACGGTATTCATACCTTATGAGACAATAGTAAATCATAGTAAATCTTTTAGCATTCACCAATCATTTAATATTTTTGCGTTTTTAGCCATTAAATACACGGTTACAATCATGTTATCAGAAAGTAATATTTTCCATAAATGCGTTATTTAGTAAGTAGTTAAAGGTTTATCTATCAACAATTATGTATGTTATACATATATTTGTTTTGATTTTGAAGAAGAGTGTCACTTTAAAGAGAAAATGTTAAACATATTTAAGGACAGATGCAATTTAAGTATAAGTCAATAAACAATTTAAACAAATGGCACACAAAAGCGTTGTACTCAAGTAAACATACATGGGACACACGCTCCATCGTCGTTAAGATAAAAGTCGTCGTTACACACGCACTCGTCTTGATCCGGGTCGCAATTAGCGTTCGCATCGCGACATTCGACAGAACTATTGCATGAATCTCCAACGTCGACCTCTGAAAAATAACATTTTATGTGCTTTATCGGCTACAAGTCTTTCCGAACAGGGCATAAACGGTCATTCGACGTTTACCGAGCATACATTTAAATGTACTTGTTTAAAATAAGAGATTTATCAGTAAGTTTTAACAAGAAAACCCTGCTGTGTTTTATCATATCACAACATGGTTTTAATAACGCAAGTTTCTGATTTTAGCCACGAGCTTTCCGATTGACAGTTTGTAAAGATGTGAATCGTCGGTGGGGAACTTACGTAAAATACACTCCCCCTCATCGTTCGCATCATAGTCAGCGCCACAGATGCACACGTTGTTTAAACATTGAACACTGGGTGCGCTTCCCTTGCAGTCGTTGACATTTCTACACGGCTCCCCAAGGCAACTTACTGCAATGCGTACGTTAACCACGGAGCGTTAAAACTGTTGCAATGGACGTTTCAGTGGGCTTCTTTAAAGTCAATATATTTTAGGAACAAAACAATAAGATGAGATAAATGACACTAGTATATGTGAAAAAATGTGTTTTTTTAAAGAGAACATGTTAAACATATATAAGGACAGATGCCAATTTATGTATAAAACAATAAATAATTTAAACAAATGGCACACAAAAGGGTTGACTCAAGTAGGCATACATGGGACACACGTTCCATCGTCGTTAAGATAAAAGTCGTCGTTACACACACACTCGTCTTGATCTGGGTCGCAATTAGCGTTCGCATCGCGACATTCGACAGAGCTATTGCATGAACCTCCAACGTCGACCTCTGAAAAACAACATTTTATGTGCTTTATCGGTTACAAGTCTTTCCGAACAGCGCATAAACGGTCATTCGACGTTTACCGAAAACAAAACTATTTGTTTCTTATAAGAGAATATTCAGTACTAGTTACACTATTTGTGCTCGTATGTGAATGTCTATAAAAAAACATCTTTCTGAATATTTCTAATGTTATCTGGTTGGAATTAATTTCCATTTTTATGGCCACCTGCTGATCTGTTGATCGCAGCGTAATGTTTACACAAGTAATGATATTGATTATAAACACAAATAGCCCAATTTAAAGATGAACGCTTGATATGAAAAATATACCATCTCAACATTTCCAGCTAAATAAATTTCAGTCAACAAATATCGAATATGGGAAATAAAGGGAAAACAGAACGCTTTTGTTTAGCGTTGCGATGTTTTCTGAAATTCGACACTTCCCCTTTGGTCATGGGCCTGAGACAACTAAGTCAGAATTTGCGTCCTGGGTCGGATAAGGCCAAACTTTCTTTCTAAAAATGAGTGGAGAAATTTTGAAGAGACGGAGACCGAAACGCCGTTTTGTGAAAATTGTCGGTATAAAAATTCTGCGGAAATTTCTTTCAGTTCAAAATCCATGCAGAACGCATTTATATAATGCAACATACCCAGTATTAAAAGTTTCAACGTATTCTGATTTATTTTCTTATATTTCCTAAATAAAAAGATAAAACACGCCTCAAGCCATACTTGGTTTACATTCTCCTCCTGGCTCATCCCCGTTGCTGTCATAGCAACATTCGTCACATGTGCATGTGTCAGTCACGTGATCACAGTGCGCATTGGGCGTTGTGCACTGGAAATGGCAGAGGCAATCACCACCCAGTGGCACATCTGTAACAAAAGGTAATTGATAAACTCCCCTAGTTTTATTTTTTTATTTTTTTTTAAATAGTATATGTGTACTGACTTGTTTGTGGAGTTTTGTGTCTTGTTTGTGATTGTTTGTTTTTGTGTTCTATGTCTTTAGCGTTTACCCTGTGTCATTAAACGGGATTAATGTTTCCCCAAGTTCATGTATACTTTGATAAATTTACCATTTACGTTTTTACTTTATACGGGATTGTTGAGATAAGAGTGAGGTTGTGCACACAAACTGGTTAAAACCCCCAGTAATTTACATTTTACTGATCGTTCCAAGGCGGTACCTAACAATCCTTGATAAACATACGTAGTTGTCTTATATAGTATGTATACACTGTGCTGTTTGTGGAGTTTTGTGCTTTTCTTTCATGTTTCTTGTTTGTGATTTTTTGTTTTTATGTTCTATGTCTTTGGCGTTTACCAAAGGCCATAAAACCGGGTTTATGTTTAAAATGTTTGCTACTGAGCTTGTTTCTGTAGTTTTTTGCATAAATATTTATACCTTTTAAAGTTGTGTATGTGAAGTTAAGTTATACTTAATCGGGTTTCCCGTTCATCACTGATTAATTTTCTTGAAGGTAAAGGGTCTAAAACAAATTCAAGATAAAAATCAAAACTTTTTTGGTAACACCCTAAAAGGTAGAAGACAGCCTCAAGTTGTCTCAGAGAATACCATCATTGCGTTAATAAGAGGACAAACATGTGCACATCGCTTAAAATGTCAGTGTTTGCTAAGGAAACCATTGGTTGCAGAACTAGTTTGTGATTGCTAAAGAAGTAAATGATTGCTTAGGTAGACAATGGTTGCTTATGAAGTCATTGGTTGAAATAATTCGAATACTCTCGGTAAAAGACCACTAAATAAGGTTGCATACCAAATATGAATGATATGAGCATTATGGTTTCTGACAAAAAAGGTTTGAAAATGTTGACTACAGACGACGGACGCCGATCACAATACCTCACCTACGGCTGTTCGTGTTCAGCCCAGGTGAGCTAAATCAACATCTATGTTTATTTCATAAAGAGTCAATCCCGCTACTTCCAGCTTATATATAGATAATATAAGGCTATCGTCGAATACAGACCAAGTATATACATTGGCATTAACTAAACAAATTAACTATTATAAATTGCTAGGTATGGACTTTCTTGTTTCAAAAAACAATGAATACAAGCATTTTTGAAGGACAAAATCAGGCAATGTGGACAGGAAACAATAAATGGCTTATCTAAAACATATTCTACCTGGATCAGGTACACATTCCCCTTTCAAACAAACCTGAAATCATATCAAAGCAATATTGAGTACGATTTCAAAATCAAAATATAAACAAAAACAGATGATGTTTGTAAGAAATAAATGTTAAATATGTATGGTAAGTAAGCTCATAGACACTCCTAAATGTATTACATTGAAAAGCGTTTGGAGATAACAGTTAAAAGCATAATGGTTTAATTATCGAAAACACATACCCATCCACAAAAAAAACAATTTGCATATGTTAGATTCCTACCCTGGCCACCCCACAGGGTGTTCCCGACAAAACCTTCACTCTACAAACGCATTGGCCATTTTTCAAACAGCTGATTCCAACCGAACACATGTATGGAGGGAACGTCTGAAAACATAGGGATCGTTTACTAGTACTAGAGAGGATATTTCGAACCGTTATAAAGGATTATGAAATAGTGTGCATTTTGCACATACCACGTTGTTGCCGGTTGGGTCACATTGGCCGGACTCGTTCCCCCAGCGTTCCCGGCACTGCCAATCTCCATCGTATTTCCGGCAAGGCACACCGGACGTTTTATTGTCAAATTCATTCCACTGTTCCTGGGAGAAGCTGTGCTGTCGAAGGCAGTTTGTACTCAGGCTAAAACACAGACATATCTTCACCAAATGATAAATTATAATTTTACTCATGATAATATTGTTTCTATGTTTGTTGGTGTAATAGTATTTTTACGTGCAACACTGGAAACAGTGGCTTATATTATAGTATATCTTTAAAAGTTGTCCAAGGAGCCAACGACCACTAATAAATGGATACGGTGTGGCACTTCACCAAAGTCATATAAATTATGGGGTTAAAATGTGGACCAAACGAAAGATGTATTGCACTTTACTCAGGCAAATACATCATGGGGGCTAAAATGTCGACCAAACGAATGATGTATTGCACTTTACCCAGGCAAAAATACAGCATTGGGGTTAAATGTGGACCAAACGAAAGATGTATTGCACTTTACTCATGCAAATACATCATGGGGGTTAAAATGTCGACCAAACGAATGATGTTTTGCACTTTACCCAGGCAAAAATACAACATTGGGGTTAAATGTGGACCAAACGAATGATGTATTGCACCTTACCCAGGCAAAAATACAACATTGGGGTTAAATATTGACCAAACGAATGATGTAAAACACTTTACCCAGGCAAAAATACAACATTGGGGTTAAATATTGACCAAACGAATGATGTATTGCACTTTACCCAGGCAAAATACGTTATGGAAGTTAATGTTGACTTCAATAGTAACTGCAATACTTTTAACGACTCTATATCCTCATAATTTTGGCATGTTTAAATGCATGTCAAAGATTTGTGAATCAAAATGTCATAGACTCTATAATCATATATATTTAAGAAATAAACAAGTCCTACCCGTCGACGTATGTACATATTGCCTGAGCAGTGCAACTAGTGATAAACCAGTTGTTTCGGCTAGCTGGTGGTACTAGGGGCGTCTGCGATATGTCCTGTCGCTGCACGTAGTAGTCGTTAGGACAGTTTGTATTCAATTCGTTAACTGCGTCGATGCTAAAAAGTGAACATATAGTTTAACATATGAATAGGATGCATATAACTGTAGCTTAATATATTAGCTTATTATTGAAACGGTTATTAAGATTTAAGATATGGCGACTACTTGATTCAGAAATTGGCTTTTATGATTGGTTTCAAAGCAGTATTCATTTGTTTCTTCTCTAAAAAAAATATTTCAAGAGTTGATACTAAGATATAAAAACGATGCAATCAGTGTTGGATCTGGCGAATTTTGCTTGATAAGCACAGAGTCATGTATTAACAAAAGCAACACAAGTAAATGATAAAACGCAATATGTGTTGTTGTTGTTTGTTTATGAAATGGTCATCTGTTTGGAATTTGAGTGATAATTCAAGCATTAATACACTCACATATGAAAATATACATATGGAAATGAAATATAATGTGCAAATATAACCATTGGAAAACAGGTTATCAAAATGTAATGATGGTTTTAGTCAGACACTTGGCTCTAGAACTACGGGATTTAAAAAAAAAAGAGAAAAAAGAAACAGCAAGCCAAGCAAAACAAAAATATTGCCTCTTCAATGTGAATACGATAGCAAACCTGTGTAAGAGATCGTGTACGGCCTGCAGGGAGACAGTGGATCCCAGGAGCTCGGAGATACCAACATGATACCTCGGGTCTGAGTGACAAACGCCTGGACGCCACATCGTGCCTAAACAAATGTGGGTTTTCAAAGCTGCACTCTCACAGATTGACCATGTTAACAATTATTTTTATTTTTTTTGTCTTGGAAAGAGCAATTTTTGTGTATATATCTGCAAACCAATGATATAAGATTGCTGACAAAAATATCAGATCGTAGATTTTCATATTTCCATTCGAAAATTAATGTTTTACTAACGGTTTAAGAACAATGCAAAAACCATCAATTTTTGAACTTAAAAATAAAATTTATATCAGATTTTTGTCATTTTTGACAATATTGCAATCTCAACGATAAGTGTGGAGAGAATAGAAGTTAGATCGCAAAGAAAATGGTCAGTGAGCCAGGCTGTAGGACAGACAGAAAGCAGTTTCAAACACCATGGCATTGTATGTACTACAACAAGGGTATAGAAGGTTTTGGAATCAGTCATAAGCACCGCTGGCAGACCTCTGGAACTCTGATAATGTCGAGCAGAACACCATGGCTAAGGGAGAAGTTTGGAGAGCAGAGGAAGAGGAAAGGTCAGCAAAGGCGATACAACTTCGACCCCTGGGGAATTGGGCAAAGTGGAACTACCTTAAAGCACGTGGCAGGAGCTGTGGGGATATTATCCGCTTCAAATAGGTTTCATTCTCCGATTCGTTTATGGCATGTAACCCTGGCGCCACGATCAGGTTCTTAGAGAATTAGCATACACCCTAGAAACGAAGTACGTAAAAGAGACAATGGAAACAGACAGGCCTCCTGTTTATCAGCTTTGTAAGACAATGAAAAAATAGCCAACCACAAAAACGTGTAGGGGCGTCAAAGAAATCTTAAAACTAGGAAACTGAGGAAGTGGCCCATACCATCGTTCGGCAAGACATCGTAATTTGGTTTAGTTAGGATGGTGGAGCATACATTCGCCTAGGTTGAGAGTAGTAAAGAGGCATTCGAGCTCAAGAAACGAAAATACCAAGACTTGGCGAACACATGTATAAAGATTGGTTAAAAGATGTGAAACTTTCTAATGGAAGCTTGCTTCGAGGGCTTTTCATCATAGTCACAGTGTGGAAAAAAGTTGGGAGCCAGCCATTGGCATTAAGGGACGAGATATAAAGACCGCCGTCCGCGATCTTGAGAGAGCTGAAGATAGAGCGTCCATATTGCTCTAGGTAGGACGCAGTGAACCAATTTGGAAGCAAAAATGGAAGAGGTAGTGACTGATCACCAGTACCAGCTCCGCCACATAGAGGAAGTACCGAAATAAGGGGCGAAACAGCGAGTGATAGATGGGCACTCGGCTGAGGACGTCAATGTTAAGTAGTACATCTGTATATTCACAACATAATGCTACCTCTGTAAAAAATGTAAACATTTCTTCTTCTTTTTCATTTTTCATTATTTTTATTTATAGGTTTATTTATTTAGTTGCAAATGTGGGTAAAGTGGTTCAGATAGATAAGATGTTTCAAACTTTTTTCTAAAAACAAGGTTATTTTTTGTCATAAATGAATGATAATACATTTCTGCGCTTACTCACAACTATAACATAGAAAGTATTGGAACAATTTTCCATTGTCAAATAGAAATCAAGTTTAAGATTGTGTTTTAATAGGTTAAAGGGCACTATGTTGGACATTCTATTTTGTTTATATATATTAAAGGAAAAGTATGTTGCCTTAAATACAAGAAATATAGTCAAGAAAAAATATCTACTTGATTTATCTTGAAAATGAAATTGCTGTTAACTTACTTCTGTAATAATTGTAGCAGTTGCCGTTTTTCATTCCGCAAATATCATTTCTGTGAACGACAAACAAGATTATCAGAACAAGAACAGAGTAAGTTGAATAATACGGAAACAATGACAGTTATGGTTGAATGGATCATCACGATTATTACGCTGTGTTCTTTTAATATCTAACCAATTCCTATCCATGGTTGTACTGACATTTACCTCTCAAATATAAGAATTCAGTTTTGGGTCGAATAGCCCAGTAATATGCATTAACCCGAATGTTTGTGTTTACTTTAGGTCAGAATTAGAATGTGTCTTAGTCAAAGTTAGCACCGAACATATTTTGATACTTTCCGCACAGCATTTCAGTCGAAGAATTTCATATCATTTCCTTTATTTTTCTTGGGACTGTACGTCTTTGAACTTAACGAGTGATATGCATGGAACTGTTCTTTTTTCTTCTAAGGATTTATTTAAAGTGTGATTTAAGATCATTAGTTCAGAATGTGCCAACGTGTCATACCTCGTGTAGCATATCATGACGTCATACTGGTAAGTGTTAATTGGCGCGGAGCCTTGCAGAGCGTGGCAGGCGGAAAGGCCGTTGATTGACTGGACATACTGGTAACCTCCGTAGCTGATCAAGGCAGAGTTTGTCCAACTGGTACTCTGCATGAAAATTGTATTTTTGCAAAACCCTCCGCAAATCCACTCCGATGAACATGTAACGGAGTAGGTTATGGTGGGTATCCGACGATTAAAAAATGATATATTAGCAACACATGAATGGGAAAGTTCTAAAGCCCTTGTTTAGTTATGTTTCATATTTTGATGTCTAGAAAACGTTATAAGGGTACATTATTTCAGTATCGATATTAAAAATAATTTTTTTTTTTCATATTGAAACATAAAAATAATTGAATGTTTCTCCTACAAAGTTCAGTTATGAAACCAAAACCTATGATGTTGGATTTTTAAATAAAATATTCATGCATCTTGTTCAAACGGGGTCATGAAAAAATTCAGCCAGGGGCGCGGGGAGTTCTCTTTTACAACACCAAGTTCAATATAGTTGATTATGGTGCAACAATGGTAAAACTTTGAAGGCCATAGCTGCTTATATTTAGCTCGTGAAATAAGAGATTAACAAATCAACCTTACATGCATAGTTAAGACCAAGAAAAGATGTGAACATCATAGTCTTGCAAATATGTCCTTGTTCAGTGTTGAAAATAAACCAGACAGTAACGCATTCATCCTGTTCTTAAATTTGTTAATGATAAGTGTCCGTCGCATATGGAAGATGAAATAAAATCTTGTGTTTGTAAAGGACGTACACCCATTTAACAAGGTCAACTATGTATAACTTTTTGGTTTCAACCTGTAGTCGGAAACAAAACATTTCTGTCTTCTATAGTGTCGTAATAGATTAGAATGAGTTAACAACTGACAAAAGGGATCGCGAACAGTTTTCGTTTTAAAAAAGAAATCTGTTAAAAGCGAGATGATGGATAAAGCACAAGATCACCGTATACATGCTATGTCATTAAAATTATCACTTAACAAACAATATTTTGTAACCTTCATTTTCTGATTCTTTAACTATATATTCTGATTAAGCTTATCAATACACAATCATTGTATTGATCATTTGTAAGTGTATTATTTCTTTAGTAAGTATGAATTGAATTGAAATGCATTGAATTGAATTGGGAGTAAGCTCCAGGGCTTCCATGGACAAGTTCTGTCTGATATAATTTGATTTTTTTTTATTATAATAGCAATTTACCAGCTGTCTAAATAAGAATAAACGTACAGTCTGAATATAGATGTGCACGATGTAGGCCCGCAGACAGACGATTGGACAGTCGAGTCCAAAATATGGTAGCACGTCGGAGATACACCGCAGTCGTAAGTTCACCTGGGGAGAAAAACACATTGGTGAACAAGGCCCTGAGAAGGATTTCGCTTTTCTAAAACAAAATCTCAAAATTGACACCTATTTTGTAAAATTACTAAATGTAAACCCAATCTAACGGTTATCCAAATGCTTGATAGCACATAAACACATGGTGCATTAAATGCATTCAGTTTTTGATGCGTTTCTATTAAGAGAAATCGTATGTCGACTAAATATTACAAATAGCATGCATAGTTTCATTGAACATCTATTAATTCTTGCAATAGGTGAAAATGTTGCAAACATCACAGTTCTTTGAGATCTCTATAGGGAGGCGTTTAAATTGTTATTTACCGTTTATTCCATTAGCCTTTCCTGTGGTGGTTAAATTTCGTTAAATCTATGCATTTGTATGAGTACACTTTTTACACTTAAGAAATACAAGTATTTGTTTAATTGCATATATATGAAAAATTCATATAGTGCCTCTCGACACATCTGCATAGATGCAAATGAAAATTGATATATTCGTACCTCTGCATAAATGCATATGATATAGTCGTACAGTTCGTTAACAGCATCGGTTGTATTTGGTCCGTATAGATCAAGAAAACTGAAAAATAATATAATACGTATTGATAAATTTAAATTGTTACATAGTGGAGTTTTAATTAAAGATCAATATGTTTAGGTATGTTCATATGATTGCCCATACGTAAGCGAGAAGGAACCAGTTATTTCCAATAAATTAAATACGATAACACTTCATAAATAATTATAAATCACTACAGTACATCGATAAATGTAAGAATTTAAACTAAAGGACAAATTGCATAGATAAAAGTCATGCAGACTCGTTAGAGAGAAAAACAACAAAAAAAGAATTATATTGGAAAGCGGACATGTTTGAGCCCTTACTGTTCATAGATTGTGTTGTCGAGTACAATCATGACCTCGAATATGTCGCAAACAGTGTAGTCCTCGGCGGCCCGCTTATTGATCACGTGATTTGATACTGAAAATAAAGGTTTTTGTACTTGCACTTTTCGATAATCAAATCATTCTAAAACTTGTACACAATTACGCACTAAAGTTTACTCAATTGTTCTTAAGCATTAAGAATATAACTTCAGTTCTTTTTCGGCTAAAACGTTAATAATGAATAAGGGCTTATTCCGCCAACCGAAAACTTGAAATACCTAAGAACACAAAATAAAAAACCACAATGAAGATTGAGATATGTCGCCAAATAAATTGTTTATTCTATAATATTCCAAGTTATTTATTCTATATAACATACTGACAAGCACATTCCCCTCCCGGCACCTGTACATGCACAAACCTGTCTGTGTATGTTCCGTAATGTTGACCTGTCTTCTCGTCCTCTTGGCCGCTGAATCTAACACAGTATCCATGTACCTTTCCATGTCATCAGTTCTCCTCCTCAACAGATGGTCTTGGAGCGATTCTGACTCATGGTCAGGCTCGATTTGGTATACATCCTCGCCAATTTGCAACGATCCTTTCTGCAATAAAAGCCTTGTATTGTCCACTTGTAACTCACTATCAACAACACCGGTACTGATTACACTAGTCTAAGAAAAGTGGTGAACAGGGTGTATCCGTCAATCATTTTAAATAATGAAAAACTACGAAACGAAAGTAACTGGTTTATTTTATTGTTAGCTTTAAAGAATTTTTCCTAAATACTTTTCGTTCTAACTTACCAAACTACACATGGAGCTGCTTTTTTTACATTCAACAATTACTGCAGCCATATTGTGTGTGTCTTCATATACGGCTATAGCTTCCTGGATGTAAAAAATACACATTTAAGTATCAATAATATTGTTGATTTTAAAATCCCCCAATCCTCCAAAAAATAATAGATAAAAATAAGTAAATAATAATAATAATAAATAAATGAGCATCAATCCTTCCTGTTTTTAATCATACACAGCGTCATCGTTTTGTTTCGGAACTGATTACAGTAATTAAGTTGTTTTTATTTTCACTTAATTGACTTGCAAGTAGAAGAGGGTCAAACAGTAGTTGTTGAGTTGTCAAGATTTACAGCATACCAAATTTGGTTTACATGTAAAGTAAAACTTAATAACCTTAAAAGTATCAATAACTTTAAAAACTCATTGCAATACGAGCGCCGCCATTCTCTTTTCATTCATAAGAAAAATCATAGTCAAACATTTTGATTACGATTTCTTTACTATGAGACCTTGTTCTTCTTCTCTCGGTCTTGTTTCAATCAAATAAGAACACGTTATTAAGCTTCATACCCCAAAGTTATGTTCCATAAGTCCCGATGTGTCACTTATTTGTATATGTGTACTCATGAACGTGTTTCTTGTCAAGAGGAGATCCACTTTCTCATCTCCAGCCTCAACGGTGAATTTCATCTCCGCTGGAAACTGTGCGCCTTCATCAAACTCCGGTACAGACCTTTTAAACAGACTGTGCTGTGTTACCCTGGCTGTGGAAGATAAAGACATATGAACATAATACATTCATAAAAGTGGACATATAAAGAAACATTACCGCCGTGTATTTTTTTAAATACACTCTTATTGAATTGAATCAGCAGTAACTGACGTTGAAAGTAGAAGGTATTGTGTGCAATGTAACCTTCAATACCTATTTTAGCTTCCATGCGAGTTCTTCAAACGGTTTTCAGGTATGTTGAGGATTATGATTTGTACGTCGACGACATTATCTTGACACCCTTTCCAAAAAGAGGTAGACGAGATAAAAACGCGTATTTTTATCTTTATGACCAAAACATTTCCCATGTCGAAAACAAATATTACCTGGCGTCGGATCCTGCTTGTCGATTTGCGGTAAAGCAAAGCACTGCAATATGCACAGCCAGCACACCACACCGAGCATTGGATGTAGCATGTCCATGGTCACCTCGAGTCGATTTAATGTACGTGTCTGTTCGGGAAGATATGCGTCCCTTTCATGCACAATACCTCGTTATAAACTGCAAATCAAACACTATTCAATATTAAACAGGTTTTTTTTCCAAATCATTGCATATTCAAATTTACGTTTGTGTATTTGATTTGGTATGGGAGCGACCAATTCTTAAAAGAACAAAGAATGATGTAAACTTCATAAAAAAAACTGTACTTACTTGTTGGAAGCTCCACAGGAGTACTGAGTGCGTGGTCAGAAGCCAGTAAATATATATTGCCATGTGGTGACAGCTAGTCGCCTCATTTCGGTTTCATGAATACATTATTTTAATTCAAATGACCAGACAATATGGCGCTTAATTAACATTCCAATTAATGCATGAAAACTGAGAACTCTTGGTAGAATATCATAAAACAATATATTCACACTATTCAAACAAACATAAAGTCAATGACTCCTCTCGAGAGGTCAAAATTGTTTTACTATTTTAAAAATTATTGTTTATCATTGTTTGTAGCCTTCAAAAAAAACACAAAGAGCTCTGACCGGCCAAAATTCTAGTTGCTTGTTAATTTCGCTGTTAACACATTTATATTGAAATACTCCCTACATCCTTTCATAATGCCAATGCAACAAGTAGGAAAGTTGAAGGTATTGACATTGCTGCAAATATGCGTAATGTCAAATTTAATATGTATTCTAAGTTCCATGCGAGTTCTTCAAACGAAATAGGTTCAGATTGGTAAATAGGGTGAGAGTAATCTAGTGGTAGAGGTGTCTGCCTCTCACACAAAAGGTCGTGGATTTGATCTCCACTAGGGGATCCATCTCATGGCCTCACAAAAAGCACACAGTACTTGTTTCTTCCCTGGAAACGGACTCGAGAGTGCTATCAGCTTTCGTAACAGTCAAGCTAAAAGAAATAAGTATAAACTATACTAATATCAATTTCGGGAGATGAACTAACATTTAAATAGACAGGCTTTCGGTATTAATGATTTCCGTTCAATAAGCTATGACTCGGTTTATTATGTCCTCGTTCCAACAACACAGTCTAACACTGAATGCCACGTATTTTTTGTGGAATGTCTCTTTTCGTGTACGTTTCCTAGCCGCATTGAGGGGGCTGCAATAAATGGTGTGTTTTGTTTTTTGCCGCCTGATGGGAGTTGCTATGGTCCATTTGTGTGTCAGTGTAGGTGACTTTATCTGTCACCATAAGGGAGTTGCTATGGTCCATTTGTGTGTCAATGTAGGTGTCTTTATCTGTCACCATAAGGGAGTTGCTATGGTCCATTTGTGTGTCAATGTAGGTGTCTTTGTCCGTACCCACAAGGGAGTTGCTATGTTTGATTTGTATGTCAGTGTAGGTGTCTTTATCTGTCACCATAAGGGAGTTGCTATGGTCCATTTGTGTGTCAATGAAGGTGTCTTTGTCGCTAAAATGGAGTTGCTATGGTCCATTTGTGTGTCAATGTAGGTGTCTTTATCTGTCACCATAAGGGAGTTGTTATGGTCCATTTGTGTGTCAATGTAGGTGTCTTTGTCGCTAAAATGGAGTTGCTATGGTCCATTTGTGTGTCAATGTAGGGGTCTTTGTCGCTAAAATGGAGTTGCTATGGTCCATTTGTGTGTCAAGGTAGGTGTCTTTGTCGCTATAATGGAGTTGCTATGGTCCATTTGTGTGTCAATGTAGGTGTCTTTGTCGCTAAAATGGAGTTGCTATGGTCCATTTGTGTGTCAATGTAGGTGTCTTTGTCACCATAATGGAGTTGCTATGGTCCATTTGTGTGTCAATGTAGGTGTCCACAAGGGAGTTGCTATGTTTGATTTGTCTGTCAGTGTAAGTGTCTTTCTCTGTACCCATATTAGAGTTGCTATGGTCCATTTGTGTGTCAGTCTAGGTGTCTTTGTCTGTCACCATAATGTAGTTGCTATGGTCCATTTGTGTGTCAGTGTGAGTGTGTCTGTCTGTCCCTATAAGGGAGTTGTTATGGTGAATTTGTGTGTCAGTGTGGGTGTCTCTGTCTGTCACCATAAGGGAGTTGCTATGTTTCATTTGTCTGTCAGTGCAGGTGTCTTTCTCTGAACCCATCAGGGAGTTGCTATAGGTTTCTTAATCTGTCACCATAATCAAAATGCTATGGTCCATTTGTGTGTCAGTGTGAGTGTGTCTGTATGTCACTATAAGGGAGTTGCTATGGTCCATTTGTGTGCCAGTGTGAGTGTGTCTGTCTGTCCCTATAAGGGAGTTGCTATGGTCCATTTGTGTGTCAGTGTAGGTGTCTCTGTCTGTCACTATAAGGGAGTTGCTATGGTCCATTTGTGTGTCAGTGTAGGTGTCTCTGTCTGTCACTATAAGGGAGTTGCTATGGTCCATTTGTGTGTCAGTGTGAGTGTGTCAGTCTGTCCCTATAAGGGAGTTGCTATGGTCCATTTGTGTGTCAGTGTGAGTGTGTCTGTATGTCACTATAAGGGAGTTGCTATGGTCGATTTGTGTGTCAGTGTGAGTGTATCTGTCTGTCACCATAAGGGAGTTGCTATGGTCCATTTGTGTGTCAGTGTGCGTGTGTCTGTCTGTCCCTATAAGGGAGTTGCTATGGTCCATTTGTGTGTCAGTGTGAGTGTGTCTGTCTGTCATCATAAGGGAGTTGCTATGGTCCATTTCTGTATCAGTGTGAGTGTGTCTGTCTGTCCCTATCAGGGAGTTGCTATGGTCCATTTGTGTGTCAGTGTGAGTGTGTCTGTCTGTCTGTCCCTATAAGGGTGTTGCTATGGTCCATTTCTGTGTCAGTGTAGGTGTCTCTATCTGTCACTATAAGGGAGTTACTATGGTCCATTTTTGTGTCAGTGTAGGTGGCTTTGACTTTACCCAAAAGGGAGTTGCTATGGTCCCTGTGTGTGTCAGTGTAGGTGTCTATGTCTGTCACCATAAGGGGGTTGCTATGGTACCTGTGTGTGACAGTGTGAGTGTGTCTGTCTGTCACCATAAGGGAGTTGCTTTGGTCCATTAGTGTGTCAGTGTAGGTGTCTCTGTCTGTCACCATAAGGGGGTTGCTATGGTACCTGTGTGTGTCAGTGTGAGTGTGTCTGTCTGACACCATAAGGGAGTTGCTTTGGTCCATTAGTGTGTCAGTGTAGGTGTCTCTGTCTGTCACCATAAGGGAGTTGCTATGGTACCTGTGTGTGTCAGTGTGAGTGTGTCTGTCTGTCACCATAAGGGGGTTGCTATGGTACCTGTGTGTGTCAGTGTGAGTGTGTCTGTCTGACACCATAAGGGAGTTGCTATGGTCCCTGTGTGTGTCAGTGCAGGTGTCTCTGTCTGTCACCATAAGGGAGTTGCTATGGTCCTAGTGTGTGTCAGTGTGAGTGTGTCTGTCTGTCACCATAAGGGAGTTGCTATGGTCCTAGTGTGCGTCAGTGTGAGTGTGTCTGTCTGTCACCATAAGGGGGTTGCTATGGTCCCTGTGTGTGTCAGTGTGAGTGTGTCTGTCTGACACCATAAGGGAGTTGCTATGGTCCCTGTGTGTGTCAGTGTGAGTGTGTCTGTCTGACACCATAAGGGAGTTGCTATGGTCCTAGTGTGCGTCAGTGTGAGTGTGTCTGTCTGACACCATAAGGGAGTTGCTATGGTCCTAGTGTGCGTCAGTGTGAGTGTGTCTGTCTGACACCATAAGGGAATTGCTATGGTCCCTGTGTGTGTCAGTGTGAGTGTGTCTGTCTGTCACCATAAGGGAGTTGCTATGGTCCCGGTGTGTCACTGTGAGTGTGTCTGTCTGTCACCATAAGGGAGTTGCTATGGTCCTAGTGTGCGTCAGTGTGAGTGTGTCTGTCTGTCACCATAAGGGGGTTGCTATGGTCCCTGTGTGTGTCAGTGTAGGTGTCTCTGTCTGTCACCATAAGGAAGTTGCTATGGTCCCTGTGTGTGTCAGTGTAGGTGTCTCTGTCTGTCACCATAAGGGAGTTGCTATGGTCCTAGTGTGTGTCAGTGTGAGTGTGTCTGTCTGTCACCATAAGGGGGTTGCTATGGTCCCTGTGTGTGTCAGTGTGAGTGTGTCTGTCTGTCACCATAAGGGGGTTGCTATGGTCCCTGTGTGTGTCAGTGTAGGTGTCTCTGTCTGTCACCATAAGGGGGTTGCTATGGTCCCTGTGTGTGTCAGTGTGAGTGTGTCTGTTTGTCACCATAAGGGGGTTGCTATGGTCCATCTGTTTGTCAGTGTAGGTGTCTTTGTCTGTACCCACATGGGGGTTGCTATGGACCATTTCTGTGTTAGTGTAGGTGTCTTTGTCTGTACCCACAAGGGAGTTGCTATGTCGGTTTCTCTGTCGCCATAAGACACGTTGCTATGTTTGACTACGCCGTTAATACAGATAACATTTCAACTTTCAACGTTTCACCAGGGTCAGATGTGAATGAACTCGCACATGTTTTCTTGTTTGAGATGTATAGATAAACATAAATCAAGAGGTCAGTCAACTAGCCTTGTCTTCTTTTCCAGTAAATTCTAATACACGGTGGGATTGGCGACAAGATAAGCGCTTAAAACTCGGCTCAAAAACTTTTTATATCAGCGATCTTGCAGAGTTCCTATTTATGTCGCATTCCTATGATCATGATATGTTCTTTCGGATATAAAATTAAGAATACTGGTGAGTTACACTCTGAAAAAGCATAAAAGTACTTTTGTTCAAAGTTCTAGCTTCACAAAAGCTACATTCACAGTTCATCTTAAAGTAATTAGAGACCAGATGGTGTTTACTTATAAAAGAACATCTGATTTATTCATTGGCGACAAGTTCAATTTAACAGCTGTTTAGAAAAGGAGTGTAAAAATATGTTCAGGTTGTATTGGGATATTAAAGAAAACAAGATAAGTGAGGCATTTCTTATATATAGTCGAACTCCGTTGGCTCGAACTCCCAGGGACCGGCGAAAATACATCGAACCTCGGAAATTCAAGCGGGATTTTTTACCTTCAATTTAAAGAAATCAGTCCTTTACATCAAGTTTGAGCCCACTAGGATTTCGAGCTAAACGAGCTCGAGCTAAGCGTGTTCGACTGTATAGGTGTCCGCGTGTTTCATGCTACTTACTATGTTATTGTATTTGTGAATGAAAGGAAAGGCTTGACCATTTCTGACACTCTTATGCACCAGTCAATTGTAACCACGGCCCCCAGGTCCGGGGAATAGCAGGGACTTTGATTTTTGGTCCAGCAACCCCGGGTAAAATTCCCGCCCTTCGGGGACGCACTGATGGTCAAATCCCCGCCAAATGCCCCGCACCCCAGGGAGCCTAGGTAAGGCCCTTTCCCCGCTTTATTTTGTGCGAAGACAAAATCACCGCATTCACCCGGCACTGCGAGGCCACCTGAAAGGTAAAAACACGGCCCATTACCCCGGCTATACTACCTTAATCAAATGTGCCTACATGTAGAGGCCGGATGGTGTATAAACTTTTAAAAATCCTAAGAATCATAAAAGAAGTATAATTACCCTTTGACGAATGTTAGATATAATTATGAAATGGACCTTGTGTTTTGACGAATCTAATACAGACAGTTCAAAAGAGACAATTATTTTCAACCTAAACTTTTATGTAAAAATACAACAATATACTGATATTAAAGAAAGGTGGAATAACCGCACTAGATATGAAAATACCTGAACAGAAATTAACCTTAAGGACATTTGAACGATAAACCTGTAATTGTTAATGTTTTAGCTACGGTGATTTAATATTAGTTTGGCCTGTACACAGGGACGCCAACACATATTTGTGAAAAAGAGGAAACCAATACGAAAAAAGAATATCACCATTACACTTGATCCAAACAATCTTTTTTGTAAAGATCGAATAAAAGGCAATAATTGAACTTTTAAAGTTTTGTGTCCAAAAAAGAGGAAATCAGCCGAAGAGAGAAAAAATGGCATCACTGTTAAAGTACACCAGATGGAAAAATGACAAGATAACCACACATATAGTATATAATATAGTGAGTCGAGATACGTATGGCGACTACTATATCCGTCTAAAATACAACATACTTGGCACGAGAGGAATAAACTTCACGTGCATTTTCAACTAGATTAATATATATATATATATATATATATATATATATATATATAGTTTTAAAACCTCTAAAATATTGGGGCCCTGTTTATATTTACACCCGAATTATTGGGTCCACGGTGTATTTATTGGGGCATACCTCAATATTGGGTCAAAGACCCAACATATAAGGACCCAACATAATTGTTTGTTTTAAATGTATCTGCAGGGTCAAATACGTGATTGCAACCTGTATTCCTAAACACATTTATTGGGTCGCAATTTCACTGTTGGGTCGCCAAATATACACGCACCGTGTTTCGTGTATATTTGTATATTATATTATATATTTTGACCCAATATTGCAATATATTGGGACATCACAATAAAGTGGAAAAGCTATCGTTATTGGTATATGTTATACTTATTTTTTTCCATACACAGTAACAACAAACCTTAACGTAGCAATATAACACCTTAACCGTTTAGTTGATGTACTATTATATAGATGATGACATCATTTTCTATAAATAATTCAATTTTTTTTTTTTGCTTGTGAATAGCTTTGAAAATATGATGTAAAATGGAGAATTTGCTCCTTAGGAGCAAAGTTTCCATGTTTCATCGTGTTTTTAAATATCACATTCTACATTCTCTAGATGCGTTAGAATGTGTCTCTATCAGTTATTGGGTAGATGTGAACATTAACATGTAACTCAAAATAATTTAATTCATAGAATAACTCCTATGTCAGCCAGTATAGATCCCAGGAAAAAAAATCAGGCATTCTAGTGCAAGAAAACTTTCTAAATATTACTTTCTATGAAGTTTAATGCTCCTTCCCTAAAAATCTGTTTCTTAAATGCTAAATAATGGTTTATTTTTTTATTTCTTTCCTGTACATCATCGTATCACTTCATAAGCATACAACTTGAATCCAAATGAGACGCCGAGTAATTGGACGTCCCATTCGGATCCAAGCTGGTTGACATTCTGATATGAGTTAACAATCAACATACAATAGGGGAGTGGGTACACTGACGAGCAATGAAAATGCAACAAGTATTTTTGAGTGTAACTACAAAACGTGCATTTTCGTAGACAACAGACCAAGACATATTTCATATTAGTTACCTATGCTACTCCCTGAAATGGGTTTTGTTTTCTGAAATCAACCATGACTGACTACGGCCGGACTTCTGGCGTATTCAACGTCCGCGACGCGCACGCTTTCTTAGCGACGTTTTTAAAATTCGTTTTTACTTTTATTGCACGTGTGCGTTGATTTACTTTATGAAAATCACCTGAAATAGTAAATCTCTAAGAAATAGGCAATGACACGATAAAACAATCGAAAAGTCAGTCTTCAAATTGAACGGTATAACGTCACGGGCTCCGTTTCAGACTGTCCATGACAAGGTACACAGCGTGCAACGCCGTCAAGACAGAATGTCTACCAACGTTAACGTAATCGATTCCTTGCAGCCCAATCGACGACAGAAGACTTGGTCAGGACACGGTGGTAAACCAAAACATTGGAAACTGTGTCAAGAAGACTTAGGGACTACGGTGGAAGTTGTCATCGGCTTTGCAAATTGTCGTGTTGCGCCGTAGCCATCGTATTGAAGTTACAGTCAGCTTGACACAGGCGTGGTAACTGTGTTGCTCTGGGTACCACATCTTGCACACCCGTCTCTCAGGCAATGCCTTGTTTAAATTTTCTTTTTCTGCAGGCATTAAATCTTAACACTTTGCTAGATGAAATGACGACCTTAAGAGATGTGTATATGTTTGCATTCAAAAGATATTGAAGCATATATTCTTTGTTGCGTTTTCATTGCTCGTCAGTGTATAATCCGAAAGCAGACGAAGACAACCAAAAATAACACATAGGCAAAGCAAGTTTGTCGTCACTAAGTATTATCTAACAACTGTCAACAAGTGTGTATGTGTTTGAATTTTCCAAACACTGCTGTCTGGTTGTGAAAGATGTTTGTAAAGCACTGACAAATCCTGACGAGTCCTGACTAGCAATTGTGTATAATTAATCAGAGCTTAAGATAAGGTGTGTATTGCATGTTCTAAAATATCCCTTTCTCAATCTATTCCTATGATTGACCACTTATTAGAATCGCAACCGGATGTTTGGATTCCTAGAACAGGGGGAATGTCTAATATATGGGCATCGCAGATACGGCCACAGTACCACTTCCGGGTTTAATCAGCGTGTTTCCTGGTAGTATCGTGTCAGTGTTACGAAAGCTTTCCATTTTATTAAATCATATTTTAAAGTATTTCAAAACTGGATAAAAATATCTCGAGAACATTTCAAGGATACACCCACTCTTATCCAGAAGCAGTTTTAGCCACTTGTGCCTATTTTATAACAACATGCTGTCGCATTTATAATTCCACAAAGATGTAACGCCCTCGCATGTTTGAAGGAGTAACATTTTTGTGGACTTAAGGTGACGATGTGACATCATGTGAAAATTTCATTAGCACCTTTCTCAACCATTTACCTGTTTATCACGTGTTTTCACGCCCTTGCAAACAGAGTAGACCCAGATCAGGCAGCTCCTAAAGATCTGGGTCTGCTCTGCTTGTTTCACTCAGGGGTGACAAAATTCCAGAATTCCGGATTTTGGGCAAGTGTCCAAAAAAAATAAAAAAAATGTTTTGGACACTTGCCCACTCATTCTCAATATGTTTCTAAAACACATTAAGAATTAGTGGGCAAGTGTCAAAAACAAATTATGTTTTTTTCTCAGCTCAAATACAGTTTTCACATAAGCTTGAGTCGGATATTGTTTATGAAATTTGGACCAGGTCTCTTATTCTTGCATGCTCAGACTTCACCCTTCCTCCACACAAGCACAGTGCACCTATTGAAACCTTTGAAACTTAAAGTGGTTGAAAATTTAAATGAAATTAGAGTATGTGCTCCTATAGAGCAAAATGCTCCATTTCCCATGATATTTTTAAAGGTATTCAGACCATCATTTTTTTCAAGTTCATTTTGTGCTCTTTTTTTTTAACTTCATTTTCTATAAATTTGTAAACAATACAAATTTATAGAAAATGAAGTGATGATCTAAAATTAATGTATGAAGTAAATAGGACTGCAACGGTTCACCGAAGTTCGGTTATTTTCGATTCTTTTTTCTCGGTTCGATTTTCGGTTTGGCGCCGCAAAATTTCGGTTCGGTGCGTCAATTTACGGCCATGACGGCCCATTAGACTATACCGCTTATTTGGACCAATCAGCTTGCCGATCATATTCTGCCTACCGTTGTTAGGTAAAAATGTCTGAATTGTGCGATCCACTGGCTGCTTTAAAATCGGCACTTTGGAAGCATTTCGGCTTCTTCAAGAAGGCTTGCAGCATAACTTGATAGTTGATACAGTTGACAGATGTATATATTAGTCTTATTAGATGAATATTGGCAAGTAAATGAGTTGTTTTAAAGTGTTTCTATAATTATCTTGTGTTCCCTATTTCCGAACCGAATAATCGATAACCGAGAGGGTAATAATCGAAACTGAACCGAACCGAGAAGTACCTGTATTGTTGCAGGCCTAGGAGTAAAGTGTTAAGACTTTGGAATAGTCTTGTGTGAATGGAGAAAACGTTCGAACAGAAGCTGATAATCATTATCAGCTTCTACCAAAATGGTTATTTCATTCATTTGATTGAAAAGTCCCAACTGTGAACTGAATACATAACACTTGACAGTTCAAAAGGTAGCAGGAGATTGCATTTTGAGTCTTGATTTCCATTTAAACCCAGGAGCTTTCGGGGGCTTTGCCCCCTGGCACCCCTGTTCACTAAACAATGTAGTTTGAACTTCAGACCAAGGCTTGTAAGACAATTAACTCTCAAACCAGGACTGGTGTGACATTTTAATCTTAGACCTGGACTAATGAGGCAGCAGGCAGTGCAGTGCTGACCAGATGGAAACAGTTGACCCAACAATGTTATATATATTACTTGCAAAACCCTTAGAATTGTTGGGTCATAAATTTTCTCGCAAAACCTGGTGAAAGTGATGATATATAGTAGACAAAATTGGCTAGGGGCCCAAAAAGAGTCCCTTTAAGCCAAAACAAAAGTGACAGTTAATATGGTTCCGAATTAACCAACAATGTTGCCTAGATGCCCCTTAAGGTTACCTTTAGAGCTAAGAAAGCTACAAGCTGTAATGGAGATCAGTGATCCAACAACATATTATACATGAATACCTGTTGGGTCATAAATTGTTTTCATACAAGTCCTGTTCCCATAGAGACCATGACCATTGAGACAGTTTACTCACAGGCCAAGACTAGTGAGACAGTTTAATCTCAGACCAAGACTAGTGAAGTATCAGGCAGTGCTAACCAAATGGAATTGACACAACAATGTAATATATACTACTTACAAAACCCTAAGAACTGTTGGGTCATTAATTTTTTTGCAAAACCTGATGAAAATGATCATATATAGTAGACAAAATTGGATAGGAACTCTTTTGAATCCCTTTAAGCCAAAACAAAAGTGACAGTTTTGGTCAGACCTCGGGCCAAAAACTTGCTCAGGATGTTTTTCTTGATGATGTCTTGATCGAGTTCAGTCATGGATGGGGCAAGGTCAAAAAATAGGTCAGTAGGTCAAATCTTCGAAAAATCCTGTTTACCCTGTAGGAGCCCCATTTTTTGCCCAATCTTCCTGAAATTCAGTCAGAATATTTGTTTGATGATATCTCAATCGAGTTTGACCATGGGTTGGGCCAGGTCAAAAAGTAGGTCAGTAGGTCAAATCTTTGAAAAATCCTATTTAGGCTTTAAGGGCCACATTTTTTACCCAATCTTCCTGAAACTAGCTCAGGATTATTTCTTGATAATATCTTGATCAAGTTCAATCAAGGGTGGGGCCAGGTCATAAAGTAGGTCAGTAAGTTAAATCTTAAAAAATCACAAACCTTCACCTTTGACATTAGTGCGTAAATGGGCACTCCCAACCCTTATTGCATGCACAATTGTGAAAAAGTGCCTTCATGCTAGACCCAGTCCTTTTGGGGCATGTGTCATGTGACTGTGACAGCTCTTGTTAATCATTTCTTTTTATATGCCCAAAGAAACTTTGGTTGTATTTTGTTATGGCGCATCTTCCGCTTGTCCATCCCTCTGTCTGTTTGTCTGTCAGCCATTCTTGTCCGCTCAATAACTTTAATACTATTCAGCTTAGGGCAACCATGGATTAAAAATTTATGACCCAACAATTCTTAGGGTTTTGCAAGTTATATATATATTACATTGTTGGGTTAATTTTTTTATGACCCAACAATTATTCAGAGTTCTCATGGAATATATAAAAAAATGTATAATACATTGTCTTTTTGTCTGTTAGCCATTCTTGTCCGCTCAATAACTTTAATACTATTCAGCTTAGGGCAACCATGGATTAAAAAATTATGACCCAACAATTCTTGGAGTTTTGCAAGTTATATATATATTACATTGTTGGGTCAATTGTTTTATGACCCAACAATTATTCAGAGTTCTCATGGAATATATAAAAAAATGTATAATACATTGTTGGGTCACCAATCTCAAATACTACCAGTAGCTATCTTTAATTTGAAGGTTATGTTATCGGGCACCAAGGCAACACTTAATTAGGGACCAAATCAATGTCAATGTCACAGTTATCTGATATATAGAATGCCTGTGCACTCAAACATTTCTGCTCAATACCGTAACTTGAATAACTCGATCAATAGGTCATCGCCACCGTGATCTTTAATCTAGTCAGTACCATTAATTGAAACGCATTCAGCTAAGGACTACCTTATGTGGTGTTATAGATGATCATGGTCTGTAGTTGATGCTTATTTTTATACCCCCAGAAACCAAGTTCGAGAAGGGGTATATAGGAGTTGGCATTGTCGTTGTTGTCGTCATTGTCATGGTTGGTGTAGGCATGAAAAACTTTAACCTTGGCTATAACTTCTTTGTTCTTGAAGCTACTGCAATGAAACTTCACACAGCTGTTTACAATCACAAGGGCTTTAATCTGACCAAGAGCCATAACTCTGTGATGCTTTGTTGTCAGAATTATGTTTATGGTCTTGGGAAATAATAGACGAGAGTTGACCTCCATGCACGGGACTTATAGTTTTGAATTGTCTCTTCAAGACGATTATTGAGTAATAGCCCATAATAACAAAACCTTGTTGTGTCAGGAGCTGGGGCAGAAGTACTGATGGTTCTAGGGTTTTTGTGTCACCTGCTGTAGGCAGAAGGTGACACTAAACGATCACTTCTCTGGCGTCTGTCTTAGTCCGTCTGTCCAGCCGTCTGTCCGTCCATCTGTCTGTCCGTCACACTTTTCATGTCACGCGTTTTAGCTCACCTGAGCAAAGCTCAGGATGAGCTACTGTGATCGCTCGAGGCATCCAATAAATCGACTATTATTCTTTTGATATAATTAGAAATAATATAAATGATAATATAAATATAAGAAATGAACGCCTACTCGCTACATTTCAACGGGTATATGAATACAACAGGTCGCATGCATAGTTAATGTAAACCCCTTCGGGGTTTACGAACTCTGCACGCGACCTGTTGTATTCATATACCCGAGAACAGACGCGAGAAGGCGTTCATTTCTTAATTGAAATTAAGTTTTAAATTTTATTCATAATTACACCTGTAATAGCCTATAGGACTTATTCTTTTTGGCTGAAATCTGTTAAGGTTTTGGGGTTAGTGTTGTAATGCACTGTTGCTCCATGAAATAATATTTGCCCTAGGAAGCTTATATGTGACGTCGTTTGAAAAAATGGGACCAATTGCGGGACAAAAAATGCAAACTTAGATCAGACGCCGCTCATTCTGCGCGACGTCTGATCAAAGTCTGCACTTTTTGTCACCCATAGACGTGTAGAGAAAACATTTTCTCTCTCTGTGTGTGAAGATTAAACTAAAAAATAACGACACATGTGTGAAAACAGCTGATATATAATGTCACCATGTTTTCCGCAATTGGTCCCATTTTCTCAGACGACGTCACATATTTGAAATGGAAGTGCCCTGTATGCTGAACATAGATTCTGCATAGATACTGTTTCAAACAATTGATAATTTTAGTCAAATTTCACAGGATTTGAACTGAGTCATTTTTAGTTTAAATCTGATTGATAGTTGAAATATTTGCTGTAGGGAGCTTATATTTGAAATGGAGATGCAATGGAAGGCTGAATATAGATACTTCATAATTAAAGATGATGAAAATATGTTTTATCCAAATTTTAACCCTTTACCTGTTTAATGTTCATGTAAAAAAAACTCTGCCTACTATGCATATATTATTAGATCATTTTCATAGTTTGTGAATTATACTTGTAATTTGTAGAACAATATCCAGACTACAATATTTTATGTTGCAAACAGAGCAGTGTAGTGGACATGATATTTATTATCATATGTTAATATAATAAACACCATGTCCACTACAGACCATAGTTATCTCCCCTTGATGTGTTAAAGTAGGCAAAATAAGCCCTGTCCGGGATTCTTCTTTGTTATTATTCAACAAATCTTTATCAAACTTTCAGAAATTAATGGCCATGTTGTAAACTTTCGCCTCTGTGAATTTGGTACGGGTCACATGACCCTGACCAGAGTTATCTCCCCTTGATGTGTTAAAGTAGGCAAAATTAGCTTTGTCCGGCCTAACTCCAGGGCAAAAAACCTAGACATGGAGGGGATGTACTTATTTCAAACAGTTAGCTCTAGGCGAGCTTTGCTCTTTGTTACTTTTTGTTGTATAAATGGTACAACATGTATTTTTATGCCCCCTCTCTTAAAAAAGGGGGGGGCATATAGATTTGCCTTTGTCCGTCCGTCTGTCTGTCTGTCTGTCTGTCATTCCGTCTGTCTGTACGTTCCGAAAAGTTTGTGTCGCGTGTATCTCAAAAACCGTTAGTAGTTCAGACTTGAAACTTCATGGATGTAATACTCTGGGTGGGAACTTGCGCACCTGGGTATTTTCATCCGGCCAAAATTGATATTTACGGAGTTATGGGCCTTGATTTTGTGAAAAAATGGCATTTTTAGTTTGTGTCATCTGTAACTCTAAAAGCCTTTGTAGTGCAGACTTGAACTTCATGGATGTATTACTCAGGGTGTGAACTTGTGCACCTGGGTATTTTCATCCGGCCAAAATTTATATTTACGGAGTTTTGGGCCTTGATTTAGTGAAAAAACGGCATTTTTAGTTTGTGTCATCCGTAACTCTAAAAGTATTTGTAGTACAGACTTGAAATTTCATGGATGTATTATTCAGGGTATGAACTTGTGCACCTGGGTATTTATCCGGCCAAAATTTATATTTACGGAGTTATGGGCCTTGATTTAGTGAAAAAGCGGCATTTTTAGTTTGTGTCGTCCATAACTCTAAAAGCGTTTGTAGTAGTGACTTAAAACTGCATGGATGTATTATTTAGGGTGTCAATTTGTGCACCTGAGTATTTTTAGCCAGCTAAAATGTATTTTTACGGAGTTATGGGCCTTGATTTAGTGAAAAATCTGCATTTTTGACAAAGCACTAGTGGGGGCATCTGTGTCCTATGGACACGTTTTCTAGTTCATAAAAGAGTTCTTTAAGAATAAAAGTTAAAATGAAATTTTAGCTTTGTCTGATTTATTCCCAAATCATTTGAATTTTATGTATTATTAACTTGGAGGTGTGTTTCTTGAGGCTAGGAAATCCAGTCCCTACCTAGGTTTACAGACCGCTTAAAACTAGCACCTAGGTTTGGAAAGGTTGGGGAATAATCTTTCGTAGGCAAGCAAGGTCATTTTGCTAAAAGCTAGATCGTTTCTTTTTAAGCAAGATTAAAATCTACCTCTGACTTCCTCTTACTTTGAGAGTCTAGCTGAAGGAAACGCACATCTGATGACTTTAAAAAGTAGGACCCATGCAAACATTTTTGGACTGATTTTTCAACGAAAAAAATCGTCTATTAAAATAGTGATGTCCGGGCGGGCGGGCGTCCGCACAGGACCACCTTTTGGTAAAAGTGCTATAATTATTTTATCCTTCAATGGATTGCTTCCATATTTGGACAGTTGCTTCATTGGATAGTCCCTTTCATGTGACATTGACCTTGACCTACTTTTTGCCCCGGAAAATCCGTCCATAATGCGTTTCTCGATTTTATTTTTTTAGCTCACCTGAGCACAGCTCGGGGTGAGCTTTTGTGAACGAGCGTGGTCAACAATTTGCTAATAACCTAATAACCACTTTATAGGCCAGAATTTAGAACCTTGTGTCGCCAAACTTGCTCATAATGTTTTCTATTGATAATATCTCGACCGGAAGCTTTTTTTTCTTCACTATTAGATCTATTTAGACAAATAATTGATATTTTGTTCCATGTTTAGGTCAATTATTTCAGGGTGACATGGCTTACGAGCATGTGCAAATAAACAAACTAGCTATAGCTTAGGTGGCCGAACTTACGTACTTCAAGGGGCTAGCTCACGTAAGAAGACTTTAAAAATTCCAATCATAGTCACACGGCCTGTAAACGTGGGCGCCACCTCTTTTTATGCCCCCAGAATCTGTGATTCGGGAGCATATAGGTTTTGCCCTGTCTGTCTGTTTGTCTGTCTGTGTCACGAAAACTTAACCTTGGCTATAACTTTTCAACCATTGGTCATAGAGCTTTCATACTTGGCATGTGTCTTCCTTGTGACAAGAGCTTTCCAGCTGTGCAAGATTTGTAACTCTGTCTGCAATATTTAAGGAGTTATGCCCCTTTAACCGAAAACTTAACCTTGGCTATAACTTTTCAACCATTGATCATAGAGCTTTAATACTTGGCATGTGTCTTCCTTGTGACGAGCTTTCCAGCTGTGCAAGGTTTGTAACTCTGTTTGCAATTTTGATGGAGTTATGCTCCTTTGAAATTTTGAGTGTTTTTACAAAAGTGCCGCCTGGGGGGCATTCGTGTTTCACAAACACATTTTTCTTGTTTTTAGATGCATTGAAAATGCCCCTATGCAACTTCACAGATACCAAGACATATTTCCACAATTTCCTAGATTGAAGCAGTTTGGATTAAGCAGACGATAATTTTATCGGCGGGTTCAGGGTTAAACTATCGTAAGCAAAATTATGTGTGGCCGCAGCCTCTTAATATAGCGACAAAAACATTTGACGTCATCTGCGAAAAGGACCTTATTGCGGAACAAACCATGACGTACGTCATAAAGCAGCTGCTTTCACACGTTTATGTTGATATTTATAGTTTATACTGCACACAGAGTGATAAAATGTTTTTCTACTAGACTATACAGTCCTATGTGACAAAAAGTGCAGGCTTTGATCAGCCGCCGGGCAGAACGAGGCGTCTGGTCAAATCTTGCACATTGTGTCCCCCCATAAGGTCCTTTTCCCACACAACGTCATTTTTCAGCCGTTTTAGATCTGCAGTCCTGTGCTTTTCAGCTTATTGTAGAGCTAAGCCATTAAAATGTTTAGTGTCCTGAAAAAAAAATGAAACTGCGTAGACGGTCAGTGTGACACGTGCTCGCTTAGCCCATTCAACCCTAGCGACGAGTTTCAGCGTCCTTTGCAAAAACGTGTAAACCAGATCAGAGGGCTCCTGATGGAGCCCTCTGATCAGGGTTTCACTTTTTGTAAAAAAATTAGATTTATTCATATTTTTTTCTCAAAAAAATCCCCCAAAATCTCAGACTGAATTTGTCTTTATAGATCGCATGGAAAAGTCCATTTTAAGGCTAATGCTCAAGGAACTATCTGCACTTTTGTTTTAACGCACTTATGCCTAAAGTCGACAAAAGTAGACATAGGCAAATGGTGTAGACCCAGATAAGCGGACTATGTTTGCTCAACCTGAAATTTCCAAAAAAATCAAAAATCTTAACACTTTGGAAAGTTTGTCCTTATTGTATCAAAATAGACTGTTCCGTGGAATAAATTGGAAAATCCCACTATTAATTCAGGCATGAATAGTAGTGATGTACTGATTAATCAGAAAGTCAACGAATCGTTGACGAGTAGCCCTCTGACTTGACGATGACGGCCGCAAATATTCGTTGACGAAATTTGCCCAAACCCGAAAATGCTTCATTAGTACTGTAGAAGGCATGCGTCTTTGCCTTCGAAAAAATACTGCACTTTTATCACTAGTTTTTAATTGAAAGAAAGTATTTTTCTATAAGTTCTCTATATCCTCCTATATACCCCCAACTTTTGTGTCGGGGGATAACAATACTGTATCAAGCATCAAAGAGTATTATAGTAGTCATTTAACCTTTACAACATTAGTTCTAATGAAGTTTTGCAACTTTTCTCACAAACATTAATACTGTCCCTTTTAGTTGACTTTAGTCGATTAATCGTCAACTTTGACCACTGATTAATCGACGAACTTTTTGGGGGCTGATTACAATCACTAATGAATAGGTTAAGTGATTACCGAATTATTTTTTTAAAATGGTTCTTTCATATTTTACCTCATTCTAACTGCAAGTTCACGATTATACTAGCAAATGTTACTACCGCTGTTATGATATACCACTATACCGGTATATCGAGGGGTTGCTGCCAGAAGCACATAGCTCCTTCTGGCAGTAATCCCTCGATATCATTCGATGTAATTTACACAGGTTCTTAAGACCTCCAAACTGTGTGCAAGAATAGCGGTCCATTCAAGACCTAGGGACTGTTACAGAGGGACTTCGAAATTTCCTTAACATTGAGTTAATGTTTCGTTAATGTTTGCTGGTAAATAATGGTTACAGTAGTGAACTTGATTAAATTGACAACTCTTCCGGTTCCGGTTTGGTATTACTGATTGAATTATGGGATGTGTCAATTCTTATGCAAAATAGTTTGGATGCTGGGACTCTCACAGCTGGCGGTGTCTCACAAAGTTTCCATCTGTAGGTATTTGCAACGCTAAAATACATGTATAATGGCCACAAAATGTTTGAAAACGCTGGATTTTCTTAGTTTGTTAAAGCTTTTAATGGCATCATTGATTAAAAGGTTAAATACTGTGGTACACGTATTAAGGTTAGGTGTTGATAATAATGACAAAAAGTTATGTTTATTGTTTAGCGATTTATTAACACAACGAGCTTCATTAATACTAACCCTATCCAATACAGTAACAATTATTAACGTATAAAACATGATAAAAAGTATACATAATTCGAATTATCTGCACTGATTAACCCAATTATCCAAATTGGTAGAGCTGTTACGAGTATCCGAGTACTCGGATATCCGTGAATCAGGCCTAAAAATCGTGTACGGATATTCGTCATTGCCGAGATCGGTGGATCGCAATCTTTTGCACATTATATAAGTTATACAAAGTATAACGTTTTTGTTCATTATCTTGCCATTTTAAACTGTTCATTTCTGAACAGAAAGTAAAGAATCAATCTATAGGTAGCAACGAACCTTTGTCATTATATAAGATTCGATGATATTCTTGTATGAATTTTCAAAACACAAAAACATGTTTTGAAATTAAATCTTAAATCAGAATGACAATGAACAAGAAATTAATTATAATTTTATGGATATAAAATAATAAATAAATAAATCGGGCTTATTGGTTGACAGGACTGATACACACACGCTTTGTAAAATAAATAATTTGCCAGCATTAACGTTTGACTTAAATGATTCGTATGTGAGCTATTCACTAGGAGAAAGAAACTACTGAGTAAGAACAGTCATAAGGGTATTGCTAGTATTTGCTATCTTTCCATTGCTGTGTTGTTATTATTATGTCTCCCCTTCTCTGAAAGGGGGAGACATATTGTATTTGTAGTTATTCTTATTCTTATTCTTATTATTCTTAGTCTTCTGGGAATTTTTTTGTCCGAGGCAGAACTCGGAAACTACTTGAAGGAATTGATTGAAACTTGGAACATAGCTAGATGGCGATGTGAAGTTGTGCCCCTTGCAAGAGTTATAACTCTAGACCATTTTTTTTGCAGAGTTATCTCCCCTTTTTCAATTTTTTAATGGTGTACTTTGTCCAGAGCAGAACTCAGAAGCTACTTGAAGGAATTGATGGAAACTTGGAATATAAATAGATGGCGATCTGCAGTTGTGCATCCTGCAAGAGTTATAACTCTAGGCCACTTTGTTGCAAAGTTATCTCCCCTTGTTCAATAGTTAAATAGTGTAAACTTTGTCCAGAGCATACTATGACAACTACTGGATGGAATTTTATAAAACTTCATACAATTGTAAAGCTCAATGAGAGGAAATGCATTATTCAGGGGCCATAACTCTTAATTACATAATCACAGAGTTATGTCCCTTTGTTACTTTTTCTTATCTAGTTCTTCTTCTTATTCTTCTGGGAATTTTTTGTCCGGAGCAGAACTCGGAAACTACTTGAAGGAATTGATTGAAACTTGGAACATAGATAGATGGCGATGTGAAGTTGTGCACCTTGCAAGAGTTATAACTCTAGGCCATTTTGTTGCAGAGTTATC
Source organism: Mya arenaria (assembly GCF_026914265.1). NCBI lineage: Eukaryota > Metazoa > Mollusca > Bivalvia > Myida > Myidae > Mya > Mya arenaria. The sequence continues at coordinate 11,813,968 of NC_069135.1, read as the reverse complement.
TCCCCTTTTTCAATATTTTTATAGTGTACTTTGTCCAGAGCATAACTGAGAAACTACTTTAAGGAATTGATTGAAACTTGCAACATAGATGACGATGTAAAGTTGTGCATCCTGCAAGAGTTATAACTCTAAGCCAATTTGTTGCAGAGTTATCTCCCCTTGTTCAATAGTTAAATAGTGTAAACATTGTCCAGAGCATACTATGACAATTACTGGATGGAATTTTATAAAACTTCATAGAATGGTAAAGCTCAATGAGAGGAAATGCATTATGCAGGGGCCATAACTCTACTTTACCTAATTACACAGTTATTTCCCTTTGCTACTTTTTCTTATTTGGAGCATACCATGAAAAGTATTGGATGTAATTTGATAAAACTTCATAGAATGATAAAGTTCAATGAGAGGGATTGCTTTGTACAGGAACCATTACTCTAATTTACTTCATGACAAAGTTGTCTCCCATTCTTTAGGTCAAACATATGCTAGGGGAGACATCTGTTTTCGACGCTATGCTCGAAAACAACACCCATCTAGTTTTCAAACTGAATTTCGATGAACAGATGATGAAAGCTATAACACAAATATCAAAATAGATATTATTTTACAACACAAATTTAAAGAAAATGATTTTCGTAAGGTGTTTATGTGGTCGTTAATTAATGCTGATGATTCGTGGTTCGATCTGTGAATCGTCATCTCTGACTCGTGGATCGAATCGGATCGCCACTTGACCGGCGATCCACAGCCCTACAAATTGGACAATCATTATGTAATAATTAAAATTGATAATAGAACTATCACTAAAATATTTTGATGCTCTTTTCTGACAATATTGTCAATATTGTCAAACATTCTATTTTATCTAGAAGTCGGAGGCAAAATTACCTATTTATATTTCAAAGTGATATAAACCTTCAAAGCAAATAAATAGGATCCTGATGAAACAACTACAGATGCTGTCTCGACGGGGTCCAAACTATTTACATATCAAATTGGTTACAGGGTTGATTGTTCATACTTCTTTATATCCAGAAGTTCTTTTTACAATATTCAGTTAAAAAAAACTAATGTCTTGCTGTCAGTTTTTGATTGCCTCCAACTGTCCCCACAGGAAACGACTTAAGCCTCTTGGTGGGCCAATTTGGAAATTGGTTCCTGATCCAATTTTGTTAACAGATCTGATCATCATGTCTACTAGAAGTAAGACATGTTATATCTAAATCCATACATTTTGAAATTTTAAATTCATTCAGCCCTAGTGTCAAAGATAAGCGTGGAATCATACCGATTCGACCCAATAGCTTAATGCATTTTATATATTATATATAACATATTGGGTCTAAAGCCCCAGTAAAATGATGGGTCTGACCCAAGAAGTTGGTGACACTAAAAAGGTACCTATGTCTCAAGATTTTCTGATGTATATTGATATACATAGCATTCCAACAGTCAATCTATACTGTATATAGGACAGTGACGCCTGTATCACTATTATATCTAGTAGGTCCCAATAAATATGGATAGGATTATAGTCCCAATAAGTTGGCGAGTTTAAGTATATATATATATATATATATTATATATATATATATATATATATATATATATATATATATATATATATATATATATATATATATGCATGAATTATTTAAAAAAATAAAGCAGTAAACAAAATTCAATTAAACAACCCTCTCCTTATTGACACTAATTTGATTTATTTAGGAATACATACTATTACAATTATCATGGATTGAATTGGTCCTCGTTAAAGCTTCCCGTTATACACCTTACCACTAGCAAACAGTTCTGAGCAAATTATTTGTTTTAAAGCATCTGTCAACAACCCACGACAGTTTTAAAAACACTCAAAATAAACATTCAAATGTTACAAAATCGTTTAATGCTCACAAAAATCTCAGAGTACTTATGTACAATGGTCTTATGGATATGGTCCCCAATTTCAGACTATTAATTGAAATGTGTAGCAGTGTCTAAACATTTTGAATGTTTTATTCTGTTTATTCTGTTTTAATATTTTCCGTAAGTTAGCTCACTAAAGCTTGCCTCTGTATTGTCCGATATTACGCGTATCTTTACAAAACATGAATAGTGGTAATCAACACATGTTCATCTTACTATACATTGTCTATGCTTTTTCTATTTGTATGGATTAATAAAAGCACACACGCACGCACGCACGCACGCACGTTTTATTCCCGCATTATCTGGACTTAGTTCCTTGATATTAGGGGTTTGCTTAATATAGCATGACAGTATTTGTAGACATAGGATATATAAATTGAAGGAAGTCACAAAGACCATTATTGTGATTACACTCGCTATAGAAGAGTTTAGTCCATTGTACGATATCGGTGCTAAAGATTAACATTTTAAGACTATCGAATATAAAAGAGTGATAAATACCATCAAATACTTTTTGAAAATTGGCAAAGAATAAAAGCTCAGGCATATTATTGTCTTCAAGATATTGCATGACCTCAATGTTTAGTAAGAATATATTCGCCAATAATTCTACCTTTGTTAAAATAGGATTGCTCCGAGTCAATATTTTTTGACAAAATGTGTTTTATTCTATTTGATATCGATCGTTAGTCTTATGTATATCCAGTTAAGATTAATTTATTTTGTAGGTTCCAAATACAAATAGCAAGCTCTTAGAATGTACATGTATATGATTTTAACTAGAGTACCAAAACGATATGACCGTAAACAGACTATAGCCTGAAATCAAAATTATGAATTGTATTTAAGTTGAAACCGTTTGGTTAACTACAAGTGACAAACTAACACCTCTAAACTTAAGTGTTCTGGAAAGATGTTCAGAACGAGCATGTCTTAGTCAGTTTTAAATATAACTTATTTAGTCAGTTTAAAATATAACTTATTTTTCTATAAAAGTGAACCGGTTTTTTTTGCGAATTCCTTACGAACAAATCGAATGACTACCTGGTAATGATTTTTAAAAGAACCTTTGGACCATTTCTTGCCAATCAAAAAGAATGTTGCCAAAGCTTTAAGAACGCTTGCGAGTGACTACGATTGCTTGAGAATGACTTACAAACATTAAGAATATTTTGCATATGTTTTTCAACTAAATGGAGATTTTGATGTTTACATTGTTCATTCGGCTGGGTTGTGTCGCTATGGTAGCCCAACATTGTATAAAATGCCCGCTCTCCCCTTCTCATTCAACCATCTGTATTGTCATGGCGGAGGCCGCAAAACAGGTGGCTACACTTGCCATTCTCGTATCTCAACATGCTGTTTTAACACAACTTGCTGTTGCTGCATGAAAACCAAGAAGGATAAGGAATGCTTCATCGTAGAAGGCCAAGATCGTATTGGGTGAGGGGATGGCTTTTCGCTTTTTAAGTGAATTATTGATTCGTTCCAGAGATAAAGCCATTTTTATAAGATGCCACTTTAAAGGAGCGTTTATGTAAACTACATGTAGAACTCCGCGAGTCGGATGTGTCGCCTGACGAATTATAACTTTCAAATTACAGCTGTTAGATTGGCATTTTATTCATTTATAGACAATGATGTTGCCATTTAACATATAGATGCAAAAGTTACTGTTCTTGTGCACTGCACTTGCCCTCAATGTGATCTATATAGCTATGAAGTGTCAAGTTGATACCTCTTATACTCTTCAAGATATGCCCCGGACAAAACTTTAAGCATGAAATTTAACAAAGTGCAATTACTCTAATACTTTGAAATCAAGAGTTACTGTTATTGTGCACTGCACTTGCCCTCCATGAGATCTATCTACATATGAAGTTTCAAGTTGATAACTCTTATATTCTGCAAGATATGCCCCGGACAAAACTTTAAGCATGAAAAATAACAAAGGGCAATAACTCTTAAAAAATGGAAGCAAGAGTACAGTTCTTGTGCACTGCACTTGCCTTAAATGAGATCTATCTACATATGAAATTTCAATTAAAATAATAAATAAAATTAGTGTACGTATTGGGAAATAATATCTGCATGTTTAAGTTTATATATATGATTGTATCTGCTAGTTGCGGCTACCATCTATTAAATATTGATTATGACACATATCTAAATTACATTGTTAATATGTATGGCCTAACACAGTTTTATATTTTGTCCTAATCCTATTGTTAAACGACCATCGATAGTCATCGTCTTATCAACATTACATGATTGTATACTTATTTTAACGCATTGCTGAATAATTATTTAAAGTTTAACCGTAAATGTATAACTACTTGTCCCATCTGAACGTAGTTGATTTTTTTTACAGTTCTTCAACATATGTTTTACTTATTTCTCTTTCCCTTTTTGTCTCATTACTTAGCCACACCCCAGGAAACCCTTAATATGCTTATATTTGTTTCTCTTCTGCTCCGATCGCAGGTTGTACATGTTTGTGTGTATGTTGTATTGTATCCGCATAGGTGATTGATCTTCAAGCATATAGATCTGCGATCGGACTCTTTTATTGTAAAACACAGCGCTTTCCAACGACTTCAAGTATACGAGTACATTCGCTGGGTAGCTTTGTTCTGAAACTTATATTTTATATATTATTCATAAAACAACTCCTGAGCACCTGGCTGCATATACAGGCCGTTAATATTCCCGCGTCCTTTTCAGGCATATTTGCTTTGTTTGGCACGTTGTCAATAGTAACTCGTTTTGATAACGATTTTGCGGATATGATGTATTTAAACGACCCTCTTTGCGTTTTGGTTTTGTCTGTTTCAACTGCATTATACAGGCTGCTTATTATATCTGGTGATATTGAACAAAACCCCGGTCCAGGAGACACAAACAATTTCAGCTTCTCACTTTTTCATCAAAATATCCGTAGTATACGTAATAAAATCGATTATGTCAGGGACAATCTGTCAGATTTTAACATACTTTGCTTTACGGAAACGCATTTATCACACGAAATTCTAAACGAAGATATTGCTCTCGAAGGATTTGATACTGTTTTTCGAAAAGACTGTTCATCGTACTCTGGCGGTCTTCTCATCTATACGTCATCGGTCTACAGACCGAAACGATTATTTGATATTGAAAATATTATACCAGAATCTATTTGGGTGCAAGTTTATGACAGATCAAGTAGTTATATAATTTGTAATGTATACCGCCAACCCAATACATCTGTTGAAATGTGGGAAAGATTACATTTAGGCATTGAGAAGGCTTACGAAATTTCGAACCAAATCATCATCGTAGGTGACATAAATGAAGATCAACTCAATACTTCAAATCATAAATTTAAGGATATTCTTCTTTTAAATAATTTGACAAATATAATTAATGCTCCTACGCGAGTGACAAATACCTCTGCAACACTTTTGGACCCAATCGCGATAAGCAATAACATAAAACTGCATCACGCTGGCATACTTGATTCAAATAACTCGATCAGTGATCATCTAGGTACTTTTGCATACATTGATTTTAACTTTCCGGAAAATAATACTTACCAAAGGCGAGTCTGGAACTATAAACGCGCAGATTTTACTAAACTAAATGACCTAATTAATAATTATGATTGGTCTTCTTTACACCCGCTTGATATAAATACAGCAACACGTAAATTTACAGAAATATTCATAAACTTAGTCAAACAATGTATTCCAAATTATTTAGTTACTATACGATCCGACGACAAACCATGGTACACAAACGAGATTCGAAAGTTTTCAAGACAACGCGACAGGTTAAAGAAGGTAGCAACCGTAAGTGGTAAAACATTAGATTGGAATAAATACAAAACTTTTAGAAACAAAGTTAATAACATGAAAAAGTACGCTAAAACAATTTTTTATAACAACATTGAGGAGTCTTTAAATGATTTCAAAAACAACAATCAAAAACAATATTGGAAGACCGTAAAGCTCTTAACTAAAAGCAATACAAACTGTGACCAGAATATACCACCACTGCAAAACAATGACCAGTCATTTTCATTTACTGACACCGATAAAGCAACTACTCTTAATAATTACTTTTCGTCAATATCTACTGTTGATGATTCAACTTTTTCTCTTCCTCCATTTGCCTCTAAAACCAATTCCTCTTTTACCAATATTATTATTAATGAACAAGAAGTCACAGACATTCTTGGTATTCTGGATATAAATAAAGCAACAGGACCTGATCAAATATCTCACCGTATGTTAAAAGAAACAAAAAATACAATTTGCAAACCACTCACAATATTATTCAACAAATCGTTAGTAGAGACCACTTTTCCTAGCGATTGGAAGTTAGCTCATGTATTGCCATTATTCAAAAAAGGTGAAAAGTATTTGCCCTCAAATTATAGACCAATTTCCCTAATTAGTTGTGTTGGCAAGGTTATGGAAAGAGTAATACACAAACATATCCATAATTATCTTATACAAAATAATCTCAAATTCAAAAACCAATCAGGCTTTTTACCAGGACATTCGACAATATACCAGCTCGTAGATATGTATAATCAAATTTGTAAATCGTTTGACGATAAAAAGTCAACATGTATTGTATTCTGTGATATTAGTAAAGCATTTGATAGAGTATGGCATAAAGGTTTATTATTTAAATTAAGAAAATACGGTATCAATGGTGATGTTTTAAATTGGCTTTCAAGTTACCTTCAAGGTAGATCTCAAAGGATTTTTGTAAAATCATCATTCTCTCAAAAAATGTCAATAAATGCTGGAGTCCCTCAAGGGTCCGTGTTAGGCCCTTTATTGTTCCTTATATATATTAACGATATAGCTGATCCGTTATTAAGTATAACACGCCTTTTCGCCGATGATAGCTCGCTAGCTGTTACTTCAACTGATGTTAATTACATTGAACGTACATTGAATCATGATCTTGATAAAATACATCGTTGGGCAGAGCAATGGCTCATAACTTTTAACTCTGCTAAAACGCTAAAAAGTTATGTTCTTCTCAAGAACCAATGATAACCGTCCAACTCTTATTTTCAATAACAGCCAACTCAACTTTGTTGAACACCATAAACATCTCGGAGTAACACTTAGTGAGAATGGAAAATGGCATGAACATATTAACTCTATAATTAATTCTGCAGGCAAAGTATTGGGCTCTATGAGACTACTTAAATATAAACTGAAGCGGAACACTATTAACCAAATATATATTTCATACCTTCGTCCAATTCTAGAATATGGGTCAATAGTCTGGGACAATTGCACTAAATATGAGAAAGACATGTTAGAAAGAATTCAGTATGAGGCGGCAAGACTAGTCACTGGACTTACCCGTTCCGTCTCTATTAACAATTTATTAAATGAAATAGGTTGGGTATCTTTAGCTGATCGAAGAAAAATGCAAAAACTAATATTGATGTATAAATATAAGGGAGGTTACTTGCCACATTATTTAATTGACGATATGCCTCAACTTGTTAGAAATAATACCCCATATAATCTTAGAAATAATGATAACCTTGAAACACTGGCAAGAAGAACTGAAATGTATTCTAATTCCACGATACCATCCTCAGCGAAATTATGGAATGATCTTAACCCAGAAATAAAAATGTCTGACACACTAGCAGCTTTTAAATATCAGCTTAAAAAGATGTACAAACCCCCAACAGTCCCAAACTACTACTATCATGGTGAGAGATTAATGCAAATTCAACACACTCGAATAAGAAACAAATGTAGCAATCTTCATGCAGATCTTTTTAACAACTTTCTACGTGACGATCCATTTTGCGAATGTGGCAATAGTTATGAAGATGCTGAACATTATTTCTTCAGATGTCCTTTATATGAAAATGCGAGATTAACTTTATTTACAAAAACTAGACCCTATCACCCTTTAAGTCCTGATAAACTCCTGAATGGTATAGACAGTTTAACTGATGACGATAATAGTAAACTCTTTCAACAAGTCCAAGCCTATATTAAACATACAGGAAGATTTCACCAGCAAACTACCTAAGCGAGTATACGAAATAGTAAATAGCCATGTGGAAGCATAAGCGCTGTAACATTTGATGTAACGCTATGTGAGGGTTGTGGTTGGGGTGTGTGCTTTTGTCTCCTTTATATGTTTTTTCTCTGTCCTTTTTTTTTCTCTCGTCAGTTTCTTTTTCTTCTTCTATATCAATTCTTCATTTTCTTGTTTGATACAATGTTGTTTTTCTTCTCTTTTTTCTAATAATATAACGAATATTACTTATACACGCAAATTCACAAATTAAATACATTATATACTTTTAGCATATTATGCATTATGCTCTTTTTAGCATATACTACTTTACATACCAATCATCTTGTTAACTCTAACGAAACTATAAGGGGAGGGCCGTAACTAATGTTGTTGATAACTTGTGGCCCGACCCTTTTGCATACAACTTTGATAACATTTATTTCAAACTTTTCTATAAACATGTATGTAAATATTTTGACAATTGTAATAATGTTTATAACTATGCAATAAAATATTATTAAATTAAAAAAAAATGAAATTTCAAGTTGATACCACTAATAGTTTGCGTGATATGCCCCGCACAAGTCATTGCCAACTTTGGAGAAATCCGCTGAAGCGAAAGTGCCTGTAGAGTTAAAACGGGACACGGACGCAACCGCCGCCATCGACACAAGTAACCCCTATATGTCGCCTAGTCAGGCGACACAAAAACCAAACCTTAACCAGCAAAAAACACAGCTTGCGAGGATTTTTAAAAAGACTTAAAAAGCATAAAACATTATCCCACCAAAGCCTATTAGTCATTCCGCATTTAATGCCTTGTGTAATTCAAGGTTATGACTAACATCCCTTCCAAGTTCAATGATAATAGATATAGTTATTACACAGTTCTAAATGTTAATATAAGAATTAATGAGTTATTATTTCCAGTAGAACATTTATGAGTTCTCCTGACAGCTTGGCGGAGTAAAGGGATAATATTAAATTATGTCGGGAATATTTAAAACACATGATATGAAAACATATTTTATTTGGCCGAAAAAAGGCTGCATAATTATTTCACACATACAGACCAATAGCATCCAAATCACACATATATAAAAAAAATAGACGACCGTCCCCGCGACTTAAATTTTAACAATGAATGTGAGCGCCAAATACAGGTAATCAAGCGTAGAATTACCGAAAAAGAATGAAAGGTATTAGAGGTACAAGAGTTAACTCCCTTATAATTAAGATTTTTGAAGCAAAAATTGCAATTTAAAAATATGGGCAAGGTAAGTTGTACAGATATGCAGATAGCTTCTTAAAAGTCAATTGAAGTAGAAACCAAGGTGTTTCTAATGGTAATCAATGTTTAAAATAATAAAAAGTTTAGACTTAATAGGGCTGAAGTGTTTCCAATATTTGACCTAGTCACCTGCTTTTTGACCCGACATTGACTCCTGCTGGAACTTGACCAGGGCCCATATTATAGAAGAATTTTACATGTAAGATTGAAAGCGTACCTTTTACCTTTAATTCAACAATTTCCTTAACAGCGAACATTTTAAAGATTTTTCAGAAATGTAACAATTAACCACTAAATTTGACTACATGTATATTTTAAAACTGATTTATATTTTTCTTTATATGGCCCCTGAACTTCATATAGAACACACTGCTAAAGGAAACCTCATCCTAAATTGTGTTTGACACCAAGCAATAAAATATTTTGAAGATAAAATGAAAGGAATGTAATACTTCCAATGATGTCGTTTACTTAGAAATTTAAAGTCATGTTTATAAAACTATGACTATTGAATTAATAATGTATTAAACACAATTATTGTTTACACTGATATTGTAAAATCCTTAAAGTTAATGTGTTAAGGACTGACATTTTACTTTAATAAGAGTTTCAATTATATCAATCTCAATCCTAATCATAACATATTAATATTCCATTATTTGCCATTTGTTAAACAACAGGCCCCAATTTCTCAAAACTTCTAAGTCCCTTATAACAGAATTAAGCTAAGCTCATTATTTTTGTTTTTCAATAATTGGCATAATATTTACTTCTTTAAGAGTTTTCATACTTAAGATATGAATTATCTTCATGATAATCACAATTAACCATTTTTCAATTATCAAAATTCAATTTAAGTATTATTTTGGCTAATTGAAATAAGCTACTTAAGTCTGGTTAACTTAAGATGTTTCGAGAAATTGGGCCCAGAGTTTTACAGCTGAATAGTATAGTAAGTAAATTCTGTCCATTCTTTCCAATGACTCACATAAAACATTTCATTATAAGTCCTTTATAACAGATGATAAGGACGTCAGTAAGAGCCTCAAGCTACTATATTGTTTTCAAATTATTCAACAAACATTTACAATCTCAAAATCAGCTAAAATCATTTCAAAATGTAATACAGATTGTGTTAATCTTTGCACTCCTGAAGTTTTGGAATCTTTGTGATACAGGGCCAATCACTTGTGCTATTCCTTAATTCCCCTATTGCACTTCCCATGGTTTCTTATACGTCAACACACATGTCACATGCCTTGTATCCACCAACACAAAAACAAGGTCTTTAACACAACAGTGAACCCAACATTTCAACGTCAACATCACATTGTACAGCCATGATGATTCCATGTGAATGGAAAAACAGAATGGAAAAACTTCCAGGCCGTATTCAGCTTTCCAAGCTTTGTGTCACTTTTGTAGAGGAGTACAATGTTCAACTTCGTTCCTCCAGTAGGTGAGGTTTCAAGTATCGCCAGTGGCCCCATCATCCACTTCCTCTTCATCACTGAAGTATGCGTCCTTCTTGAACCTCTTCCTGTGAGGCTGCTCCATGAAGTCCTCTGCGCTCACCAAGACACGGCTCGACCCCTGACCCACTTGTTCTTCAGACAATTTCTGCTGCTGTAAAAAACAAAGGCATTGCACTAAAATAAAATTATCTATAAAAAAGAGAGGGCTGTGATGAATATATACATGTATTTAATATTTAGTAATAAACATAAGTATTAAAAGCCGAAAATCTAATCATTTAAGAACAGCCTGCTTAAGAGCTGAAAAACATGGTCTTCCTTGAATAATTATGGGCTTTTATAGCATTAAGCAATCCATTTGATAAACATTTGGGTGCCATCTTTTCAACATGCGTTTAACAATATGTTGTAAAATCAGAACATTCAGTTGAATACTATTAAAGCATGTGTCAGAAATCAAAACAAATTCAGATTTTTACTTTTACCGTAAATTCAAAGAAACCTAGTCTTACATTTTCAGTCCAACTATCTGCTTAAAAATACATCTCACAACTACATAGTGGACATTATTTAAGACAACAGCTATTTTCATCAAATTAAGATAATGACTTTGTATAATCAGTCATAGTTATTATAAATATTACATTTACATTGACCTAGACTTTTCTATAGATTAAATCTGGTCTTAAGCATGAACCACAAAATGTAAAGACACATTGTTGGTTTCACTTCTACATGATGAATTGACATCACTTACTAAATGGCAAACATAATAAAGTTCTGCAGTTCTTTTACACACAAAACGACAATATTTCTTTTTATATCTTAAAGTTGATCTCAGTCACTTACATTCCAGAAAATGAAAACAGAGAAATAAAAACTTTAAGGATTGTCTCTGTTTTTTCATGAGTTCATGCAGTGTAATTGTCCATGCACAATTATGCAAATATTCCAGGGATCTGCACTGTAACAGTTAAGTGTTCATTCTGCATAACACATGAGAAATCTGAATCAATCCTTAAATCCCAGACATGTGAATTATTTTGCATGTTATACCTGGAACTGTATGGCAGCAGCCAGGCTGTCCTGTTTAGGGTCCTCTCCCTCCTCCTCTGAACCAGACTCACCAGACCTGGACAAATGAGTTTTATGTGTCAGTTTAAATTTAAATTGTGAACATTTCTGACCAGCACATAAAAAGGGAAATCATTTACACTGATTAACATGGTGGGGTGAATGCTGGAATGTACCAAGCGACATTAACATATAGAAGGTTTAGTTACCTTCTGGCTTTCACCTTAACATTATTGTTTCTACCGATAATACACAAATTCTAAGTAGAAATTAGAAGACATCCCCATTGTATTTATATACTTCTCATATGGCACCAACTTTTGAAATGACTTATTCCAAACAACGGGCAGTCCCATTCTGGAGTTTTCTCCAATAAAAATGTATCCATAAAAACAATTTACAATGCTTACACATTCTTCAAACAATATTCCATATACAATTTTAAAACATTTAACAAAATACATACATACATATTCTTTTACATCTATTTACAAACAAATGTAACATTTCTGTAACTATTTTATTGTTCTTAAAAACAAAATTTTTCTTAACTTCCCTATATTTTAAACACAAAATATTAAATCTAAAAATAGATATTTTATTATGCATATTCAATACATTTATTAAGAGTTAGCCTTACAAGTCTACAAAGTTTTCCCCTCGTTCTTCCCGTTCCCGTTTTTTGTCTTTCTTGGTTTTCTTGGGGGGTGGCTCTCTCTCTCCAAGGATGTTACGCGGACATTTGTAGCTCATGTGACCCTCGTCCTGGCAAACACAAGATAAAGTGGTTTGCTTTAAACCAATTATAACAAATAATTTTGGTTCAATAATAATTATCATAGTTAGTTCTAATCACACCTAAATGTGGATTTCCAGTGTACTTACACAAGCACAGCCGCCAATTTTATCAAGTTTTGGTAATTTGTCTAAAGGTTGTCTTTTGGCTAGTTGACTCGTTAAAACAATTTGATTATTATTGGAAAAACATTGACCAATCAATAAACATTATAGCAATAAACCAGAATTTACAGACAACATAGTTGAATGTATAATCATTTTGATTTTTTTTTCTTGAACTCTTTATATATTCAAGAGTGTGAATAGAACTTATGTTGAAAAACTGAATGACCGTCTGCAGACAGACAAACAATCAAAACTTTAGGATCTTCCATTTGTTATGGATGCATGCATTTAAATTAAGCTGTAGCCTATGGGTGGTACTGATATGTAATGTAATTATATATCAAGTAGATTTTGTGAGACAGTGTACTTTTACATTTTGTGAGTAGGCACTAAAATCACTCAAAGAAATATGTGAGTGTATGATATAGCAAAATTCTAACCCTGAGGACAATTGCTTGTTTCCATGTAAAATAGCCAGATACTTCAGTGAGTGAGCACCAAAAGTTATGATTAAGCCACAAGTTTATGTGGGGAATGTATTGCAACCTTGCACAGAAAAAACAAACAATTTCTCTTTTTATTTATTGCTTGTTATTTATATTCAAAATTATATTTAATTTACATCTATTTGGAAAAATCACATCAAATTTTAGCTAAATAAAGCCATGAGGAGATGACTTTTCCCCACACCTGTGAGCATTTACATTCTTTTGTTAAATAGTAAAACATGCTAAAATATCAAAAATAGTGAAATCATTATTTGATTATCTCATTGTTTCAAACCGAGTGTTTATCATGTAACAATCCAGCTGTTATTGCTTTAAAATAACGAACGAACATACCCCACATTCGTAGCAGCGACTCTTATCAGGGTAGGTTTTCTTTCGTATAAACTCTGTAGCTCGTCCATTGTCCTTTGCTATGATACATTTGATCGTCCTGCCAAAAAGCTAAAAAATAAAAATAAAACAATAAACATGAGATCTGAACTGAAATCCAATCCCTCTTCAAGCACATGTTAATGAACAATATACGTAGAACATTACATTTCAAACAGGGTATGTAAACATGAGTTGTCACTAAATGTGATCAGGACAAAACATAATGACAATGTTTGACCGGATGATGGGAAAGGGTGGACAAACAGGTTAATTTCTATCTATATTAAAAAGACAACTACAATTTTTTTACGGAGCCCTTATAAACATATACTACTCAACAATTAACAGACAATACTAAATACCGCAAAAATAAAATTCATCAGTATTATTGGAATATCACACAAAAACATACCCCATGTAAACACAACATTGAGGTAAAAGAGAGATTAGAATGTACAAGTGGTTCAGTGGTATTGTCACTCACACAAGAGGTTGTGGGTTTGATTCCTCCAGGTTTCTACCCAGGAAATAGACTCAAATGAATTATTTCAGCTGTCAGCACAATCAAGCTAAAATAAATTTGTATAAAACCAAAAACCTTAAAAATTCAGCTGTAATTAAACTTTATGTTCAATGTCAATAATCTGAAAATACTGTACATGCTACTGGGAGGAGTTAAATAGCATCTTTGGTGTTTCTTACCTGTGTGTTGTTGAGGGCCCGGACAGCCTGGTAGGCAGAGTCCCGCTCAAGGAACAGCACAAATGCCACACCCTTGCTTTTCCGGGTGACCTGGTCCTTCACAATCGTCACCCTTTAAGCAAAGTAGAATACTGTTTTTGTTGCAAATGTGTTAGCCTCAAATTATTTGCAGTTTTTGTGTATAAAAATTAAAAACTGTAATAGTACATTATTTTATAGAAATATTTTCCATTATTACATTTTTTGTATGCCATAGAGTGTTTCCTTAAAAGAGTAATAAAAAATTCAATGCATGTATTCAATTATATAGCTTTCAAAATATTATTGCATACTCGTCGTTCTTTTACAAATTTGGTTGAGTTGGTAATTGTGACATGACGTTCATAAATACATAAACATAATGATCAAGGTACATTTAATAAATATTCATAGCTCTCATTCCATTCTGTTATGCTAGAAGCAAACTACTGGTATATGAAAGTAAGTCAAAGGAACAAACTACTTGGCCCAACTTACTTCACAACTTTGCCATATTTTTCAAATATCTTATGTAAGTCATTGTTGGTGAGTGAAAATGCAAAGTTGGAGATGTAGACAGTGCTCTTGCTTGGTGCAATTCCGCCACTCATCGCGAGGACCTTTATTTACGTTTAATCTTTATCTGAAATATAATCAGAAACTGATTTGCATTCGTCCAGGTTCAAATTTTATTAAAGTTTATTGTACGAAAGGCCTCCGGCCCAAACACAATAGCATACATATATCAAACAATCATGATAGATAGTGATAATGACATGTTATGATATCAAACTCAAACGTCCATAAAATATTTTCTCTCTTCAAATGCAAAGTATATAAACATTGCTGAAAGTATTTGAACTAGACATTAAAGCATAAAATTTATCAATAGTAGGGTTTTCTCGATAATATTTTGCGATATAAACATTCCTTAAAACATTATATAAAGGACATATCAACAAAAAATGGAATTCATATTCAATATAACATTCGTAGTATGGGCAAGTGCGTTCTTTTCTCTGTATCCCAAAATGTCTACCCGCTTTAATAGAAAGATTATGTACAGAACATCTAAATGACGCAAAACAGTTACGAAATTTAGCTACATCTAAAACATAAACATATGTTTCAAGTGTTAAATTTGTTTTGTATTGAGAATACATGTATAATGCTAACTTCCTATTCGCTATACATCTGGCTCTCCACATTAGCAAATACTGATCTTTTAACCTATAAGTATACTGGAATTAAATTTAAAAAAGAACAATGTCAATCTTTAAGGTAGGTTTGATATAAATTGATCAAAGATGGCAGTAACATTGACAGGACCTACCCTTTTGCACCCCTCCTCCCCCCCCCCCCAATAAAAAAGATTTTCAAAACCAAAGATGATTGGAACAAGATCATTAATGACACAAAAACCAAAATATCGAACAAAAACTCTACAAAAAAATTCCCAATGTATACTATTATTTCTTTTAAAGGCGGTTATATTGAGCGAAATATTGTTGAAAATACAGATTTCATTGCTGATTATGAATTGGCTCCTAGGGCATCTTGGAGATTGAGCTTTAAATATCCATTTTCGTTAATCATAATGGAATTGTATTATGATATACATTTTCTGAAACTTTATTATGTTTTAAGAACAATACAAGTTCTTTGGAGACAAATGATTGAAAAGAAGTTAGTTACTTGCATTACCAAACACCATTGTCTGTACGAGGGCCTTAACATGTCAACCTTTAGGCACCAGTCAATAATTTGTAACCATGCCCCTCCCCAGGTCCAGGGAATAGCGGGGACTTTGACTATCGGTCCAGCCAATCTCAGGTAAAATCTCGGCCCTGCAGGAACATTTTTAACTGCTGGTAAATTCCCTGCCAAATGCCCCTGCACCCCGGGTACATCCTAGATAAGGGCTCATTCCCTGCTATTTTCTGCGCAAACAAACCACCTCATACACGCAGCACTGCAGGGCCACCTGGAACATAAAACATGTTCCATTTCCTGCTATCCCCCCAGACCGAGGGGGAGGGGGAGGGGGGAGCGCGGTAACATCACGTTACAAATGACTGGTGCATTGAGTAATAATAGTAAACATTGCACAAAAAAAAAAGAAAAAAAGAAGTTTGTGGATTTTTTTGTTGAAATTTAGATATTCGGATTAAAGATGCACTGTCAAAGATTGAACATTTTGACAGATTTTTTGTTTTGGAATTAGCCAAATTTGAGTAAATGTCTCGAAACCAGTGATACAAGACTGCTGACATAAGATCATTTCACAGTTTTTCAAATCTTCGTTTGAAAATTGATATTTAATGCCCAATATATGATAATGAATGATTTGATTCCCAAACAGTTGAGATCTGCTATATTTATAACTTAATTAGTTTAAACATATTTATTTTACAAAGACTGTGAAACAAGTTATTACAACATTATATTAATCACTCTCGTTGGCATGATTTTACGCGATAGTGTGGTCTTGTGCTGTGGGGGAAACAGGAGAAAACCCACTTTTCCGGCTTGGTGACCACAAACCAAACTCGCATGTGCCCAAGCCGGGAATTGAACCCGGGTTGCCTAGGTGAGAAGCGAGTGCGCTGACCACTGAGCTAACCGGACAACCAAATTTAATTCAAGGCATTGACGACAAAATCAACTCATATTGAGACGTAGTCATTCTAAAATGCTGTCCAGGCTTTTTTTTTAATGATGGTTCCAGGCTAACCATCATTAAAAAAAAGCCTGGACGGCATTTTAGAATGACTAATTGAGACGAAACTAAAAAATGTCAAAATTACCAATGTGTGAGAGTGAAACTTAAATACTTGTGTAACATTCCACTGTAGGCGGAAGTGCATTTGTAGTATGTTGATGTACTTGATCATATGCAAATTGGCATAATCAGGTCTCCGTGTGGATGGAGAATATATGTATAACATAGAAAAGACCAGTTGACCCCTTCAGGATTGAGCATGCTTTTCTCTAAAGGGATTTGTTCTGTCTTTGACGTCGCACGTTACAATTGCAAAACGGTGTGTCATGTCAACATAACTTCTTCCTATGATATAAGATTTAATTATAAGTCTTTCGAAAAAAGTATTAAATTAACTTAAAATTAATTATATACTGTACTGTAGTTGTTTGGGTTAATCCGAATCTTGGTTAGTTCCGGATCAAGGCAGGTGAAAAAAATCAATTATCGGAATATTGTAATAAAATTGTCGTAAACTGTTATTTGATATTGGAAGAGTTAACCTTTTTAAAGAATATTAAAACAAATATTTGATACAAATTGCGACTTTCATGAACTATTTTTGTGTCAATCGGACCAAATGCCGGTGTAACGAAAAAATAATCAAATATCAAACTTTCTAAAACTGCAGACAACTGTTGTTTCAGGGATGCTAAAACCCGGTGTACTCGGTATCGATATTGGGAAAAGCCTGCGTTTTCGTCTTACTAAATGCCGGATTAACAAATGGCTTAAGAAATCTCATTACCGATAGGCCTGGTATTAGGGAAACTTTACTTCATTGTAATTATGTTGTAATTATTATAACCAGCTAGTAGAATTAGAACCTACATATGTTCAACCAAAGTATAAGCTTTTTAAACAAGGACCTCAAAGAGGTTTTGGTCTTTGGTAACAAAGTAAACGAGTTTATAGGAATTGCAACACTTAAAAACAAGGAAGGGTATCCTAAAAAGTAATGACATCCTCAATGAACAGTTTTGCTCAGTTTTTACCAAAGAAATGAAAAGGCCCCAAATTTGACACTCCTGGCCCCAATTTCTCGAAAGTTCTTAAGCTTAACAGGCTTAAGTATCTTATTTCAATAAGCCAAAATACATACTTAAATTGATTTTTGATAAATGAAAAATGATTTATTGTGATCATCATAATGACAACTCCTATCTACAGTATAAAAAACTCTTAAAGAACTTAATATTATGCAATTTATTGAACACCAAAAATAGTGAGCTTAGCTTAATCCTGTTATAAGGGACTTAAGAAGTTTCGAGAAATCGGGACCAGGTCTGTATTTCACATTAAATCGTACGCAAATGGAGTCTTATTCTCCATCGTTCAAGTCGTGCTGGTGGTTTCGACTTTGGATTTGCATAGATTTGTTCTGAAGTATTTGCGTCAGTAAATAAAAATGATTGAATGTCCACACATGTAAATCTGCCACTGCTCTATGATCCATACAATTGCTAGATTGTCTCGTTTTGTTTGCGAACACCGCGTTCCCACATCAGTTAATGATTTGCTCGCATAACATACAACTTTGCCATCCTGTAGCATTATTGCTGCTATTCCAACGGAACTTGCATCGACTATGACTTCCGTTTTAAAGTAGGTCATAATGTTCAGTGTCGCTACTCAGATTATTTTAAGCCTTTGAAAAGCATTTTGCTGTTGCTGTCCCCATTCCCATGTTATGCCTTTATTGACCAGCCTTTGTAGTGGCTCAGTTATTGAGGACTAATTGGGTATAAAAAGTGATACGTAGTATGCCATGGCTAAAAAACTGCGTATTTCCGATACATTTATTGGTGGAGGAGCATTGTTGATAACGTACGTCTCACTTTTTCTGGTCAACAGAAAGTCCATCTTCGCCGAATATATACCCGAAGAACTCAAGCTTACTTTTGTAGAATTTGTTTCTGTTCAACGTCCTTTCTCATGCAGCCGTTTCAGTACGGCGTCCAACCGCTTTTCATGTTTGGCATATTTCAGCATAAACGATGATGTCATCGCTAATATAATATACGCCATCTAGTCTTTCTAACGCTGTACGTTACGTAGTTTGAAATATTTCTGCTGCGTAAACTGTGACGATTGTAACGTCGAATTCCAACGTGCGTTGTGAACGTGGTGATGTTGCGCGATTCCACAGACAATTCTAGCTGATGGTAACCGTGATCTAAATCCAGATCAACAATCATGTCATCATATTGTCGGTATGATATGCCGTGTTCTCTTTATGGCTTGATTTGGCTGTCGCATATCAACGCAAATTCTTATTTCATTTGCCTTGGATTTTGTCTTAGGCGCGACTACTATCGGCGACACCCTATCTGTAGGACCGTCCACTCTTTCTATGATATCAAGGTCAGAGGCGGATCCAGTACTTTTTAAATGGGGGGCACAACTAATTATAAACACATTAAACTTTTTTAATGCATTATTTTAATCATATAATGACATGGAATTTACATTTGTCATCACTGTCAATGATGTTTGGCAGAACAATTGAATTAAAAATATAGCATTTACTGATTTAGCTCTGGTATCACTTATAAATCGACAGATGTAGCATATGACAGCAAATTACCACTATTGCCTGCAGTCATAAGTATTTGAGCTGTAGCGCATATCTGTTTGATTTCAATGATAGTTTGAAAATTCCATAAACGTTTTACGTGTGATATGGTACATGTACACTTTCGTACTCGATGTGTGTAATTTTGGTTTCGGTTTCACCATGTTGTAAGTGTTTTCGTCATTCACAGATGATACAGAGTCTATCAAACATCTGACCGGATGTCCACTGACAGGACTATATATATATATAATATATATATATAATTTAATACTTCTAAAAGTACATGCTTGCTATGATGCTATCAACAGAGAAGTGAACTCAATTATAATATATGGCGGCGTTGCCAATATAGCTAGGCGTGGTTGACAGGTCGACATTTAATTAACAATAAAAAATACACTATCTAAACTGAAGGTAAAAACACGGTCCATTCCCCCCGCTATCCCCCGAACCTTGGACGGGGGGGGGGGGGGGGGAGAGGGGCGCGGTTACAAATGACTGATGCGTTATTACAGTTTGCCAGTCGTTTAGTGCAGAATAGCTTAAGAACTTCACAGAACACATTATATATAATACAGTAACCTTTAGGGACGTGTTAATAAACATCAAAAAATAAATATATAAATTAAAGTTTATGGAAGCCAGAACTAAGTGCAGAACAACTAAAAACACAATGTATTCGCATAATTGTCACTTTAAAAAATAAACTTGTCATGTCAGAAGTATCAAAGAAAGTTAAACATGTGACACCACTTACCAAGATACACAAAGAAGACTTCCCACATCTTGATTATTATGGTATCCCACTTCCCAACCGCCATTTTTTCCTATAGAAAATGAGGTTGGGGTTGGGGGGAATGTATTGTGTGTTGTTACAACAGAGATGAAAGCCGATAATTTGCAAAAATTGCTATATATTGTGATGAAAAAGTTGCGTGTCTAGTTTTGAGAAAGTTGTTCTTAAATTGTATAAAATAACAAAAATATCGAGCTGATTTTTATTTGCAATTTATAAAAGTTCATATAATTAAAAATGCAAGAATATAATGAATATATGGAAAAAAACATTTATATAATATATGAATATATTATTAGCACACTATAGATAGAATTATAATTAGAATAACACATTTTAACGGTATGAATAAATAGCACATATTCAAATATTTATAATTTATGTATTGATTGATATTCTCCAGCTCACGGTAGACCCATTTCCCCGGCCTCTGCTTTTCACCATTGGCATGGTCGAATATCTTTTCTGGACAATATCTATCAGAGTGTATAGATGATGGTGGCAGTGGTTATTAAATTAATCTTATGGTGCTAACCCTTAACATAATTTGTAGTGCGTGGACCTTCATTGTCGTCGTGGTTCCAACGTTTTCTAGTTTCGAGCTGTACATGTAGCCATTTAGAACTAGAGTCTGGCCTCCTTTGCTATTATCATTGAACCGTATATTTACTTGCGCGTTTGCCCTCAACTCAACTCAACTCAAAACTCGTTTTATTTACTTATTAGAATCGGATATATATAAAACGCATGCTAAATTATTGGTAATCGGGTACAGGAATTCGAACTAACTTATCAATAGTACTTAATATAATAACCATCTATATATACATGTACGTGTATAAAAGCTTAGCAGGGCCACTAGCTGTTGTTTTATCCCGTCTACAAAATCAAGGTGGAGAACGTAATTTCGTTTCATGCAAACATTAAGTGAGAAAAATGATTTGAAAAGAATGAAAAGTAACGATTCAGGTACCAACTTTTGTCTGGTAAATGGACTTTTTCTTTAAATTTTGAAAAATGTATGCGTCCAGCTTATGACGAAAAACATATTCTTCGATCGACATCTTAGTTTGGTAGCATAACTTTAAGATCAAACAGTTATTGAACAGATTGTGGCTTAGGAGGCAATGTTTACAAATAAACGTGTTCATTTTATACACAATATTTCGTATTTTTTCGGCAAATATGGCACATCATAGGCTGTGCATGTTGTAACTGTACTTGAATATATATATATATATATATATATATTCCTATTTTCCAAACTTCATGGTTATTTAATACTCGACTGTACACGTTTCCTGGAGGATTTTCTGTTCCTTAACCCCCATTTTGTTTATTGCAAGCACATTCCCCACATTTTGGTGAAATACAAACAAACTTATGCACTGTTGTTTAGCCTTGAGAGGAAACGTTTTTAGTTCTGAGAATCGCTAATGATCACGAGTCTTTCAGTTTGGTATTTGATGTGTGTCATAATTAAAAAGCCAACGACTTTTTCACTTCAGGAACGGTCAATTATACAAGATTTTTATAGATTTTATAGAATGTTGAAATATCGTCGACAAATCTTGATTAATAGTTGTACTGTGTCCCATGACGTGATAAGCAGCCCATAAAATGTTGTATTTTTTCATGTCAGGATCAAGACTGATTTTACACAGCTGAGGCCACAGGCAACTATTTAAAGTTAGCCAGGAACAGCTGTTGGGATCTGCATCATACATTTAAGTCTCTGTGTTAAAACCCGGCAATCCAGACTGGTACGTCGTGGTGCGTTAAAGGCCTGACTGTCGCCAATTTGCAACTACGTTCAGTAAAAACCCGACAGCCCTGACTACTATGCCGTGCCTCATTAAAGCCTCACTTTTAAAAACGCCACGCAGCAACTACGTTCAGTAAAAACTGAGTGACGCCAACCCTGACAGGTCAAACAAAATCATGAATGATTTGAGTGCCGATAGAGATACTTCATTTTATTTTCACGCATTAATAAATTAAAGGAACCAATTGACGACAAAATGAGGCACAGACACCCTTAAGAACAGAAATGAAAGGGTGATGCAACCACCGCCTTGAATGGCATAAATAAGGCAGGCATGGCCACTGGTGAAGGAGACCCGCATGGACTCTAAGCACCAGCCAGGGAGAGGTCTTACCCCATTGTGAAGTATGGGGCCCTAAAAGGGGACATATACGAGTGGCAAACCAAGGCTTGATCAACAAGGAAGGGTTCATTACATTTGTTTCCCTCATTTTCGGTTTCATTAAAATTTTATATGTGGGTTTCGACTTTGTTATATATTGCACTGTACAGCGTTTTATGTATTGTGTTGTGTTGTGTTGTGTTGTGTTGTGTTGTGTTGTATTGTGTTGTATTGTGTTGTGTTGTGTTGTGTTGTGTTGTGTTGTGTTGTATTGTATTGTGTTGTGTTGTGTTGTGTTGTGATGTATTGTGTTGTGTTGTGTTGTGTTGTGTTGTGTTGTGTTGTGTTGTGTTGTGTTGTATTGTGTTGTGTTGTGATGTATTGTATTGTGTTGTGATGTATTGTGTTGTGTTGTGTTGTGTTGTGTTGTGTTGTGTTGTGTTGTGTTGTGTTGTGTTGTAAGTATATTCATATATTTCATTTGGTGTTATTTGTTTCGAGATCGAACAGTTCAAGTTTTAAATTTGATCACGATCTACACTTACCGCAACGTAAATGAGCATATTTTTCTCAATGTTTTCGTCACATTTTAAAATGATTTCCGAGGCAAGGACTGTGGGTACAGGTTTCAGTTTTGGTTGGGCATCACGCAAGGAGGCCGTCACAACATCGTTGCAGAGCAAGCCATCATGATCGAGTATGACGGCGCCAGACCCGTAGTGTGAGTGCAAACAAGACTGCAAAGAAGACAAGTCGTGTCGTAGTAGATTCAAGTTCTCGACCGAACACATTCCGGGCGTGATGTTGATCCTATTTATCAAGTTTTTGCCAATTTTAAATGTCACTGTTACACAGTACAGTACGGAACTACCGTGTCCAGAAAGTCTGAGCAAAGACAGTAATGTAATTTCCCATGAATAAATGCGACATGCACAGCTCGTAGCGCAGCTGGCCATCAATGAGGCACATGGTAAGAGTATGAAATATTTCACTTATATTAACAGTTTAACACACGTATAAAACGCGGATATGAAAGGGAGAGCTCCTATATACTGGAAAATTCCTTGCAGTTCTGGGTTTGACCTCAATGGAGGAATATGGCATACTAGTTCCATAAGTAGTATACCACAGGGGAGGGAATTCAGATGCACAATACCCAATTGATTTATTGCGTTTTTCTCCCTTATGCCTGCACAACTCTAAGAGAGAACTTAGTTAAATAGTCGAAATATACCAAGTAGCATTGCACGCTTATGAAAATTGTAATGATTCTTATTTACTGTTACTGATACCTGGTCTAAGTATGTACATTTGTAAATAATTTCTTATATTCTCTTTCTTTAAGCTATTATCGGAATTAAAGTATTTTGTATACTACAATTGTTGATTGGCACAATAAAATAACCCACTGGCATACAAGTTTAGTTTCTTGCTTTGATGAACGTTTTATTCTGCTGCGCATGGGATACACCGAATCGATATGGTGGGTAGGTTATTTCTATGAGTTGGTAGTAAATGAGTAAGTCAGTGAGCTGGCGGGCAGGTTGTGTCGGTAGGTTGGATGAGTAGACGGGCAGGCTTGAGAGCGAGTGAGCGAGTGCCGTGCTATCATTCATATGATCCTTTTTGAATATCACATAGATGGAATCATCGCTCAAGCCATTCAGCACTATCAGTAATTTGATTTATTATGTGTTTATCAAGGTCTGCTCTCGCCCGTTGGCTACATTATGGCTTGACCCCGCCGTGACACCATTACATCTTAAATTGAGTTTAAATGCCATAGGTGACATGCGATAGTCGGAAGTCATTCGCAGACAAATCCAGACATTGAATGACTTGAAGGAACAGAGTGAGATACAAGAGATCCGGATGCGATACCCAAGCTCTTTGCGAAGAAACCTCTTGGTTCTTTAACGCGCTCGATGGTAAGCACGGATACACGGGATACAGCTTGCCTGGGTATTAGACCGAGTCATAGACAATGTTAGACCGTGTCATAGAAGTGTTAGATTGTGTCATCGTCTGTGTTCGACTGCGTCATAGTCATTGTTAGAACGTATCATAGACAGTGTAAGACGGTGTCATAGACAGTGTTAGACCGTGCCATAAACAGTAATAAACCGTGCCATAGATAGTGTGAGACCGTGTCATAGACAGTGAAAGACTGTGTCATAGACAGTGTAAGACCGTGTCATAGACAGTGTAAGACTGTGTCATAGACAGTGTAAGACCGTGTCATAGACAGTGTAAGACTGTGTCATAGACAGTGTAAGACCGTGTCATAGACAGTGTAAGACTGTGTCATAGACAGTGTAAGACCGTGTCATAGACAGTGAAAGACTGTGTCATATACAGTGTAAGACCGTGTCATAGACAGTGTAAGACTGTGTCATAGACAGTGTAAGACCGTGTCATAGATAGTGTAAGACTGTGTCATAGACAGTGAAAGACTGTGTCATAGACAGTGTAAGACCTGTCATAGACAGTGTAAGACTGTGTCATAGACAGTGTAAGATCGTGTCAAAGATAGTGTAAGACCGTGTCATAGACAGTGTAAGACTGTGTCATAGATAGTTTAAGACCGTGTCATAGACAGTGTAAGACTGTGTCATAGATAGTGTAAGACCGTGTCATAGACAGTGTGAGACTGTGTCATAGATAGTGTAAGACTGTGTCATAGATAGTGTAAGACTGTGTCATAGATAGTGTAAGACTGTGTCATAGTCAGTGTAAGACTGTGTCATAGACACTGAGTGACTGTGTCATAGACAATGTTAGACCGTGTTCGATACGCAAGAATCCTCCTTTCCCTCTAATATTGTCTGTATAACGTTGCGTTCTTGTTATATTGGTCAGTGTGTCTGTCGACAGGCAACTGCATTTTTGCATACATACAGCCATCTCTAACTAAGGCATGATGACATTTATACGTTAAGTTATTTTTAGCGCACACATATATACTATACACGTACAGTCATCTGGCGGCCAAAGCGCACAAAAACGTAAAATTCGCGTTCATCTCACAGTTAAGTGTAAGACATTTCAGAAATCATTGTCATGTTTGTTTCATAAAAGTTGTGTTTTTTCAAAAGTGTTGCAAAAAATGTTCATGATGATTATACAGATTTATTTTTTATAAATCAATTAAATGTCTTCTAATACAATTTCAGTAAAAAAAAGAAATAAAATACCCCCCCCCCCCAGTTTGTTTCAATGTAAGATAGCAATATATTTCCCCCGATGAGCACCAGAAGTGAATACTTAACTCGTGGCTACACAACTCGTTATATATAGCATGTGGTGTTCACTCAATGAAATATTTTACGATCCGACACTAAAACAACAAACCATTACCCTCTATTTCGTCTGTCGTCGTGTTTCAAATAGTTTATACCTTTTTAATACCATATAAGATAACAGTTAATAGCGGTTTTATAAGATCATTATTAATTACTACGTAGTGGAACTACGGCTTGTTAAGATCATTATTAATTACTACGTAGTGGAACTACGGCTTGTTAAGATCATTTTATCTACAAACGTGTGTTGGTGTGTTTAAATTCATTGAAGTGCTTCTTCTTGGTCTTCCTTTCAGAATTGAAATGCTTATATATCACTATACAATATTAGACAACGTACCTCAACGTAACAGAAACGTAGCACGCCGTCTTACAACGTACATTTCTGTAGCATAACGGAGCTCATAACTCAGTGAAACCTATTACAGCGTATCCTATAGTGACACCGCTTAGCATGACATGTTAAGGGAACGTGGATGCGGCGAGGCCACAAAGAAGCATACTGCAGCACAACGTGTCAACAAACGGAACGGAACGTATCAACAGGCAGGATGCGTTATGTTCACGTTGTGTTTGCTAACGTTTTAACCACGTTTGCTCACGATGTTGCCACGTCATTCATAACAAAGAAAGTACTGAATTGTATAAAATATGCGACATTTGCAAAAAACACAATTGAACTTCGTTCATGATTCTGATGAACTTGTATAAGTTAATGCATTTTGGGGTGTATTAGTCACGGCTATATCTAAAATAAAAGGGCGATGTATAATGATTTGCTAATTCAAATACAAAAAGTGAAAGAAAATAAGCTTAGCAAATTTGTACAAGACATTTATCAAACATTTTGACACATAACTAAATAAAAAGAATTAGTGTAATGAAACACTTTAGTAACCAGTGATTCATAACATTGTGTATAATATATACACATTTTCATACACTTACATATACATACACGCATGCACAAACTTCTGTTTAAGTTTTTAAACCCATCTTACAAACATTACATGTTTACCTGTTATAAAAGTTTTGAATATGATTGATCTAGCCTCAAAATAATGTTGTATGAAACAAATACACTTAATACAGTTTTGATTTAGTTAGGTTTATCTATTAAGCCTGTTCATTTGAGCGGTGCGTATAAAAATGCCTAGTGAACATGAAAATCTGCATTTTAAACAAAATATCAATAACAAAGCAATTTCATTCTCTATACACTTAACGAATAAGATTGATATATTTGTATTTCTATTTCCTGTATAATGTTAGTTTAAAAAATATACACTATAATGGGAAACAATATCTTAAGAAGTTACACAATTTTTTCAGTGCACCATTATCCTAAATACAAACTATTTTAAAGTGTTTTAGAGAATGATACTATCTGTGTTTGATTATGAGATATAATTGATCGACATGTAAAATCACGTTAAGGTTTCTAATAGGAGAAACTATATGAAGATCTTAATTTATGTCTACAGAGTGCATATCAATTGGAAATATATGACAAGTAGTAGTAAATTAATCATAAGAAAAATGAATAAACAAACATGGCAAAATATCACTATTACAGACAAACCATTATTATATGCGCAAATATGCTACTATTGGCATTTTCGACACTCTAATGCTAACATATTTTACATACTGCGTGAGCCAGAAAGAGACAATTAGACGGAGTCGTGCATAGTCCACACGCAACAACACGAATTATCATAATGTATTGTTTAAGGAATAAACAATCTGAAATGTCATGTATTCAATGATTCCAAAGTGTTTTACAAATACTGCCATATTTTATAATAAAGATCGCTAAATTGTGGAAATGTTCGGACAAAGAACCTTTTCTTCATAATACCAATTGGATCTTAGCTCGTCATTATGAACATTATTGGCTCATCTGATGCATATTTCCATACATCATGAACTTGGTGTATCTGGTTCAAATTACAAAATCGATTCAAAAGTTTAAAGATCATTTCTTTAGCCTGCTTACTTTGTTTCGAATAGTGTGTACTAATGTTGCTATTGTCGTTTGGCTAAAACTGATAGATGACCGAGACCTACCTTCGTAGAGGGGAAGTTGAAGGTTGATTGGAAATTCATCACTGCAAGCCCCTTAAGAGCTCAACACGAGAGATGATGACGCCGTTACCGCAACTATTAATATCAGGCTTTAGAAAAAGCATAGTTTGCTTGCAAAGATTTTGCTATATATATATGTGATTATGCAATGATAAGATAAGGGTTAAATGGGTTGGGCGTGTGTACATCATTTATATACTATGCATTGAACTATGTACATAATGTACTGTGCGCTATTACATTCAAGGTATTTTCATTGATTACTGGTCATTTAATGCTTGTGTCTGTATTGCTTTTATTATCTTTTAATTCATTATTGTACAATGCCATTGAATAAGTATTTATATGTAAAAAGAAGGAGTTATTTTCGATCAACCTTCAACTTTGTAACCATGAAGGTTACAAGGCACAGATAATTTACTAATCTTATCCATTGCAAAACCCATTAATGAGCCCGACAGGAGATTGTCATAATTTTGGAAATACCATTTTATTTTCTAAAACTGTAGGTAGACAAATGGGCCGATTATTCAGAATTTTGCTAAAGTTATCAACATTGTTATAGTAATCTTTGTTAAATTTTAAATCATTTTGCTCTGGAAGTTTATGAGATATACCTGATATGCTGCATTTCTAACAAGATTTGGGACAGCCTTTTACAGTTGGGATGATACTTCGATAAAGATTAATTATTCTTTCTGCGACAAAAGTAAAACGCAGTGCAATTTTGTTAAGCAGGTATGGTGTGATGAATTAAAAGATCAATATAGAGCGGGGTTAATATCTAAATTACCTGTGTTTAACACATAAACGGAAAATGTAAATATACAAAATAGATCTGATATTGATAATATAATACATAACTTTACACAGACCATTCACAGTATTGCTGATCCCTTGTTTAAAAAGGATTATATATTTAAAGAGAAAACTTGTTTTGTCGACAATTCACATTGTAATAGCAAACAATGGTTTGATGATGATTGTATAACGGCAAAACGTAATTACTCGGACGCTGCGAACATGTATAACAATTGTAAAACGAACACAAATAGAATACAAATGTGTACCTTGAAAAATGTTTATAAAAAGATCGTTAAGCGTAAGCGAAAGTTGTTTAAAGTTGCACAAGGCAAATGTATTGAGCAATTACGATTTTCTAAGCCTAAGGCCTTTTGGAAATATTTTAAAAAAGCTAAACAAAACAGCAGTGCTGATATTTCGTTGCAAGATTTTACCAAATATTTTTCAGAATTGAGTGATGATATATTACAAACTGAAAATGGTGAAGCCGAAGATTTTGTTAGAAATAATGATTTTACAAATACATGTGAGAGTTTCGAAGCGTTATTGGACGGAGATATAACAGTTGCTGAGATAAATGCTGCTGTTAAAACATTAAAACGTAACAAGTCATGCGGGCCAGATGCCTTGTTAAATGAATATTTCATAGAATCTATAGATATTTTGGGTTTACATTTGTGCGATGTGTTTAATGCTATTTTAAACAGTGGTTATTTCCCCGAAACGAAAGCTGGACTAAAGGAATCGTTATACCCTTACATAAAAAGGGAGCTAAAAACGATGTAAATAATTATAGAGGCATTACCCTAGTTAGTTGTATGTCAAAACTGTTTACGACGATACTAAACAAAAGAATAATATATTTCTGTGATGAAGCGAATGTTGGTTGTATCAGACGCCCAATATGGTTTTAGAAAAGGTAGATCAACAGTTGATGCTCAGTTTGTTTTATTAAGTATTATACAAAAATTTCTTAACGAAAATAAACGTCTGTATTGTGTTTTTGTAGATTTTAAAAAGGCTTTTGATTGCATTTACAGAAATGCGTTATGGCTAAAAATGTATAAAACCGGTATTAAAGGACAGACAGACAGACAGACAGACATTTTATTTCGACTTGTACAATGTACATCGTCAACAACACATATATTTATAATTATCAATGTCAACGTGAATGCATAGTAACAAACAATATAGTACACACGAGTATATATACAAAAAAATAACAAAAAGTTATAATAAATAGGTTAAATATTGTAATATTAAAATATATCTAAATCAGAGGATGAACAATTTTTACCATGTTAAGTTCTAACATTTATTAAAGAGGATCTTACTTTAAGAGAGTCTTTAACAAACATACATAGTTTAATAAGCTCAGTTCTATTATTTGATTGCAGCAATTGTAAATATTTAAAGGTATTAAAGGTAAAGTTTTACGAATTGTTAAAGATATGTATGAAAAAGTAAAATCGGCTGTTAAGGTGTTAAATAACTATTCTGACTTTTTCGAATATGCCATAGGCTTGAGGCAGGATGAAGTCATGTCTCCGGTTTTGTTTTCCTTGTTTTTAGATGATTTAGAACTATTTTTACAAGCAGATATGAATTCAGGCCTCACTATTAATGACCTTATAGTTATATTACTATTGTTTGCGGACGATATGATTATACTAGGCAACACACTTGAAGATATCAATAGGTCACTGTCATTATTATAAGTGTACTGTAATAAATGGAGTCTAGAGGTTAATACAAGTAAAACAAAAGCCATGATATTTCGTAAAAGAGGTGGTCTGTTCAGAAATGAAAAGTATCTATATAAAAATAATTGGATTGAAGTTGTTAGCGACTTCAATTATTTGGGAACTGTTTTCAATTACACGGGCACATTTGCCAGGAATCATGAACACATAATTGGAAAGGCTCTTCAGGCACTTAATGTTTTATTGGCTAATTGCAATAAGTATAATATCAAGCCAAAAGTTAGTTGTCAAATATTTGATGCCTTCGTTGGCTCAATACTGGGTTATGGGTCTGAGGTTTGGGGATTTGGAAAATCAAAAGAAATCGAGCGCATTCATTTAAAGTTTTGTAAAAGAATCTTAAATGTACGCATCAATACTTCCAATTGTGCTATATACGGGGAACTAGGCCGTTATCCCCTGTATGTATTACGATATATTAGAATTTTAAAGTATTGGTTCAAAGTTATTGAAACAGATAATATTATAATCAAGAAAATATATAATATGTCTGTTAAAGACTGTCAAAATGGTAAACATAATTGGGTTACTGATGTTAAAGATATTCTAAGCAAACATGGCTTTGCATATGTGTTCGATAATCCACAGCTATATAATGTTAATACAATTGTCGGTCTATTCAGAGACACATTAATTGATACATTTAAGCAAACATGGGGTAACGACAAAGCTAGAAGTAGTGTTCTAAACCTGTATAATAATATTAAAAGTACATTAGACCTTGAACAATATTTGAACATTCTACCGCATGACTTACGATTTTATATTACTAGATTAAGAGTGTCTGCTCATTCATTAAGAATCCACACCGGTAGATATGCTAATAACAACATTCCTAGAAATGAACGTAATTGTACTTTTTGCAATTCAAATGATCTAGAAGATGAATTTCATTTCATATTAATATGTTCTTGTTATAATGACATCAGATGGAAATACATTAAAAAATATTTTTATGTCAGACCAAGCATGTACAAGTTTATAGAACTGCTTACGTCAGACAACAAAAATACTGTATTTAAATTATCCAAATATATAAAAGAAGCTCTTAAACATAGAACTTCCATTACATATAGTGATTAGTTTATATCAGCTCATCCTCATGTTTTATCATTTGCATATTATTTTTTTTCACGTATGGACAATTATTCATATCTACGTATAGACATTGCCTGTATCGAATCTGTATTATGTGACATGTTGAATTCACGTTATATAAATGTATTTATATTCTATGACTTTGTTCCTTGTTGGTATACGTCGAATAAAATTATGTTCATGTTCATGTTCACTATTCTCAAGTTTGATGGTTAAATTGCACTTTTTAGATTTAGGACCTATAGCTATGGCTTGAAATTTGTCTGGGTTTGCTTGCATTTTGTTATCTGAAAACCAGTTTATCAAAGAGATACTGTCCTGTTCTAGGGTGTTTTAACGTCATTTATATTGTGATCAGAATGTGACAGAGTGTTAACATTGATTTCGGAAAATATATGAGTGTTCATATTTAATAATTACCTCAAAAATAGACAAAATCAAACAATTAACTACTTATATTCCGGAGCGGTTCCGTGAAATATAGTAGATTAAGTAGATTGCGTCAAATGAGTAATTGCTTAAGGTTCGTCTTGTATTGTTTCTGGGATTCAAGACGGCTTTAAAAGTTCTCCAGAGCTTATGTTGTAAACCCTTCTTTATAAATAAATATTACTTGACTTGGGAGAAGTTTTGTTAATGGTCCCTGATAAATTTGAGCTATTTTGTATGCACCTTATACTGTATGGGTTTATTTTTAATGCGTGCATTGTTAAAAAGGTTTCCATCCAAACATTATCAATAATTATTTTTTTGTTATTATTATAATTTGGAAAAGGTCCGGTCCGGCCAGTCTTTTGTACCCAATCGAAATTCTGATGACTTCCGAGCGAATTTTTCCGGTCCGGCCAGTCTTTTATACCCACCCCAAATAATTAACGTAGAGTGGCTTCCCCTCAGTAAACGTCAAAATCGGTGCTGTCAAAACACAACGGCCTATTAAAGTCTTACTGTAACTAACCGTGCTTTTATTTTGTTTTGTAATCACATATTTCAATTGTCACTTGATTAATGTTCTTACAGAACTGTTGATTTATATTACGGTTACGTACAACTATTTATTTTGTTAAGGTGTTTAAAAGTTATGGATTTGTCTTAATAAAATCAGTACTTTAACTTCAGACTATTGTACTGTACAGTTGTAAAGAATGTATTATTGCTGGGAACTGTACATATAATATAGTAAGAACTACCGGAAATGAAAATAAAAGTCATCGGAAACAATTGCAAAAGAAGGCGAAGCTTTAGTCCATATAAAAAGATGCTTCAGAGTCTTTGACGATTTTTATTTGGCGACTCTATATGTTCATGTCCGAGTTGTTGTATTCCTAGCCAAGAAATGAGATAACTGCCACCTGCTAAAATTAAACACTATCTCTGGACTTAAGCATTGTTATTTCAAATGAATTAATTATTCTAGTGAAACGAAATTTTATAAAAATGTTTGCAATAAAATATGTGAACCGTGTCACAGACCTAGGTCCGTGACCGTGTGTATTAAGCAAGTTTATGATTTTTTTTCATTGACACATTTAATCAAACACCTATTGGACATGTATAAATTTTGATCAGTCCTGCTATATACCACATGAATCAAGCAACTCTGGTACCAATTTGTAGTTCTACAAGTTTGTTTAGGTACCACTTCTCCAGTTTTCTATACAATATATTATGAAAAACCCAGTGCTCTAGACATGAATCCCTCATAATATTAACAATAATCAGCTGTTCAATGCCAGGTGGTAAAAGCTATTTTCTATAATAATATACCCGAGCTTTCACAGGATCAAGCTTTGACAGCATACAATTTGTGTTTTAGTATTAATTGTGTGCAATTATCTTTTTAAACAGCCTGATAATATGATTTTTGGGGTAAAAAAAGGTTTTAACAGTACAAGTTGTTTGGCTAAATGAAACTAGATACTTGAGAGTGTTACAGTAAAGATCCTGTGATTGGACTCCTAAAGCATTTGAATAGGAAAGAGTTTGTGTATTCTGAAAAAACAACACTTTATTACTGTGTTTGATAATTTCTGTCTATTTTTAAAAGCATTCATGTTCATTTCTACTCAAAATTGGATTTTCAAATTTTAGTCAAATGGCTAATTTTTCCCGCTCAGAATGACCCCAGTCCCATTCCCAACATAGTGAAAAAACAGACTGCTTTGACAATGTTCTATTCAATTATTAAATTAATGTTATCTTCTGACAAGTTTAAAGGACCTCTAACACTATATATTTATATACCGGTTAACTAGCCTAGTATCATAACAGGGCTTTTTCTGTCCAGACCATTTTAAAAAAAATAAGGAAGTTAATAAATTTTACCAGTAAATTAAATGTGGTAAAATTTACTGTTAGGGGAATAAATTTCGGGATTTTTTATCAATAAGGGTTAAAGTTCTTGCAATAATTGAGTTTTTCCGAGTCCTGTAAGTAATTATCACCATTTTGGGCTACATTTCTCTGTGAAATTAGTGTATTCAACCATGAATGTCACCCAAAAGTGCTGGTATATGCATTTAAGATTTTAAATTACTAATTGTTTGGAATGATTTGTTCACCACTGAAACCGCGGCTATTGAAGGGTCAAGGTGTTAGTCGTGAAGTCAGGCTTTACGTGACAGCAATTTTATCTCAATCTGGCTTTTTTTTTGAAATTGGGAACAAATATACATATTTTATAATTTAGCATTGGGAATGGGTCAGAATATTGGGTCAGATATTCTGACCCGTGAGGTGGGCAGAGAAAGGCCAGCATAATAAAGAAAAATAAACCTTAATAATCGCTCTATTTAGCTAATGGTTCCCAATAAAGTAAGTTTTATACATAGGATCTTATATTGTTAATTGTTATTAATGCCTTATAATTTCTTTAAAATGGAATAACTTTAACTAACTGTTTTATATGAATTCATTTCATTATGCCTAGGGGTGGTTCCTAGATTTGATGTTGGTTGTTTAAGGATTATAAAATTGAATTGAACGATAGAAAAAATAATAAATCTTGGGCAACATAAAGAAAAAGACCATACAGTAAAGCATAATTTGATATCTGAACAATGAGATCTTTCTCCTAATACCATGGCTGCTGGCACTCCAAAGTTGCAACATTTGTAGATCAGTGCTTATTTTAATGTTAGGATACATGGTCTTGTACTATTTTTGGTTTTTGCTTTCATGTGGTGCGCAATGACAACTGAAGACTCTCTCAAATTTTCTGTTCACTATTTTTCTGTAGGTTGCCAAAATTGAGCTTGAATGTATATATAATATATATGTGTGATTTTTGTTCTGAAAGTAACGAGTTACTCCAAATATATTTCTGAACAGCAAATAGCAATGTTCTGACACATCTGTGTCAAAGTTTAAGGTACAAACATAGATCCTATAAACATTTCAATCCCTGGTTTAAACTAACGATCCAGTTGTTCTTCAATTTAGATGCAGGAAAACTTGCAAAGAATTAACAGAGTTATAAATGTATACAAAGATATCTTAACTATAAGAAATATAAGAGTGTCATTTTGTTTGTTGCAAGATCCAGGACACCAAATATATGACATGCTCAAGATATAGAACATTCTTACTATTTTAATTCATGGGAAATGTATACTTGGGGATCCAACACAATAATCATTGTTCTGATTCACTGTTTCTCTGTGATAAAGATGTACATGTGTTATAAGATCTGCCTGAGTCTGACTGATAATATCAGTAAAATGATTGCTAATCAATGCTAATGGTAATGATTTCTTTGAGTAATTCTTCTCAGTGTTGTTGTCAATGAATGAATTACCATAATGATTTAAACCTCAATTCACTACCATAATGATTTAAACCTCAATTCACTACCATAATGATTTAAACCTCAATTCACTACCATAATGATTTAAACCTCAATTCACTACCATAATGATTTAAACCTCAATTCACTACCATAATGATTCAAACCTCAATTCACTACCATAATGATTTAAACCTCATTTCAATACCATAATGATTTAAACCTCAAGTCACTACCATAATGATTTAAACCTCAAGTCACTACCATAATGATTCAAACCTCAATTCACTACCATAATGATTTAAACCTCAATTCACTACCATAATGATTTAAACCTCAATTCACTACCATAATGATTTAAACCTCAATTCACTACCATAATGATTTAAACCTCAATTCACTACCATAATGATTTAAACCTCAAGTCAATACCATAATGATTTAAACCTCAATTCAATACCATAATGATTTAAACCTCAAGTCACTACCATAATGATTTAAACCTCAAGTCACTACCATAATGATTTAAACCTCAATTCACTACCATAATGATTTAAACCTCAAGTCAATACCATAATGATTTAAACCTCAAGTCACTACCATAATGATTTAAACCTCAATTCACTACCATAATGATTTAAACCTCAATTCACTACCATAATGATTTAAACCTCAATTCACTACCATAATGATTTAAACCTCAATTCACTACCATAATGATTTAAACCTCATTTCAATACCATAATGATTTAAACCTCAAGTCACTACCATAATGATTTAAACCTCAATTCACTACCATAATGATTTAAACCTCAAGTCACTACCATAATGATTTAAACCTCAAGTCAATACCATAATGATTTAAACCTCAAGTCACTACCATAATGATTTAAGCCACAACTTCTTTCCATAATGATTTAAACTACAATATTGAAAAAGATAGTGTTGCTCTTTTAGCAAAAATGACTAAAAGTTTCTTTGTATTATATTATGGAAAAGATATAGATTATTTCGTACAACAAAAAAAAAACACGAAATACATCTAAAATGATAGATTATTATTATCATTATAGCAGGCAAGAGAGCACAGTTCATTAAAAGATATGTCATTAACGCTTTCACCTTGAAGGCAAATGAGCCCTGGTATTAGTGATTACAGATGTTATGAGCCAGGGAAACAAAAATTACCAGTACATGTGTTAGTTAGGTGGCACTCTTAATAGATTTATCATTGAACAGAACTGAGATGTTTATTAGTGTTAGAGTTGTTCTAGAGTACTGACATTTTGACAAGAATTGTTTGGAATATACATGTTCAAATTGGACATTAATGCCATGTAGAAAGGTATATGTTCAATTAACAATTCCATAGACTTAGTGTATGTTGAAATTATTAAATTCAGTTCTGAGAAATATTATTGTAATGCACTTGTGGAACGACACTGTGTTTCCCTTCAGGATGAATGTCTGCTTGGTCTAATAAAAAAACTTCTTTATTGTGCTTGCTAGAACCTTGGTTTTAGGTCTCCTAAATATTTCTACAATTATATGAATTTCTGTGAAGATTTGGCAATAAAATAAATTGTATTGCAGTTTTTCTTTTTAATGTTTCAGATGTTTTATTGGTGGAATGCATTCTTTTTCATGCACATGAGTAAATAAATGTTTAATATTAAAACTTGACACTGATTCTTTTCAGGTGTATTAAATTGTATTATTCCATCTGGGTCGCAGAGTTGTGTATGGGTTCTGCTTCTGCATCAGTAATAATAATTGTTGTGATAAGTTGAATTAGTTTTCAGTTAAAGATGTCAGAGATTCATAATATAATAT
Source organism: Mya arenaria (assembly GCF_026914265.1). NCBI lineage: Eukaryota > Metazoa > Mollusca > Bivalvia > Myida > Myidae > Mya > Mya arenaria. The sequence continues at coordinate 11,776,690 of NC_069135.1, read as the reverse complement.
TTCGATCTACATTTCAGACAATGTGTCTTCATTGTAAGTCCTGAAACTGCCCAAGCCAACAGCTTACCCCTGTCACCGTCACCACCCACTGACCAGATACCAATAAACACTGCTGCAAAATGTTTCCCGGGATCCCAATTGCTCTCACCCTGGCGGGGGGTGCTGCTCCAACATGGTCTTGATGGAGCTCCTGGTCAGGTAAGCAACTGAGTGTGTGATGTTAAACTACCAAGATATACGTTTTGTAGATATTGAGCAGAAATTGCTAAAGTTTTATTACAAGCATCTGCATTATTTATATAATTAGTAAATAATGCAGATGCTTGTAACAAAATTTTAGCAATTTCTGCTCTATATCTAAAGAATGCTTGCACCCCGAAGTTCATGGTATGCCAGTTGGTCATGACTAGTAGATGACCACTTTTGATTTTGAGGCCAGTTAAACAAAATGGTATTTCCTACCATCATCTATCACATTCATTCTTACTATTCATAGGATCTCTGATCATATGCAGTAGATGTTCACTATTTAATTTGGGTGAATGGGCCAAACTTCAAGGTCACTGTTGGTTAGTCTTCAATCCAAATTACAAATTTCAGGTCCATCATTGATTATTTCTCAGCTACGACCACACGATGGGGAAGACAAGCGCTTTTTTAAAGCAATCTCAGAGTATTTGTTTTGTTATTATAACTGAGAGTCTGATTGACTTTAACATTTTATTTATGTACTAACATACAATTTTTGTGCTTTGAGAGAAACATTTTCTCGGGATTGACACATTTTCAGTGTTTTTGACATACATATATTTTCTGCATTTTGACGAACACAATATCAATGTTTTGCTTCATATTGACATACACAATTTCTATGTTTTGACACCCCCAATCTCTGTGTTTTGACACAAACATGTTCTATGTTTTGACACCCCCAATCTCTGTGTTTTGACACAAACATGTTCTATGTTTTGACCCCCAATCTCTGTGTTTTGACACAAACATGTTCTATGTTTTGACACACACAATTGCTGTTTTAAAACACACATTTCCTGTGCTTAAAATACACATTTTCTTGTTTTGACACATACACTATCTGTGTTTTGATGCACAATCAATTTCTGTGTTTAAATTTACTTTCACTTTCTGTATTTTTTTACTCACAAACAATTGTCCACATTTTTCCCGCCCAAACAATAAATACAGTTTTTACCAGCATTCAAGTTGTTTGCTTTCACTCACATTCATTAACATGATTTTCACCTATCTTGATTTCAACTCACATACAACGTTTTTATTTTAACTCACATAACATATAGTTGTGACTCATAATGGATATCTTTATTTTGACTTACATAGAGTTATTTTTGGTTTTGACTCACTTCCTAATACCTGTGTTTTGACTCGCATACACCATCTGTATTTTGACTGACATACAATATCTGTATTTGACTAACATACAATATCCATTATTTGACTGACATACAATATCGGTATTTTCAGCAACGACCCTGGCTGTGGGAACTTGGTTACATTCACACAGTTCTTGTTCATCGCCTGCGAGGGATTTGTCAACACTCTCAAGTTTGGAACAGTGAAGAACAAGATTCCATTAAGGTTATTTATCACCGTCTTATATTTCTTAATCATAAACTGTTCATGGTCTTCTATTGCATGAAAATTAACTAGGATACAAGTTAATATGAGCTTTAACAATGTTGTAAGAACTAAAGGCTTATGATGATGTTAAGATTTTATTAAGTGTTAGGTCTTTTTTATCAACAGACTAACTGAAATAAACATATAGGTATAAACAATATCCTTCAGCTCTGTACTGTTTCCAAATTTTAGTTGAAAAAGAAAAAGTTTGAAGTCTTAGAATTTAAAATGAATTGATTTTTCTTCGTATGCGCATGATGGTTGTGTTCATGTGATTTCAGTGTCTATATCAAGATGGTGACGATGTTTTTCATGATCCAGGTGGTCAACAACTACGCATTTAGCTATGATATTCCAGTCACCCTCCACATCATCTTCAGAGCTGTAAGTGATCTTACAATATTTATGTACTCCTCAGTGGTCTAGTTAACACAAGCCGGCAAGCCCTTCACTGGTAGAATATTTTCCAGACTTGCTCAAATTCTGAATTCTATAAAGCATGGCTTGTCCAAAAAGGTAATGCCAAGCAAAAGTATAAAAATTCTGGCTTCTTCATCCAAAAGTATAATTTCAAATGCTGTATTGTTCTTATAATGTGACCATTGACAGTCGCTGACAGCAAATTGTTCCCCTTGCTATAGTTTGTATACATTGTTGGATAAGCAAGTTTTCAGTGACACAATGGGTCAGTAGTGGGTAATTTATAATAGCTGAAGTTAATAAGTAAATATAAATGAAACAGCCATCTAAGTATACTTTGTCTTTTAAGGGATGTCAGTTTTTGTCAGGCGACATAATTATAGGGATTACTTTTGTCAGCGGCAGCCGCAGTGGCGTCTGTGTCCCGTTTTCACTTGTCCAGGGCATATCTCGTAAACTATTAGTGGCATCAACTTAAAATTTCATATGTAGGTAGATCTCATTGAGGGCAAGTGCAGTGCACAATAACTGTAACTCTTGCTTTTTTAGTGTTATAGTAATTGCCCTTTGTAAATTTCCATGCTTAAAGTTTTGTCTGGGTCATATCTTGAAGAATATAAGACTTATCAACTTGAAACTTCATAGCTAGATAGATCTCATTGAGGGAAGGTGCAGTGCACAATAACTGTTACTCTTGTTTTTTTAGTGTTAGAGTAATTGCCCTTTGTAAATTTTCATGCTTAAAGTTTTGTCCGGGGCATATCTTGTTTCTGGCTTAACGTTGTTACCTTCAGTTCAAATGCCACCTACGCTTGAAAGTTAAATGGCAACATCATTGTCTATAAATGAATAAAATGCCAATATAACAGCTATAATATAGACAGTAATTAATTCGTCAGGCAACGTATCTGCCTTGCGTAGTTCTAATTCATTTGTCAGAACAGACATTTTATTAGCTCGACTATTCGAAGAATAGGTGGCCTATACTACTCGCCCCAGCGTCGGTGTCCGGTTAAAGTTTGAGGGCAAGTTGGGATTTTCACTTATAAGTCCAATACCCTACATTCAACTGACTTAATACTTCACGCAGTTGTTCAGGGCCATCACATGATAAGGTTATTTAACTCCATATTATTCTTTACACAGATTATGGCCCCTGATTGACTATGGAACTTAGGTTAAAGTTTTAGGGCAAGTTGGAATATATATTAATAACTTCTTTATCCTTTGTTCAATTGACTTAATACTTCACACAGTTGTTTAGGACCATCACACAATGAGGTTACATTACTCCATATTATCCTAAATACAAGTAATGGCCCCTGATTGACTTAGGTTAAAGTTTTAGGGCAGGTTAAAAATTTAGGGCAAGTTGGGATTTTCACTTAAAACTCAAATACCATTCATTCAATTGACTTAATACTTCACACAGATGTTCAGAGCCATCACATAATGAGGTTAGATAACTCCATATTATCTTTTATACAAATTATGGCCCCTGATTGACTATGGAACTTAGGTTAAAGTTTTAGGGCAGGTTGGGATATTGTTTAATAACTTCTATACCCTTCATTCAATTGACTTAATACTTCACACAATTGTTCAGGACCATCACCCAATGAGGTTACATAACTCCATATCCTTAATACAAGTTATGTCCCCTGATTGACTAAGGTTAAAGTTTTAAGCAAGTAAAAGTTAAGGGCAAGTTGGGATTTTAATAAAAAAAACTTCTATACCGTTCATTAAATGCACTCAATAAAATTCAAAATTATTTAAGGCCATCTTACAACAAGAAACATAACTCCGTTTAAAGGGCCTACATACAAATTATGGGCTTGAATTTTTTTATTTATTTTTTTAAATTTCCTTTGAAAGGCATATTTGTATATTCTTAACCACATTTTCATAATGGGAAATCAAGTTATTTGAATGACTTGCGTGATTGTTTGGGCGGGCTGGTGGGAGGGCAGCATCAAAGTCACCTTATGTATTGAATAATTTTAGTTAGGTTTGACATTAAGAGACCAAACTTGGTATTATTACATCGTTATTGTATTCTATGTCAAAGTGGCGTAGTCGAGCGCGCTGTCTTACGACGGCTCTTATTAAGACTTATACTAACGTACATCGTCTAATCACATAGTAATTCACTTAAATATGTCATGTGTATGTACAAGGTAAGTTTTAAAGTTGAACAAATATTTGTTTTACAGTAGTGTTATGCAATTATAATTAACCAATATAAGGTTTAAATATGTAAACGCAGTAGTGTAACAGCTTAAAAACAGGTTGTAAAAGAGGATTAACAGAATTATGTATCATTGTTTAGAATACAGTTACGGATACATAGTGATTCCTTAATGTATTTACAGAGCTTAATAAGCTCAAATCTATTAACAGAGTTTAATAGTTGATCATATTTAAACACGGAGGGGCAATCATAAAACTGACATTTTATGTATTTCTGTCTTATAACTAAAAAACCTGGGCATATACCTACAAAATGGTATTCATCTTCAATATCAAGATGGTTCCAGCACATACAGTGGCGTTCATTACGCGGAATATTATTTCTGAAATATCGTCCAGTTTGTATCCTTAATGGATGTACAGATATTCTAATCGTAATTTACAAATAGAAATTCGGTATATCCTTGGTAATATTTTCAGATATTCCTCATACTAGAATGCATTTTTAAATACCTTAAACATATCAAGAACAGAGCTATTAGATAATGAACCATACCATTCCTGCTTAAATGTATCTATAACTCTACATTTAAACTTGTGAACAAATGTATTTACGTTTACATGTTGTACATTATCGCATATATGTGTAAAACCATAATCATTAAGAAGCTTTTTAACATTGGTAATCCAATTGGAATATCCTTTATTACTATCAGACACTGCTTGTAGATATACAACACTTAACAATATATTGTTAGTATAAGCTATTTTCAACCAGTATTTAATTATATGTAAGCATCTAGTAATATATAAAGGATATCTACCTAATTCTCCAAATACAGTAGCAGTACAAGTGTTGATTTTAACATGTAATAATCTTTTACTGAACTTCAAATGAATATGTTCTATTTCTTTTGATTTAGTATAACCCCATATTTCACATGAATAGTTTAATATAGACCCTATAAAAGCATCAAACAACTTACAAAATATAGGAAGCTTTAAATCATAGCCTTTACATTTATACAGTAACACATTGAAAGCCTTTAGAGCTGTTCCAGCTAAATATTCTTGGTTTAATGCATAACTACCAGTATAGTTAAAAACAGTTCCTAGATAGTTAAAAACACTAATGACTTCGATGTTTTTGCTATCATAGGTCCAGCTTTCATGCGGTAATAAATGTCCATAATTTTTGTTTTATTAGTATTTACTTTAAAAACCCAAGTATTACAATAAGTATTAAGTAAATCCAATTGTTGTTGAGTTTCAGCCGGGGCTTTCCTAAATGGCCTTATCATCGGCAAACAGTAACATAATTAATACAACATCATAACTATGTGTTTATGCCAGAATTAACGCTTTCTTGTAAAAAATAACTCTATGTCTTAGACAAATAGTGAAAATAATATTGGGGACATTACTTCCCCTTGTCGTAAGGCAACTGCATAACTAAAGTATTCTGAGTATGATGAACATGATTTTACACATGATTTAACATTCTGATACATATCATTCATAGCATTCAATATTTTCCCTTGAATACCACATTTAACCAAGTAACTAGAGTGTAGAGTGTTAACAATTGTTTGTCCATGTATGCATAATTAAACATGTATATTACCACGTATATTTACAGGGTTCTCTGATGGCTAGTCTCACTCTAGGAGTCATTATTGCTCATAAGCGGTGAGTCAGTGTTAAATATATAATTGATCATAATACAAGCATTGTTTGGCTTCTCCTCTGGTTTGAAATAATCAAAGTTGATTAACAGTTATCAGTTTCTTTACATGGCACTAAAATTGTACTATTTTAATCAATTTTGTTAAAATGGTAAACATAAGGCAAACTATGGTAAATGTTTGCATACTCAAATCTGTGTTCCATCCCGTCATTGCAGTGTCAATTTGCTCTGTGTTTCATCATATCATAGCAGTGTCAATTTGCTATGTGTTTCTTCATATCATTGCAGTGTCATTTTGCTATGTGTTTCATCGTATCATTGCAGTGTCAATTTGCTCTGTGTTTCATCGTATCATTGCAGTGTCAATTTGCTCTGTGTTCCATTGTATAATTGCAGTGTCAGTTTGCTCCGTGTTTCATCAATGCAGTAATACAATTTGCTCTGTATTTCATCGTTTCATTGCAGTGATACAGTTTGCTCTGTGTTTCATCAAGTCATTGCAGTGTCAGTTTGTGTTTTTCAGATATCCAATCAGTAAATATGTGTCAGTTTTAATGATAACCCTTGGTATATGTGTGTGTACGTATGCATCAGCCACAGGTGAACACGTAAGTGAATTTTACATCAAAGTCACTGTATTTCTTTATCTATAATTACTCCTTTCAGTAAAGGCATTTTATAAAATTTATTCGTCAAATCAAACCTTGAGTATATGTGTGTAGATAGATAGATTTTTTTATAAAACATCATGCATGAGTATGTTACTTGAAGAGTACACAAATTATAACTCTGATTAAACAAACACTATACTCAACTTATACCTCATGCAATACCTTTCCATTGGATTAAAGTAAAACATTGTGATTCAGTGATCATATTTTTACATTTCAGCCAACAGACCGTCCATTCAGCATTTTTAACTACACTCTCGGTATGATCCTACATTATTATTTTTTTTAATTTTCCTGTTGTTTTTTATAACATTTTACATTATGTTGAATACGCAGCTATGATGTTGTTTTGATTTGTGTCATCCATTGCAGCTATGATGGTGTTTTGATTTGTGTCATCTATTACAGCCATGATGGCGTTTTGATTTATGACATTGATTGCAGCTATGATGGTGTTTTGATTTGTGACATCGATTGCAGCTATGATGGTGTTTTGATTTGTGTCATCCATTGCAGCTATGATGGTGTTTTTATTTGTGTCATCCATTGCAGCTTTGATGTTGTTTTGATTTGTGTCATCCATTGCAGCTATGATGGTGTTTTGATTTGTGTCATCTATTACAGCCATGATGGCGTTTTGATTTATGACATTGATTGCAGCTATGATGGTGTTTTGATTTGTGACATCGATTGCAGCTATGATGGTGTTTTGATTTGTGTCATCCATTGCAGCTATGATGGTGTTTTTATTTGTGTCATCCATTGCAGCCATGATGGTGATTTGATTTATGTCATCCATTGCAGCTATGATGATGTTTTTATTTGTGTCATCCATTGCAGCTATGATGGTGTTTTGATTTATGTCATCCATTGCAGCTATGATGATGTTTTTATTTGTGTCATCCATTGCAGCCATGATGGTGATTTGATTTATGTCATCCATTGCAGCTATGATGATGTTTTTATTTGTGTCATCCATTGCAGCTATGATGGTGATTTGATTTATGTCATCCATTGCAGCTATGATGATGTTTTTATTTGTGTCATCCATTGCAGCTATGATGGTGTTTTGATTTCTGTCATCCATTGCAGCTTTGATGGTGTTTTGATTTGTGTCATCCATTGCAGCCATGATGATGTTTTGATTTGTGTCATCCATTGCAGCCATGATGGTGTTTTGATTTGTGTCATCCATTGCAGCCATGGTGTTTTGATTTGTGTCATCCATTGCATCTATGATGGTGATTTGATTTGTGTCATCCATTGCAGCCATGATGGTGTTTTGATTTGTGTCATCCATTGCAGCCATGATGGTGTTTTAATTTGTGTTATCCATTGCAGCTATGATGATGTTCTGATTTGTGTCATCCATTGCAGCTATGATGGTGTTTTGATTAGTGTCATCCATTGCAGCTATGATGGTGTTTGGATTTGTGTCATCCTTGCAGCTATGATGGTGTTTTAATTTGTGTCATCCATTGCAGCTATGATGGTGTTTTGATTTGTGTCATCCATTGCAGCTATGATGGTGTTTTGATTTGTGTCATCCATTGCAGCTATGATGGTGTTTTGATTTGTGTCATCCATTGCTGCTATGATGGTGTTTTGATTTGTGTCATCCATTGCAGCTATGATGGTGTTTTGATTACTGTTCTCTATTGCAGGTGTAGCTATGATGGGGTTTTCATTTGTGTCCTCTATTGCAGATGTAGCTATGATGGTGTCTTGATTACTGATCTTTATTGCAGGTGTAGCTATGATGGTGTCTTGATTACTGTTCTCTATTGCAGGTGTAGCTATGATGATGTCTTGATTACTGTTCTCTATTGCAGGTGTAGCTATGATGGTGTTTTCATTTGTGTCCTCTATTGCAGATTTAGCTATGATTGTGTCTTGACTACTGTTCTCTATTGCAGGTGTAGCTATGATGGTGTTTCATTTGTGTCCTCTATTGCAGATTTAGCTATGATGTGTCTTGATTACTGTTCTCTATTGCAGGTGTAGCTATGATGGTGTCTTGATTACTGTTCTCTATTGCAGGTTAGCTATGATTGTGTCTTGATTACTGTTCTCTATTGCAGGTGTAGCTATGATGGTGTCTTGATTACTGTTCTCTATTGCAGGTGTAGCTATGATTGTGTCTTGATTACTGTTCTCTATTGCAGGTGAAGCTATGATGATGTCTTGATTACTTTTCTCTATTACAAATGTAGCTATGATTGTGTCTTGTCTTGATTACTGTTCTCTTTGCTATGTGAAGCTTGATGATGTCTTGTTTTTCTCTATTCTAGCTATTTGTGTCTTGATTACTGTTCTCTATTGCAGATGTAGCTATGATGATGTCTTGATTACTGTTCTCTATTGCAGGTGGTGAGCTATGATTGTGTCTTGATTACTGTTCTCTTTTGCAGGTGTAGCTATGATGGTGTCTTGGTTACTGTTCTCTATTGCAGGTGTAGCTATGATTGTGTCTTGATTACTGTTCTCTATTGCAGGTGTAGCTATGATGGGGTTTCATTGTGTTCTCTATTGCAGGTGTAGCTATGTTGATTTTGTCTTGATTACTGTTCTCTATTGCAGGTGTAGCTATGATTGTGTCTTGATTACTGTTCTCTATTGCAGATGTAGCTATGATTGTGTCTTGATTACTGTTCTCTATTGCAGGTGTTGCTATGATTGTGTCTTGATTACTGTTCTCTATTGCAGGTGTAGCTATGATTGTGTCTTGATTACTGTTCTCTATTGCAGGTGTAGCTATGATTGTGTCTCATTTACTGTTCTCTATTGCAGGTGTAGCTATGATGGGGTTTTCATTTGTGTCCTCTATTGCAGATGTAGCTATGATGGTGTCTTGATTACTGATCTTTATTGCAGGTGTAGCTATGATGGTGTCTTGATTACTGTTCTCTATTGCAGGTGTAGCTATGATGATGTCTTGATTACTGTTCTCTATTGCAGGTGTAGCTATGATGGTGTTTTCATTTGTGTCCTCTATTGCAGATTTAGCTATGATTGTGTCTTGACTACTGTTCTCTATTGCAGGTGTAGCTATGATGGTGTTTCATTTGTGTCATCTATTGCAGATTTAGCTATGATGGTGTCTTGACTACTGTTCTCTATTACAGGTGTAGCTATGATTGTGTCTTGATTACTGTTCTCTATTGCAGGTGTAGCTATGATGGTGTCTTGATTACTGTTCTCTATTGCAGGTGTAGCTATGATTGTGTCTTGATTACTGTTTCTATTGCAGGTGTAGCTATGATGGTGTCTTGATTACTGTTCTCTATTGCAGGTGTAGCTATGATTGTGTCTTGATTACTGTTCTCTATTGCAGGTGAAGCTATGATGATGTCTTGATTACTTTTCTCTATTGCAAATGTAGCTATGATTGTGTCTTGATTACTGTTCTATATTGCAGGTGTAGCTATGATTTTGTCTTGATTACTGTTCTCTATTGCAGGTGTAGCTATGATTGTGTCTTGATTACTGTTCTCTATTGCAGGTGTAGCTATGATGATGTCTTGATTACTTTTCTCTATTGCAAATGTAGCTATGCTTGTGTCTTGATTACTGTTCTCTATTGCAGGTGTAGCTATGATTTTGTCTTGATTACTGTTCTCTATTGCAGGTGTAGCTATGATTGTGTCTTGATTACTGTTCTCTTTTGCAGGTGTAGCTATGATGGTGTCTTGATTACTGTTCTCTATTGCAGGTGAAGCTATGATTGTGTCTTGATTACTGTTCTCTTTTGCAGGTGTAGCTATGATGATGTCTTGATTACTGTTCTCTATTGCAGGTGTAGCTATGATTGTGTCTTGATTACTGTTCTCTATTGCAGGTGTAGCTATGATGGGTTTTCATTTGTGTTCTCTATTGCAGGTGTAGCTATGATTTTGTCTTGATTACTGTTCTCTATTGCAGGTGTAGCTATGATTGTGTCTTGATTACTGTTCTCTATTGCAGGTGTAGCTATGATTGTGTCTTGATTACTGTTCTCTATTGCAGGTGTAGCTATGATTGTGTCTTGATTACTGTTCTCTATTGCAGGTGTAGCTATGATTGTGTCTTGATTACTGTTCTCTATTGCAGGTGTAGCTATGATTGTGTCTCATTTACTGTTCTCTTTTGCAAGTGTAGCTATGATGGTGTCTTGATTACTGTTCTCTATTGCAGGTGTAGCTATGATTGTGTCTTGATTACTGTTCTCTATTGTAGGTGTAGATATGATTGTGTCTCATTTACTGTTCTCTTTTGCAGGTGTAGCTATGATTGTGTCTTGATTACTGTTCTCTATTGCAGGTGTAGCTATGATTGTGTCTTGATTACTGTTCTCTATTGCAGGTGTAGCTATGATGGTGTTTTCATTTGTGTCCTCTATTGCAGGTGTAGCTATGATTGTGTCTTGATTACTGTTCTCTATTGCAGGTGTAGCTATGATTGTGTCTTGATTACTGTTCTCTATTGCAGATGTAGCTATGATGATGTCTTGATTACTGTTCTCTATTGCAGGTGAAGCTATGATTGTGTCTTGATTACTGTTCTCTATTGCAGATGTAGCTATGATTGTGTCTTGATTACTTTTCTCTATTGCAGATGTAGCTATGATTGTGTCTTGATTACTGTTCTCTATTGCAGATGTAGCTATAATTGTGTCTTGATTACTTTTCTCTATTGCAGATGTAGCTATGATTGTGTCTTGATTACTGTTCTCTATTGCAGGTGTAGCTATGATTGTGTCTTGATTACTGTTCTCTATTGCAGGTGTAGCTATGATTGTGTCTTGATTACTGTTCTCTATTGCAGGTGTAGCTATGATTGTGTCTTGATTACTGTTCTCTTTTGCAGGTGTAGCTATGATGGTGTCTTGATTACTGTTCTCTATTGCAGGTGTAGCTATGATTGTGTCTTGATTACTGTTCTCTATTGTAGGTGTAGATATGATTGTGTCTCATTTACTGTTCTCTTTTGCAGGTGTAGCTATGATTGTGTCTTGATTACTGTTCTCTATTGCAGGTGTAGCTATGATGGTGTCTTGATTACTGTTCTCTATTGCAGGTGTAGCTATGATTGTGTCTTGATTACTGTTCTCTATTGCAGGTGTAGCTATGATTGTGTCTTGATTACTGTTCTCTATTGCAGGTGTAGCTATGATTGTGTCTTGATTACTGTTCTCATTTGCATGTGTAGCTATGATTGTGTCTTGATTACTGTTCTCTATTGCAGGTGTAGCTATGATTGTGTCTTGATTACTGTTCTCTATTGCATGTGTAGCTATAATGATGTCTTGATTACTGTTCTCAATAGCAGAAGTTAATATGATGGTGTTTTGATTTGTGTCATCCTTTGCAGGTGTAGCTATGATGATGTCTTGATTACTGTTTTCAATAGCAGAAGTTAATATGATGGTGTTTTGATTTGTGTCATCCTTTGCAGGTGTAGCTATAATGATGTCTTGATTACTGTTCTCAATAGCAGAAGTTAATATGATGGTGTTTTGATTTGTGTCATCCTTTGCAGGTGTAGCTATGATGGTGTCTTGATTACTGTTCTCTATTGCAGGTGTAGCTATGATTGTGTCTTGATTACTGTTCTCTATTGCAGGTGTAGCTATGATGATGTCTTGATTACTGTTTTCTTTTGCAGGTGTAGCTATGATTGTGTTTTGATTACTGTTCTCTATTGCATGTGTAGCTATGATGATGTCTTGATTACTGTTTTCTATTGCAGGTGTTAATATGATGGTGTTTTGATTTGTGTCATCCTTTGCAGGTGTAGCTATGATGGTGTCTTGATTACTGTTCTCAATAGCAGAAGTTAATATGATGGTGTTTTGATTTGTGTCATCCATTGTAGCTATGATGGTGTTTTGATTACTGGCCGCCATTGGCGGTGTAGCTATGATGGTGTTTTCATTTGTGCTCTCTGTTGCAGGTGTAGCTATGATGGTGTTTTCATTTGTGTTCTCTTTTGCAGGTGTAGCTATGATGGTGTTTTCGTTTGTGTCCTCTGTTGCAGGTGTAGCTATGATGGTGTTTTCATTTGTGTTCTCTTTTGCAGGTGTAGCTATGATGGTGTTTTCGTTTGTGTCCTCTGTTGCAGGTGTAGCTATGATGGTGTTTTCATTTGTGTTCTCTTTTGCAGGTGTAGCTATGATGGTGTTTTCGTTTGTGTCCTCTGTTGCAGGTGTAGCTATGATGGTGTTTTCATTTGTGTTCTCTTTTGCAGGTGTAGCTATGATGGTGTTTTCGTTTGTGTCCTCTGTTGCAGGTGTAGCTATGATGGTGTTTTCATTTGTGTTCTCTTTTGCAGGTGTAGCTATGATGGTGTTTTCATTTGTGTTCTCTTTTGCAGGTGTAGCTATGATGGTGTTTTCGTTTGTGTCCTCTGTTGCAGGTGTAGCTATGATGGTGTCTTGATTGCTTTCCTCCATTACAGGTGTATCTATGATGGTGTTTTCCCTGTTCATGACGGCCAGAATGGGGCTGTTTCAGGAGAGCGTGTACTCCAAGCATGGCAAACATCCCAATGAATCCCTCTTCTTCAATGTAAGGCTGCTTTGATGTGTGTCCTAATGAAATTATCTTATTTAAACACTAAGAATTTGCCCCAAATAATCTTGTCTAGTAACAGTAACTGTTTGTTTGTGAATTGACTTAAAGTATGTTTTGTTTAAAAAAAAATAAACACTATTTAGTAATAATATTTTTAGGGACAATTTTCATACTTGAATAAATGATAGGAATAATGTTGTTTTAATGATGTTGAAGGGGAAGAGATGCTTTTCGGTAATGAAATCACAAATCTTATTGTCTTCGGCTTCATATATTCCAGCACGCCCTTCCCTTGCCAGGGTTTTTGCTGGTAGCTCCAAACATCTACAGCGCAGCTATAGGCTTCAACCAGTCAGGTAGGAAACATGACATTGTAAATCTGTTTTCCCTTTACATGTTGATATAGAAATATCTGATGTATTTGTATACACAGTTAGTCATATTGGAGATCCATTTAGTGTCTTCACTCACATGGTCGATAGATTCTTAGTCTTATTAATCAAGTGACCCATGTTTGAAATTAATGTGGAAAAAACACTTTTAGAAAATGATGAAATTTTCATGTTGCCAGTCAGAGGCTTTTTACAGAATAACATTGACTTGATATATTTCTAACTTTTTTGTTATTGGTCACTTGAAAGCCGGATGGTTTGATGAGAGAAATTTAATAATGGTTTCCTAAATACTTCTTAATCTTGCAGGTACAATTCTATAGACATTTCCATGTTTGTTTTAAATTGTGTGTCTGTAACATTTGCCTAATACCTGTCCTACATGTATATAACAGAGACATGGTCCGTGTTGGGTGTGATGGTGCCCAAGATGTGGATCTACCTTCTGGGAAATAACCTCTCACAGTATCCTTTACTGAAGCCATGACAAGGGAGGGGGTTCACAATACTGAAGGATATCTGTTTGTACAGGATGCTAACAGTATAATGATGATGATATAACAAATGTTCTGAGAAAGGCAGGGCAGTTCAATTCACATCAAAATAATTGTTGACTAAGGAGAACATTTTTAAAATAAACCAGAAAAAAGATGTCATACATAAGACATTCATAGACTATATAAAACTTACTGCAACCATTTCCATTAACCCCTATGATATATCAATTCATAATATGAATGATTTGTAAGAATGCATGCCAAGTCAACATATTTATTCTCTCAAATCCATGTACAACATGAAAATATTAGGGTAAATACTATATAATAAACACAATGCAATGTTAAAGCATTATTGAGTTATAGAAAATATATATTGTTATAGTTGCAAATTGCCTGTAACAGTTTGAGTATATATATATATATTTTACAGAAATTTTTATCTTTATATCTTTATAAAGCTTTATTGCTTGTTCATAGTGTGAATTCTAACCATGTTAAGCCAAATAGAACCTAAACAACAAAAACAGGTCTTATTCATGGAAGTTATACAATTGCTGTATCTGTATTCATACATGATCTTAATGTATTTCAGTGCCGCTTTGAAAGCCTTGACTCTAACTACGACCTCTAGGGTTAGGATCGGAAAAACAGTTAAAAAGTTTATCAATCATTCATCTGGTTTACGTCGAAAGAGTTAAAGGAAAACTTTGGCACTAATACATTAACACAATGTAATCCATAAATTGTCTCTTGATGATACAAAACAATCTTTTTTAAAGCTATTTTTTCTGTTACAGGTCCTGGCATTTGAACACAAAACTAATAACATGCATAGCAGTTCTGCAGTTTTTCAGCCGGTCTCTATAAAGGTTATTAAACTGCCTAATTAAACAAGAATCATATTTACAATAAATTGACACCGCAAGCTCATATCATTTTTGTGATTTTTTTGTTATCAATTACAACACGGAAATGGATAGAATTATTTACAGTAGCCCTCCAACTATCATGACTGGGGATAATTCCTCCCTCAAGAAGAAGCTTAATACATTTATTAGTTTATCACTGCCTAATTCAATTAAACTTGTTATTAAATAATTGGTCAAGCATTTGTATAACAACTGTGAATAATTGTGAAGGAATTTTAAAAAGAAAACAAGCAACAATTTTATCAAAATAATTATTGCTGTTTACTTGTTGATTGAAAATGACCATGATTGTAATATAATGTGCAATATATTTGAAACACCATATTGCAGATGAAGACATTATTTTTCTTGAGTAGCATTGCCATGAGAGAAAAAACACTTAGTGTTCACAATGGAAAATATTTCAATCTCACACTGAAACAAACCATTTTTATTTTTAATTCTTTTCTAATTTCTTGCTTAAAATGATATTGATTGATGTTTATTTCAGCCCAATTCAAGTTAAAAGACGTCATACCAGATATAATGTCATGAAACTTCTACCAAATTAACTGTTTCAGACAGATTATAATCCATTGTTAACCACCAAAATCATGATATAAATATTTATAATCCCTAACTTCACCTCAGATACGTATGTATAAGATCTGTGTTTGTGTTGACGTCAGAGTGCACAGCGTTGACAGTGACACTCGTCGTGACATTGCGGAAGTTTCTGAGCTTGCTTATCTCCATCTGGTACTTCAGCAATCCATTCACACTCGCCCACTGGGCCGGCACCTTTCTCGTGTTTGCCGGCACGCTCATCTTCACCGAAACCATACAGAGAGTATACCAGCTTGGCACGAAGCACATGAACTCCGCTGTACAGAATGGTGCGTCCAAGAAACAGCAGTGATGAAATCTCTTGTCACCTTGAGTGTTTACAAGATGTAGTAGAATATATCAGTTCATGACTGTAGTTGATAGGTTTGTTTTGTTAGAGATGTTTTTTCTTATTTGTTAAAATCTTACCTTCATATTCTTTAAACATACAAAATGTGCTCATATATAAACATGTAGTTTGTATGACACCATGCACATCCATGATCAGCAAACATCTTAAAAGGGTTTTTCTCCCACCTCAGATAAGTCGATCCATTAATTTAACCATGCTAGAAATTCTTATCTTGCCCACGGGCAAAGATAAAATGCCTGTATGGAACTTCTTTTAATGGTCACCACATTGTAATTACCTCCCTTGTTGAAGACTGTGGTCTGTAGCGCATCATGGAAACCTTGTCTTGTGGCAATATTTAGAAAGCTAGTTAATTATTTCTCGCTTCAAATGTCACCAGAAAACAGTTTTCACGCACCTTTCAAGAAATAATGCTTCACTCTTCTTAGAACTATTTAAAGACCGATCAGACCATTTACATACTCTGAATCACTGCGCAAATATCCATGACAACCACGAGTTAACCCATATCCTTACGCAATTATTTTTACTAAGCACAAAGGAGTTCCAGCAAAAAAATACATTTTTACTTAATTTTGTTTAACTGAGGTGGGAGAAAAAGCATCTACCATAGCCGCTCGTGTAAGATAGGTTCATCCCGACCCTATCCCGACCTCGGTAAACCTCGTTTCCGCAAAACACCCTACGCTCGGGTCGGAAAGAACCTTACCCTCTCGGCCATGGAAGATACTTATAATCTACTCATATTACTACATGTTGGAGAATGTAGTGAAAAAAACAATTCAGATCATTTAAGAAATAAATTAAGTTAAATATACCTTGTGGATGTTATTAATATTAAGTCAAAGGTATATATGATATGGTATTTTGACATTAATGCTGCCCTGAAAAGGGTCCAATGATTTTCGTTTATCTACTTTATGTTTGGGATGATTAATTCAAGCATAGAAAAGTTGAAGAATTAAACTGTTAAATAGGTGTAGGGTTTCTGTTATTGTTTCATGATAGCTTAGAACAAGTTTTCGTTATTTCTTTCCATTACTGCTTTTTGAAATGGTATTCAGCTTCAACATATGCAGTATTATGAACGTGTAGAAATACTGTGATGTGTATATGTAATGCACCAGTCAATTGTAACTACTGCCCCCAGGTCCAGGGGTATACCGGGGATAGCCGGGGAAAAGGGCCGTGTTTTTACTTTCCAGGTGGCCCCGCAGGGCCGGGTGACCGCTGTGGTTTTGTCATAGCGCCAAATTTAGCGGAGATTGGGCCTTATATAGAGTCTCTGGGGTGCGGGGGCATTTGGCCGGGGTTTAACCATCAGTTGGTCTCCGCAGGGCGGGGATTTTACCCAGGGTTGGCTGGACCGAAAGTCGAAGTCCAGGCTATTCCCTGGACCTGGGGGGGGGGGGGGGCGTGGTTACAATTGACT
Organism: Mya arenaria; assembly: GCF_026914265.1. Classification (NCBI taxonomy): domain Eukaryota; kingdom Metazoa; phylum Mollusca; class Bivalvia; order Myida; family Myidae; genus Mya; species Mya arenaria. The sequence goes on along the minus strand of NC_069135.1, from coordinate 11,759,301 downwards.
GGTGCATAAAAGGTACATAGAGTTCCAAGTCACAGTGTACCAGACTTGAACCAACGTGAGCGTATGACAATCATAGAGGTATTTAAGACAGTTTTGTCTAGTCAATAATTTACATGCTACACTGGACTGGATACACATGCATACACAGTACATTGAACTATATGTATACAATTGTTACGGTGTTCAGAAAATATATTTCGTTTGGAATTAAAATTAAAGGCATATATATTTTTATATCTTGCTAATTGCTGAAACATTAAGACAAAGAATTTTGTTTCCGATGTTTTTATATTTGCTACTGCCATGTGTTGTTGTTCATTATATAATGATTCTAGGAAATGTTAGGACAATGTCATACTGCTTTTAAGGAAGAAAGATTGTGCTTTATAGATAATGCTGTTCTGATTTATAATGCCATGTACTTCAGGAATGGGGCCAGGTCTGTGTCAGTGTGTAACTGTGTATACATGTATGTGCTTGTAGTTGACCAGACATGTGGACCTCTAGCTGTGTCAGTGTATATACATGTATGTGCTTGTAGTTGACCAGACATGTGGACCTCTAGCTGTGCCAGTGTATATACATGTATGTGCTTGTAGTTGACCAGACATGTGGACCTCTAGCTGTGCCAGTGTATATACATGTATGTGCTTGTAGTTGACCAGACATGTGGACCTCTAGCTGTGCCAGTGTATATACATGTATGTGCTTGTAGTTGACCAGACATGTGGACCTCTAGCTGTGCCAGTGTATATACATGTATGTGCTTGTAGTTGACCAGACATGTGGACCTCTAGCTGTGCCAGTGTATATACATGTATGTGCTTGTAGTTGACCAGACATGTGGACCTCTAGCTGTGCCAGTGTATATACATGTATGTGCTTGTAGTTGACCAGACATGTGGACCTCTAGCTGTGCCAGTGTATATACATGTATGTGCTTGTAGTTGACCAGATATGTGGACCTCTAGCTGTGCCAGTGTATATACATGTATGTGCTTGTAGTTGACCAGACATGTGGACCTTTAGCTGTGTCAGAGAGATAGATTTGTTTTTCCACAGTCTGTGAAATGTCTGCAGTAAATTTATTCCGGTATGTGTTAAAATATGCCAAATTTAATTTGAAGGAATGTGCTCACTGCTGTGACATTCATTGTTAAGTTCTGCCTGTATTATGTATGTTGCATTCTCAATCATTTTCCAGAAATGGAAATTTTATCTTTGTAAACGTTTTATTGTCATTTTACACATAGTATTGTAAGGCACAATCTTTATTATGTTCATACATTGTAGGTTATATTTATGAGTGTGTATGTGGTGCCCACAAGGTGGGATAAATATATATTACACAAAAAATAAAGTATCCACTCAGGGTTGACATGGGGCTTAAATGTACAAATACTAACCATATTAAGAACTTTATTTATATTGTTTTTTCTAAATTAACAATACACTGTAACCTCAATTTTGCACGTACAAGGGTGCATAACTCTTTTTGTTTGAACAGCGTTTGTTGATTCAGCATTCTGAGTGGTAGATGTCGCTTGGTTGCCAAAACTGCCAACTTAAATAGATGGTTACATTTTATCCGGCTGATGGTTACATCTAAACTGACTGGTTGATGGTAACATCTAAACTGACTGATAGAAATCAAGTCAAAATTTCTTACATTCAAACTAGCTCCCTTTATTTTGGAAAAAGGACTATTTTTAGCTCTACTGGCCAAAGGCCAGAAGAGCTTATGCGATGGTAATGTGTACGTAGTATGTTCGTCCGTGCGTTCGTGCCTGCCTCCGTGCGTCTGTAAACAATTGCTTGTGAACACGATACAGTCTTCAGTTTTGATTGTATCTCGATGAAACTTGTACAGTATCTAGATATCCATTAGAGCTCGGTTCCTTTCGAAAACCAGCCAGATCCGACCATGCATGCCTAGATTATGGCCCTTGATAGTAAAAAAAGCTATTGTGTAAACAATTGGTTGTGAACACGATACAGTCTTCAGTTTTGATTGTATCTCGATGAAACTTGTACAGTATCTAGATATCCATTAGAGCTCGGTTCCTTTCGAAAACCAGCCAGATCCGCCCATGCATGCCTAGATTATGGCCCTTGATAGTATATAAAAATGCTATTGTGTAAACACTAGCTTGTGAACACGATACAGTCTTCAGTTTTGATTGTATCTTGATGAAACTTGTACAGTATCTAGATATCCATTAGAGCTCGGTTCCTTTCGAAAACCAGCCAGATCCGAACATGCATGCCTAGATTATGGCCCTTGAAAGTATAAAAAAATGCTATTGTGTAAACACTAGTTTGTGAACACGATACAGTCTTCAGTTTTGATTGTATCTTGATGAAACTTGTACGGTATTTAGATATCCATTAGAACTCGGTTCCTTTTGAAAACCAGCCAGATTTGCCCATGCATGCCTGGATTATGGGTCTTGAAAGTATAAAAATGCTATTTTAAGCTAAGTCTATTTTTAGCCAAGACTACATGAGCGAAGTCTTTTTTTTAGCCAAGTGTACATGTAAATTCGCAATTGCTTGTGAAGGTTTGTTCAAATTATGCCCCTGGGATCATTACTACCCCCCCCCCCCGGATATTGTCCCACAAGTGGTTGTTTAAATTATGCCCCTTGGGTCAAAACTGGCACTGCCTTGGGTGTCACAATTTTCCTACAGACTTATTTAAGAAATATTTTCAAAATCTTCTTGTTTCAAACCACAAGGCCCATACCTTTGATATTTGTTGTGGAGCATCATATGATGCAATTGAAAACATTTGAAATAATGCCCCTTGGGCAAAAGTTGGCCCCACCCCTTTTGACTTACTTATTAATTTTTAAAGCTACAGTAATGAAATTTTGACCATGTGAACGGTTTTGCAAACAAGCATTAATGTTGTCCTGGGATGTCCTTGACTTTGGCCTTTGACCGACTTTTTATTTTTAAGGCTACAGAAATGAAATTTTGACGATGAGTACAGTTTTAAAAGCCAATATTTCTTACCCTCAGAATACCTTTACTTGGCAAATATTAAAATAGTTCATGCAACTTATCTGCTTACAACACTTCCTGTCCTCAGATGTTGAACGTGCAGCGTTTTCAGCTAACCCAAACACTAAAAGTGAACTATATATTTGTTGCCTATTACTCAAACGTACATGCTCTGGATTGAAAATGACCACAAGAGCCATGCCAGTAGAGCATAGGCCATTTTGGGCCTCTTGTTTACTATAGGATTGTTACCATATCCTGTAATGGGATACTATATTTTTTACTGAGTTGTAATACTACCATACTGGTCCCTACCGAAGGTTATTTTTTTAATGAAAACAGTTTATCAGGCAGAAAAAATGCCACATTTTCTTTTTAAATATGGCTAGTTTATCAGGAAGAGGGATTTTTTTTAAATTTTCTGCTTAAATAAGACATCATATTCCATTTATTATAGAAAACAGTCTACTATTTATGATTATTTTAAAATCCATTATATTATCCAACAAATGTATTCCGGTTTAATATAGCCATCACATTTTGTTTGTATTACTCATCATGTTTTATAACATTGCTCAATTTCTATTGACCAGAAAATGTATCATTCTGCATTTTCATTGAAAAAACAATTGCTTACTTAGAAAAATCCAGCAAGTAAGCCTTCAACCACCATACATGCATTGCACAAATGTAGTGCTCGCATTTACTCAAAACAAAGTATAGATCTGATAATTTAATTCTGTTTTTAGGTAGAATGAATACTGAGATGAAATCCAATAAGAAGAACAACATAAACACAAAACTTTAAACAAAATTGCCTTCATTTACATGTAACGCCACACTCGGTTTGACAGATAGTCATACTTGTATAATATGTTCATGACGTCATTTCCTGTTTAAATAGGAAACGGGTTGAACGTCTATAAGAATTATTGCAAATACCACGTTTGGTCTTATGATTAAGACTAAATATTTATAGTGTTAAATGTATAACTTAATTATTCTTCGAATTAAATTGTTTACAAAAATGTGGAGGGCTATTAAAAACTGTTTGATGGTTATATTAAACCGAAAATTATGTATATCATGTGAAAGACGTTATTTCAAATTAAGTTTTATGTAGTAAAATAATCATGTTTTTGTGAATGGTATAAAACATTATTGACCCCAAAATGTCTTAGTATTGTTCGCCCGTGTTTGCTTGACATTGTTTCTATGTTGTGTTACTGATTGAGCCCGCTTGGGGTCGGAGCTGGACATAGTTACATAATGGCCGTCAGTGAGCTGGACATAGGTACATAGTGGCCGTCAGTGAGGTGGACATAGTTACATAATGGCCGTCAGTGAGGTGGACATAGTTACATAATGGCCGTCAGTGAGCTGGACATAGTTACATAATGGCCGTCAGTGTATTTGTGAGCTCTGTCCCTCCGGATTCTCCGGGATCATGCAACTTGGCTATGCATGCATTTAAGGATTTTGATTTAACTGTGTACAAATGTTCACAATAAGATGGTGTTGCTTTGAAGACCTGCGTCTGTAGGTCAAAGGTCAATGGTCAAGATTCCCTGTAGTGTAGCTTGGCCATGCATTGGGACACCTTTAAATAATTTTGAACAAATGTTCAACGTGAGTTGACTGCGTTTCGCGTACCAGATCCAATTCTAGGTAAAATATCAAGGCTGTAACGTGGCCATGCACTGGGATTTTTTTAAATATTGTTCATACGTATATACGGTCTACATGCGTGCTGTGTACATATGTTCATACGTATAACGGTCTACATGCGTGCTGTGTACATATGTTCATACGTATATACGGTCTACATGCGTGCTGTGTACATATGTTCATACGTATATACGGTCTACATGCGTGCTGTGTACATATGTTCATACGTATATACGGTCTACATGCGTGCTGTGTACATATGTTAATACGTATATACGGTCTACATGCGTGCTGTGTACATATGTTCATACGTATATACGGTCTACATGCGTGCTGTGTACATATGTTAATACGTATATACGGTCTACATGCGTGCTGTGTACATATGTTAATACGTATATACGGTCTACATGCGTGCTGTGTACATATGTTAATACGTATATACGGTCTACATGCATGCTGTGTACATATGTTAATACGTATATACGGTCTACATGCATGCTGTGTACATATGTTAATACGTATATACGGTCTACATGCATGCTGTGTACATATGTTAATACGTATATACGGTCTACATGTATGCTGTGTACATTTGTTAATAGTATATACGGTCACGTATATACGGTCTACATGCGTGCTGTGTTCATACGTATATACGGTCTACATGCGTGCTGTGTACATATGTTCATAATATATACGGTTAACATGAGTGCTGTGTACATATGTTCATACGTGTATACGGTCTACATGAGTGCTGTGTACATATGTAAATACGTGTATACGTCTACATGCATGCTGTGTACATATGTTAAAACGTGTATACGGTCCACATGCGAGCTGTGTACATATGTTATACGTGTATACGGTCCACATGCGTGCTGTGTACATATGTTAATACGTATATACGGTCGACATGCGTGCTGTGTACATATGTTAATACGTATATACGGTCTACATGCGTGCTGTGTACATATGTTCATACGTATATACGGTCTACATGCGTGCTGTGTACATATGTTCATACGTATATACGTTCTACGTGCGTGCTGTGTACATATGTTCATACGTATATACGGTCTACGTGCATGCTGTGTACATTATGTTCATACGTATATACGTTCTACATGCGTGCTGTGTACATATGTTTATACGTATATACGGGCTACATGCTGTGTACATATGTTTATACGTATATACGGGCTACATGCGAGCTGTGTACATATGTTTATACGTATATACGGTCTACATGCGTGCTGTGTACATATGTTAATACGTATATACTGTCTACATGAGTGCTGTGAACATATGTTTATACGTATATACGGTCTACATGCGTGCTGTGTACATATGTTAATACGTATATACGGTCTACATGCGTGCTGTGTACATATGTTCATACGTATATACGGTCTACATGCGTGCTGTGTACATATGTTAATACGTATATACGGTCTACATGCGTGCTGTGTACATATGTTCATACGTATATACGGTCTACATGCATGCTGTGTACATATGTTAATACGTATATACGGTCTACATGCATGCTGTGTACATATGTTAAT